>NW_025422244.1:0-555173 GCF_011764305.1 Mustela putorius furo | reverse complement strand
GCCATGGCCTTAGGTCATCATCTATTCCCAACCTCAGTTTCAGGCTTCAGACCTAGACCTTACTTCCTCATCACTGGCCAGGGGTGACTTTGATGCAGTCAGAAATAGAAAAGAAATCTTCGCTTACCCATCGGCAAGGAACCTTGTGGTTGGCATGTTGTCCAACAGTTCAGGTTTAGGAAAAGCGCATTCCCCTTAGGCCCCTCCCATTCTTGAGTGCGACGAGGGAATAAGCACGCATTGTGACCTCTCAGCGAGAGTCCTGTCCCTCTAGTATGTCCTTCAGAGTGGCTGGACCATTAGATGTCATAATGGGCTGACTGTTCCTTGGCCCCAATTGTTTTTTTTAACCAGATTATGGTTGTCAGTCGCCCCTCCCAAGCTCTACTTGAATCACCTCATTTGGTGGGACCACCTGCGGTAGAACAAACACAAACAAAACAAATCAACAACAACAGAAACCACGGAATTCTTCCATCCCACAGAATGACCCCAAACTCTTTGGACGGGGCCAAACCCTCAGAGAGTAAGACTCGTCCAATTTCCCATGAAGTCACCCGGAATTTTCACGACCATGAGTGCCACGATAGCCAGAGACAAAAATTTGAGCAAGAGCCTCACACTCGCCCCTTTTTTCATAAGTTCACCAAAGAGTGCTCCTCATGGTCTGTATTGAGCAGTCCTGCCATACCTATGACCCGAAATACATAAGCCGAGTTTGTTGTTTCAGACAAAACTGTCAAACAACAGCCTGGCCTACACACCCTAGGCAGGCTCAGGCCCCTGGAGCCAAACCTGAAGACCTGACGACAGTACAGTGACCTCTCTCACAAGGGACTGGTTTGTGTCCCCTTATCCAATGGCCACTACTCTTCTATAGACTAGCATAATCCTGCCAAAATCCCGGAGTCCCATCCCAATATTATTTGGCTTCCCCCCGATAGCACAGAGGAGCATTCTCAATCTGTCCCACTGAGCACCGCCTGCACTCACGACTTGTAGACGGATGTCCCCCAGAGGAGTTTCAAAGGTAACGAACGGGAGAAAGCGCCTGTGGCTCCATATCATATCCAATTGATTTTGGGTTTCTATGCGTCTCTCCTCAGAGGGCCTGTCGATATTCAATACAGCATAGGGCTGCTGTTTCTTGACTCACCCATGCAGACAAATCTCATCTACACATGGAGAAACTTGCATCGATGAAGATGTGTCAAAGCTCTCATTTAGGAGAACCCTTCAGCCCCTGCCACCGCTTCATTCCAAGGTCTCCATAGACACAAAATCAATATTATACACAGTCCACGGGAGGAGATCCATTTCACCTCAGACCTCCTCGGTTGCTCCCGCCAGACCCGCAGATCTAACCGTCTTGTTGCGTGGAGACCAATTGGAATGCGAGGTGGGCCAACCCCAGAAATCCATCCTTAGAACCTGCCCGGAAACCGTTGTTCTGGAGCCAACCACAGGTATCAATGTCCTGAAGATAGCATCTTGGACAGTTGGAGCTTTCTCACAACTACCATATTGGGAAAAACCCATGCGTTCGTGATCCAACCCCCTTCAAGAAGGGGCTATCAGGAACAGAATGTCCAACATGAGCGATGTCTGATCCTGCCCTGGCTGCAGATGCACGGATCTCGATTCAGGTCTGTAGATTGTGCGTGCCATATCCTCACCCAGAATCCTAGGCCTAGCATTGCGTTCTCAGATTCCAGTCCTCAGACTTCTGGCCCACAAGCCCTCCAGTTTGGCAATCCAGACTACAAGCAGCACTCTGCCTGCCCTCCAGAAGAAAAAACATTGCCCTCTGGGGCTACCCAGAAAACCCAAATGAGGATAACCTACACGCCATTCAGCTGTACCCCAAATATATAGGCTGACCTGGGCACTAATGCCCTTTCTGACACAGCTGACCTAGACCTCCTGGCAACACCCAGAAGCTGCCGCACACTGACACATCAGACCCGCCATGGCCTTAGGACGTCATCTCTTCAACCTGGGTTTTCAGGCTTCATAACCTAGCCTTATCTCCAATCACGGCCTGGGGTGAAAATGATGCAGAAATCAGAACTCTTCCCCCATGGCAAGAAACCTTGTGGTTGGCATGTTGTCCAACGTTCAGTGTAGGAGAAACCAGCATTCAGCCTGAGGCCCGCCCATTCTTGAGTGCACGAGGGCATAAACACGCATTGTGACCCTCAGCGTGAGTCCTGTCCTCTAGTACGTCCTCTCAGTGGCTGGACCATTAGATGTCATAATGGGCTTGACATGTCCTAGGCCCCAATTTTTAACCAGATTTCTGGTTGTCCAATCGCCCCTCCCCAGGGCTCTACTCTGGAATCCCTCATTTGGTGGGACACCTGAGGTTGAAAAACAAACAAATCAAATCAACCACAACAGAACAACGGACTTCTTCCATCCCACAGAATGACATCAACATCTTTGGACGGGGCCAAAACCCAGAGAGTAAGACTCGTCCATTCCCATGAAGTCACCCGGAAATTTCACGACATGAGTGACACGAAATCCAGAGACAAACTCTGAGCAAGAGCCTCACACTCGCCCTTTTTCATATCCCGAAGAGTTCTCCTCATGGTCTGTAGATCAGTCCTGCCATACCTATGACCCGAAACATAAGCCGAGTTTGTGTTTTCAGACAACTGTCCAAACAGCCCTGGCCTACACACCCTACAGGCTCAGGCCCCTGGAGACAAACCTGACAATGTGCTTGCCCTCTCCAAGGGAATTGTTGTGCCCATTCCAATGGCCACTCCCCTACTAATAGGATAAACCTCCAAAGTCCCTGAGGCCATCCCAATATTTGTGGCTTCCAAGACAAAAAAGGGGCAATCTGGTCCCATCTGAGCACCTATCGGCGCTCAGACCCATAGACTGATGTCCCCAGAGGTAAAAAGGAAAAACAGGCCCCTAGGCACCTATCGGATCCATTGGTTTGTTTCCAGGCATCTCTCCTCAGAGGCCTGATTTCAATAACAGATATGGCTGTTTCTTGACTCCCATCAGAACAAATCTCATCTACAAATGGGAAACTTGCACGATGGAGCTGTGTGAAAGCCTTCTTTAGGAGAACCCTTCAGGGCCCCAGTGCACCGCTTCATTCCAAGGTCTCCATAGACTAAAATCATATTAGGACATATCCACGTGAGAGTCCATTTGGATCTTCTCACAATTCCCATCGTGGAAAACCCCATGGCCTCGAGATCCACCACCCCATCAAGAAAGGGCCATCAGGGACGAATTGTCCTAACCTGAGCGATCGCTGCTCCTCGCCCTGACTTCATATGCACGAAACCTCAATTCATTCTGTAGATGTGCCTCCATATCCTCACCAACGAGCGCTAGCCTAGCTTGGTTTTCCAGACTGTCCGTCCTCACTGCTGGCCCACAACCCTCCATTTGCCAACTCCAAGAACTACATCAAGCACTCCGGCCTGCCATCCGAACAAAACATTGCCCTCTGGGCTACCACCCCTAACCCAGAAACCACAAAAGAGGATCACCTGCAACTACTCCATTTTGCTGTCCCCCAACGCTAAGGGCTGTCCAGGGCACTAATGCCCTTTCTGACACAGCCTAAGCCTAGTCGGACCACTTCCTGGCCCCACCCAGACCGCTGGCAGCACAACTGATCACAATCGGGACCCGCCATGCCTTAGCTTGTCATTCTCCTCAACCTCGTTTTTCAGGCTTTCAAAACCTAGACCTTATTCTCCCAATGGACTGCCCGGGTTTTGACAAATGATGGCCAGAAATCCGAACTCTTCCTCCCATGGCAAGACAGACCCTTGTTGTGTGCATGTTGTCCCAGGTTCAGTGGGATTTGAAACCAGTGTGGCACCATGATGGCCCCCGCCCCAGCCTTGCGTGCCCACATTGGTAACAAACAGCACATTGTTGACCCTCAGCCTGACGCCCATTCCTTCAGAAGGCCTCTCAGTGCTGGATGGGAGAGACGCAGATTGGGCGTGCCATTTGCCCCTCAGGCCCCAGTTTAGTTCACATAGTCTCGTGTTGTCCCTTCACTCCTGCCTTCCCCAGGGCTCTGCTTTGGAAATTCCTCTGGTGGTGGTACAAAACCTGAGGGTAACAAACCTAACAGAGTCCTCCCATCCCACAGATTGTACGAAAAACAAATGGGCATTCAGGCCAAAGTCCACGATAGCAGGATTACTTCCCATGCCCATGAGGCCTCCCCAACATCCACGACGGCCATCCTGATACAAAATCCAAGACAAAAGCCTAAGCACGCGGCCTCAGACTCGTCTCATGGTGCTTCATATCCTTGAAGAGTATTCTTCAGATAAGAACCTACACGGGCACTCGAAGGCACCCAAATATATAGGTGCTAACCTGGGCACTAATGCACTGTCTCGACAACCTGAGCCTCGACCTCGTGACCAACACCCAGACAGCTGCTGGCGCACATGAGCACCAATCAGACCCGCAATGGCCTTAGGTCATCTCCATCAGTCTTCCGTACCTCATTTCAGTTTCCAGGCTTCAGAACCTAGACCTTATCTCCAATCACTGCCCATGGGTGACTGTGAATTGCAGAAATCAAACTCGTTCCTTACCCCCATGGCAGAAGAAACCTTGTGGTTGGCATGTTGTCCCCAGTTCAGTGTAGGGAGAAACCAACATTACACGACCTGAGGCCCCGCCCATTCTTTTTGAGTACGACGAGGGCATATATACACCGCATTGTGAACCCTCAGCGTTAGTGTTTGGTCCTCTATACGTCCTCTCAGTGGCTGGACCATTAGATGTCATAATGGACTTTGGACCATTTGTCCCTAGTCCCCAATTTTTAACCAGATTTTCTGGTTGTCCAGTAGCCCCTCCCCAGGGGCTTACGCTGGAAAACCCTCATTTGCGGGGACACCTGAGGTTGAAAAACAAAACAAAAAAAGAAATCAACAACAACAGAAGAAACGGAACTTTTCTCCATCCCACAAATGACCCAAACTCTTTGGGACGGGGCCAAACCCCAGAGAGTAAGACTCGTCCATTTCCCATGAAGTCACCCGGAAATTTCACGACCATGATGAACACGATATCCAGAGACAAAAACTTGAGCAAGAGCCTCACACTGTCGCCCTTTTTTCATATCCCGAAGAGTTCTCCTCATGGTCTGTAGATCATGTCCTGCCATACCTATGACCCCGAAACATAAGCCGAGTTTGTGTTTTCAGACAACTGTCCAAACAGCCCTGGCCTACCTACACCCCTACAGGCTCAGGCCCCTGGAGCCAAACACTGAGACTGTGCTTGCCCTCTCCAAGGGAATTGATATGTGCCCATTCCAATGGCCACAACCCTCGACTAATAGGATATAAACCTCCAAAGTCCCCTGAGGGCAATCCCAATATTTGGTGGCAGTCCCCAGACACAACACAGGGGCAATCTGGGCCCCATCTGAGCACCTACCTGCACTCCAGACCCCTAGACTGATGTCCCCCAGAGGTAAAAAGGATAGCGAACAGGCCCATAGGCACCTATCGGATCCATTGCTTTGGTTTCCAGGCATCTCTCCTTAGAGATCCTTAGAACCCTTAGAATCCCTGCTCTTGCGTCTCGTTCCTTATGGGACCATCCTTGGAGCCATCCAACAGGTCTCGACTGTCCCACAGAGTCCGTTGTTCATGTGGACCACCTCACAAACAACTCATATCATGGAAAATAAGCTTCCAAGGTCCCACAAAGATGCGGGAAGACCCCCCAATCTTCATGAAGAAGCGTCATCGGATCATGGTAAAGAAACTCCACCTGAAACCAAGGAGCCACCGGCTGATCTTCGCCTTGACTTCAGATGCACGAGATCTTGATTAAGCTCTTCAGAGTGCACCTGCTGTGGCCTCACACCCCAAACCTAAGACATAGCTAGTGTTCTCAGACTTCCGTCGTCCTCACCTCCTGGACCACACGCCCATCCATTTTGGGATTTCCTGATGACACAGTGCTGCACTCTGCCTGCCCTCTAGAAGAAAAACGTTGCCCTATGGGTCTATAATGGACCCAGAAAACCTCAATGAGGATAAACCTGCATGCCACTCAACTGTACACCAATTATATAGTCTAGCCTGTGCACTAATTGCCTCCTGTCTGACACAACCTGAGGCCTGAAAATCCCAACCGACACCCCCAGACAGCTTGCCGTACACTGAGAACATCTGAACCGCCATGGCCTTAGGTTGCCATCCCTCTTTTTTCCAACCTGGTTTTTCAGGGCTACAGAAACCTAGAACTTATCTCTACTCATTTCCCATGGGTGAACGTGTGCAGAATCATAACTCCTCCTCCTTCCCTCTCGCCAGAATCTGTGTGGTTGGCATCTTATCCAAATGTTCAGTGTAGGACCCCTTTAGGGCCTACCAGGAGTAGTAGAGGGCCCCTGAGGGTAGTGTATGGTCCCTGAGGCCCTGCCCATGCTTAAGAAGCTGCGGTGGGCACAAACACACATTGGACCCTCATTTGAACCCTGTCCTCAAGTAAAGCCTCTCAGTGGCTGGACCATATTAGCCCACATATGGGGGCCTGCCATGCCCAAGTCACCCCATCTTAACCAGAGGTACAGACATCTAGTCACCCCTACTCAGGGGCTCTGCTCTGGAATCCCTCTTTGGTGGGACATTTGAGGTAAGTAAACACAGAAAGGAGTCCTCCACACCCACCGAATTACCCCAATCACGTTGGATGAGGCCATCCCATCCCCAAAAGAGAAGACTCCTCCATGGCCCATGAGGCAAGCCTGACCTTCCAACGCACATTATTGACAACAAATCCAGAGACCATAGCCTCATGCTCACACCGCTTAGTGTCATAGCCCAAAAATTCTCCCCTCAATAGTCCGTAGATCGTGCCCTGCCATACCTACGTCCCAAACCGTGTTTCAAGACTTCTATCCTGACATCCCTGTCCCACACACCCCCTCCAGGTTGAATGCCCCTGGAGCCACTCCCTCAGGACTGTGCCTGCCCGCTCCAGAAATTTTTTCCCATTCATATGCCACAACCCTACATATTAGGAGAAAACCTCCAAAGTCCCAGAGGCCATTCCATAGTGTAGGCCGCCCGACACAGAGGGATGATCTGTCACAACGAGCAACGACCCTTCAACTCAACCCTAACAGTATATCCCAAGAGAAGGTTTCAACTGGACAGGCCCCGAGAACTAATTGTTCCATTGCTTTTGTTTTCTAAGTCCTCTCTCCCCGAGGCCTGTTTTCAATAAACCCTCATATGGGGGATTCCAGAGATACCAATCAGAACAAATCTTGTCTCCACATGGGAAACTTATCCTTTGGAGCTCTGTAAAAACCTCCAGTTAGGAGAAACCTTCAGGTAACCGGAGCCACCGCCCTATTCCAAGGTCTCCATGGACACAAACCCGCATTATGACCATTCGGCAGGAGAGTACATTTCAACTCAGCCCCGTTGATTACTCCCCCAGAGCCAGAATATCAAACCTGCCTTGTCGCTAGGAGACAACTGGAATGCAAAGCAGACTCTCTAGGCATCCATCGTTGGAATCCTGCTCTGGCGCCGTTCCATATGGGATGTCCTGGGAGCCTTCCAACAGGTCTTGACTGTCCTGCAGAAGGAATCCTTGCAGATTGGAGCATCTCACAACTCCTATCGTGGGAAAACCTACATGGCCTCATGAGATGCTCCCCTTTATAAAGGGGCCATCATGGACAGAAACTCCAACCTGAGCCAACTTCTGATCCATTGCTTTGGTTTCTATGTATCTCTCCTCAGAGGCCTGTTTTCCAATATCAGAATATTGAGTTTCCCTAAGGAAACAATCAGAACAATCTCATCTCCACAGGAATAAACTTTGCTCATTGGGAGCTGTGTCATACCTCAGTTAGAGATCCTTCAGGGCGCTGCACCTATGGCCCAATTCCACCCAGGTCTCCAAGGACCACACACGTCAACATCTGATCCATCCCAGGAGAAGTCCATTTGCAAATCATAGACCCCTCGACTGCTCACAAACCAGATCAAAGCCGATCAAACCTTCCTTGTCCCTGGGGAGGGAGCAGTTGAGAATAAGAGGTGGAAGCTGCCCAGCCAATCCATCCATAGAACGGCCTGGTCTCGGGATAATTTCTGGGTTATGGGCACCGTCCTGTTTAAATCCAACCACCTGCCTGTCCTGACAATTTCTCTCAAGGAATCCTTGTGGTTTTGAAGCACATCACACATCCCACTGTGAGAAAAACCTCCATTTCCTCATGATTGCCCACACCTTCATAAGATGGGCCATCATGGACAGGGAAACTCCATCCTAAGCCAAAAAACGTTCCGATCCCCGCAAAGACCGCAAAAAGGCCCATTGAATTCATAAGCACTAGATCTCGATTTCATTCCGCACTTGAGAGTGTGCCTGCTGTGCCCTCGGGGAAAGCCGTCGAAACCTAACGGCTTACCTTGGTGGTTTCTCATACTTCCGTCTTCACAACCCTGGGCCCAGCAACACCCCCAGGTCCTTGGCAAATTCTGGAGACACAATGCAGCACCCTGCTGGCCTGCCCCTCAGAAGAAAAATTTTGCCCTATATGGCATAACCAGAAACGCCAATGGAGTACCCAACCGGCATGCCACTGGGGCGACCATCCCTACCCCAATTATAGCAATCTAGCCTGTGCACTACAGCCCTGTCGAGACCACAGCCTGAAGGCAGACCTCCATTAGGTCCAACAAAAGAGTCCCAGACAGCTGACACACTTACAATGAGCATATCAAACCTCACAATTGCTTTCGTCCATCATCTCTACCACCCAACCTCATTTTTCCGCCTTCAGAACTTAGAACCTTCTCTCCACTCACTGGAAACAATGCTCATGAGTGCACGTGACACCCGAAGCATAACTTTCCTTCGCCATGGCAATGAACACCTTGTGGTTGCAATGTTGTCCACCGTTCACTGTATGGATAAGCATCCATGTAGCTATGAGGCCGGGACCCAACTCTCAAACCGGCGGGCTACACTTTGCCACAGAACACAGCAGGGGCCCCTCAGCGTGAGCCCTAGTCCTCAAGTAACGCCCTGTTATTGACTGGAACAACAGAAGCGCCCACATATGGTGCTTGCCCAGCCCCTAGCTCCCCCCCTCTCAACCAGAGTTAGAGGTAGTGTCCTAGCTAGTCACCCCTACTCCAGGGGCACTGCTCTTGAATCCCGCTTTGGTGGGACACTTCAGGGGTACAAAAACAAAAAAATACAGACAAGGAGCATCTTCCCATCCATCAGAATTATCCCAACCACTTGTGATAGCCAGGCCACATCACCAGAGAGAAGACAGTTGTCCATGGCCCTTGAGGAAACCCCGACCTTCCCCGGGTGGGCAGACCCGTAAGGACACAAATCCAGAGACCCAAGCCTGAGCAAACCCACATACGCGCCCTTGTGTTCATAAGCCCGTAAAATTCTCTCGGTCTGTATATCGACCTTTCATACATCATCCCCCACACCTATAGCTTAGTTTGTGTTTTTCAGACTTCTGTCCCCGACATTCCTGCCCACACTCACCCTCACTAGCTGGGGGCCCTGGAACCACACCTGAGGACTGTGGCTTCCTTCTCGAGGGGAATTCTGCCATTTTTTTCATTGGCCACAACCCCTATAGATTAGGAGAAACCTCCAAACTCCCCGAGGCCATCCCAAATAGTGTTGGCCTGCCCAGGACAAACAGGGGATGATCTTTCACAAGTTAGGAAACTACCTCCACTCAGACCCAGAGACAGATATCCCCATAGAATAAGATTGAACTGGACCAGGCACTTAGGCCCTAATCAGATCCATTGCTTTTGTTTCCAGGCATCTCTCCTCAGAGGCCTGGATACCAATACGAGCATATGGGGGATTACTGAGGCACTCATAGAAAAATCTCGTCTCCACATAGGAAAATGTACTCTTTGGAGCTCTATAAAAACCTCTGTTTAGGAGAATCTTTCAGGGTCCCCGGATCAAGCGCCCCATTCCAAGGTCTCCATGGACTTAAACCCACATTATGATCTATCCTCGGTAGAGTCCATGTCAACTCATCCCCTTGGTTTCTCCCCCAGGGCCTGCAGCTCAAACCTGCCTTGTTGCTAGGAACAACTAGAATGGGAGGCGGGCTGCCCAGGCATCCATCCTTAGAACCCTACTCTGGAGTCGTTTCCATAGGGACAAAAATCCTAGAGCCATCCAACAGGTCTCAATTGTCCCACAGAAGGAATCTTTGCAGTCTGGTGCATCTCACAACTCCCATTGTGGGAAAATCTTCATGGCCTCTTGAGACGCTCCACTTTATAAAGGGGCCATCATGGACAGAAACTCCAACCTGAGCAAACGTCTGATATTCGCCCTGGCTTGAGGTGCATGAGATCTTGATTCAGCTCTGCAGAGTGTGCCTGTCTGTGACCCTCACCCCAAAAACTAAGCCTAGCTTGTGTTCTCAGACTACCGTCCTCGACACACCCTGGCCCAAAACGCCCTACAATTTGGCAATACTGGGGCCACAATGCAGCACTCTGCCTGCCCTCCACAGAAAAAAAAACGTTGCCTTATGGAGCTACCTAGAAACCCCGAATGAGGATCAACGAACGCCACTCGACTGCACCCCCAAATATACAGTCTACCCTGTCTAATGCCCTGTCTGACACAGCATGAGCCCACACCTCCAGACCTACGCTCAACAGCTAGCCACACACTGAGCTCATTGTACCCCATCAGGGTCCTTAGGTCTTCATCTCTTCCCAACCTCGGTTTTTCGGGTTTCAGAACCCTAGACCTAAACTCCAATCACTGTCCAGGGGTGAACGTGATGGGCAGAAATCACAACTCTTCTTCCTTCGCCATGGCCGGAAACCTTGTGGTTGGCATAAATTCTCCAACGTTTCAGTGTAGGAGAAGTCCAGGGTGGCCCATGAGGCCCTTCCCATTCTTGGAGGGCCTTGTTGGGCACAAATAGGCCTTGTTGACCCTCAGCATGAGCCCTGTCCTCAAGCAAGACCTCTCAGTGGTCTGAATGAAGAGCCAACATATTGGACTTGCCATGCCCCTAGGCCCCCAAACTTAAACAGAGGTGGGGTTATGCCAGTTGTCCCTACCAAGGACTCTGCTCTGGGAATCCCTCTTTTATTGGCACACATGAGGTACATAAAATAAAAATAATAAAAACAGAAGGACACCTCCCATCCCACAGAATTGTACCCAAACTCTTGGGATTGGGTCAAATCCTCAGAGAAGGAAAGCCGTCCAGAACCCATGAGGCCACGCCAGCACTTCGACCCACATTGTTGACACAAATCCAGAGACAAAACCTGAGCAAGCACCTCAAAACCATCACCCTTTTACAATCCCGAAGTGTTATCACGGTCTGGTAGATTGGGCGTGCCATACCTATGTCCCCAAACCTAAGCGGAATTTGTGTTTTTGCAGACTTCTGTCCCCACAGGCCTGCCCACACACCCTCAAGGCTGGGGCCCCTAGAGCCAAACTCAGAACTGTGCCTGCCCTCTCCAGGGATTTCTGCCCATTCCATTGGCCACAACCCTATAGATTAGGAGAAACTCCAAATCCCCAGGCCATTCCCAATATTATAGGCTGCCCAGGACAAAAAGGGGCGATCTGACACAAGCCGAGCAACTACCTCCCCTCAGATCCATAGACACGTATCCGCAGGAAAGAGATTGAAACCGGACAGGCACCTAAGCCCTAATCATATCCATTGCTTTTGTTTCCAGGCATCTCTCCTCAGAGGCCTGGTTTCCAATACCAGCATATGGGAGATTCCTTAGGCACTCATCAAAACAATTCTCTTCTCTACATAGGAAACGTACTCTTTAGAGCTCCATCAAAACCTCCGGTTATGAACATCCCTCAAGGCCCCGGATCAAGCACCCCATTCCAAGGTCTCCATGGACACAAATGCACATTATGACCCATCCTCAACTCACCCATTTCAACACACCCGCCTCGGTTACTCCCCTAGATCCAGCAGATCGAACTGGCCTTGGCGCTATGAGACACCTGGAATGGGAGGCAGGCTGCCCAGGCATCCATCCTTAGAACCCTGCTCTGGATAACTTCCTTATGGGATGTCCTGGAGCCATCCAGCAGGTCTCGACTGTCCCACGGAAGGAATCATTGCGGTTTGGAGCATCTCACAATTCCCATCGTGGGAAAACCTCCATGGCCTCGTGACAAAAAAAAAACCCTCCCCTTCATGAAGGGGCCGTCATGGACAGAAACTAAAACCTGAGCCAACGTCTGATCCTAGCTCTGTCTTCAGGTACACGGGATCTCGAATCATCTCTGCAGAGGGTTCCTGCTTGTCCCCTCACCCCGAAATCTAAGTCTGGCTTGTGTTCTCAGAATTTTTTCCTCACACTCCTGGCCCACAAGCCTTCCAGTTTGGGAATTCTGGAGCCACTATGTGGCACTGTGTCTTCCTTCCAGAAGAAAAACGTTTGCCCTCTGGGGCTACCCAGTAACCACAAATGAGTACCAACCTGCACAAAACTCGACTGCACCCCCAATGAATACAGTCTAAAGCCTGGGCACTAATTCCCTGTGTGCCACAGCCTGAGCCTGCACCTCCCAACCCACACTCAACAGCTGGCCGAACACTGAGCACATCATTCACACCATGGCCTTAGGTCTTCATCTCTTCCCAACCTCAGTTTTCAGGCTTCAGAACCTAGACCTTAAATCCAATCACAGTCCAGGAGTGAAAGTGTTGCAGAAATTAGAAGTCCTTCTTCCCCATGGCCAGAAAACTTGTGGTTGCCATATTGTGCAACGTTCAGTGTAGGAGAAACCCAGCATGGTACATTAGGCCACACCCTGACTTGAGGCGCTCCTTGGGCACAAAAACACATTGTGAAACTCAATGTGAGCCCTATGCTCAAGGAAGGCCATCAGTGTCTGGACCAAGAGCCCACATATGGGGCTTGCCATGTTCTTAGGTCCCCAATGTTAACCAGAGTTCTGGTTGTCCAGTCGCACCTCCCCAGGACACTGCTGTGGAATCCCTCTTTTGGTGGTCCACCTGAGGTAAAAAAAAAAAAAAAAAAAAAAAAAAAAAAAAAAAACAGAAAAGGCCTCCTCTCTTCCCACAGAATGACCCCAAACTCTTGGGATTGGGTCAAATCCCCAGAAAGGTAGCCTCATCGATGGCCATGAGGACATCCGGACATTCCATGGCAATCGGTGACACATATCCAGAAAAAAAAAGCATGAGCAAGCACCTCACTTTCGCCCTTTGTTCATATCCCGAAGAGTTCTCCTCACGGTCTATATATCGGGCCGGCCATACCTACAGACCCCAAACCTAAGTGGAGTTAGTTTTTTCAGACTTTTGTCCAAATAGCCCTGGACCACACACACGCGCTCCACACTTGGGTCCCTGGAGCCACACCCTCAGGACTGTGTGCTTCCCTTTCAAGAGAATTCTTCCCATTCCATTGCCCACAACCTTGCAAATTAGGAAAAAACCTCCAAAGTTACCGAGGCCATCCCAATAGTGTAGGCCGCCCAGGACAAAACAGGTGTGTGATCTCAAACCAGCTGAGCAACTACCTCCACTCAGACAAAAGATGTCCCCTGAGAAGAATATTGAACCGGACAGGCCCCTAGGCCCTAATCAGATCCATTGCTTTGGTTTCCAGGCATCTCTCCTCAGAGAGCCTCATTTCCAATACCAGCAAATGGTGGTTTTCTGAGGCACCAATAAGAACAAATCTCGTCTCCCCATGGAAAACTTGCTCATTGGATCTTTGTTATCACCTCTGGTTAGGAGAATCCTTCAGGGCCCTGGTGCCACTGCCCCATGACCAACAGGTCTCAATGGACTCAAACCAACTTAAGACCATCCTCAGGAAAGTCCATGTCAACTCATTTAAGACCCATCCTCAGGAAAGTCCATTCCAACTCAGCCCCCTACTGATGCTACCCCAAGCCAACAGATCAAACGTTTCTTGTTGCTAGGAGACAATAGGAATTGAGGCTGTCTGCCCAGGCATCCATACTTAGAACCCTGTTCTGGAAAAATACCTTAGGAGACGTCCTGGAGCCATCCAACAAATCTTAATTGTCCCACAGAAGGAATCCTTGTGGTTTGGAGCATCTCACAACTCTAATAGTGGGAAAACCCCCATGGCCTCATAATGCCCCCCCCTTCATGAAGGGGCCAACATGGACAGAAAAACTCCAACCTGAACCAAAGTCTGATCTTCGACCTGACTTCAGACTCATGAGATCTCAATTCAGCTCTGCAGAGTCTGCCTGCCATGTCCATTCCCCGAACCTAAGCCTAGCTTGTGTTCTCAGACTTCTGTCCTCACTCTCCTGGCCCACAAGCCCTCCAGTTTGGGAATTCCGAAGCCACAATGCAGCACTCTGCCTGTCCTCCAGAAGAAAAACTTTGCCCTATGCTGCTAAATAAGAAACCCCAAATGATTATCTAATGCATGCCACTCGACTGTAAAGCAATTATACAGCCTACCCTGAATACGAATGCCCATGTCTGGCACAGCCTGAGACAAGACATCCCAAACGACACCTAGACAGCTGGCTCCAACCTGGACCCAAGGGACCCGCTATGGCTGTAGTACGTCATCTCTTCCCAACCTCGGTTTTCAGGCTTCAGAACCTAGACCTTATCTCCAATCACTGCCCAGGGGTGAACGTGATGCAGAAATTAGAATTCCTCCTTCCCCATGGCCAGAAACCTTGTGGTTGGCATGTTGTCCAACGTTCAATGTGGGAAAACCTGCATTGTCGGAAAGGCCCCTCCAGTGCTTGAGGGCCGCCTAGGGCACAGACATGCATTGTGACCTGTAGCGTGAGTCCCGTATTAAAGTAACACCTCTCAGTGGCTGGACCAAGATCCTGCATATGGGGCTTGTCATATCCATAGGCCCCCAGGCTTAACCAGAGAGCGAGTATTCCAGTTGTCAGTACCCACTGCTATGCTCCAGAATCCCTCTACTGGGGGGGCACATGAAGCAGAAAACAATACTCTTCCCTTCCCACAGAATGACCCCAAACTCTTGGGGGCTGGTCAAACTACCAGAGAGGGAAACTTCTACGACGCATGAGGCAACTCCTACATTAAACAGCCATTGTGGACAAAATATCCAGAGACAAAAGACTGAGCGACTGCCTCCCTCTCACCCTTCTTTCATATCCAGAGGAGCTCCCCTCACGGACTGTAGATCAGGCCTGCCATAACCTCGGCCCCAAACCTGAGCTGAGTTTGGGTTTTTGGATGTCTGTCTGCACAGCCGTGGCCCACACCGCCTCCAGGCTGGGGTCTCTGGAGCCACACCACAGAACTGTGCCTGCTCTCTCCTAAGAACCTGCCTGTTCCATTGGCCACAACTCTACAAAATAGTAGAAACCTCAAGGTCCTCAAGGGCATCCCACTACCGCAAGCCGCACTGGACAAACAGGGGCATTATGACACCAGCTGAGCAACTACTACCTCCATGCAGACACACAGACTGATATCCGCAGAGAGACAGAAGATTGAACCAGACAGGCCCCTAGGCCCTATTATGAACTCTTGCTTTGGTGTCCAGGTATAACTCCTCAGAGGCCCTGGGTTCGAAGACCAGCATATGGGGCTATCCTGAGGCACCAGACAGAACACCTCTCATCTCCACATGGAAAGCTTCCTTGTTGGAGTTGTGTCAAACCCTTCGGGTTGGAGAATCCTGCAGAGTCCCTTAGCTACTGCCACATTCCAAGGTCTCCATGGCCACCAACCCACATTATGACTCATCCTCATGAAAGTCCATTTAAACTCAGCCTTCTGGGGTACCTCACCCAAGAGCCCACAGATTGAGCGTGCCTTGTCTCGACCAGGCAATGGGAAAGTGAGTTGGCGTTTCTCGGCATCCATGCTTAGGCCCCTGCTCTCGAGTCTTTCTGTATGGGGCATCCTGGAACCATGCAATAGTACTCGACTCTCCTGAAGAAGGAAACTTTGAAGTTTGGAGCAGCTCACAACTCCCAGCGTAGGGAAACCACCTTGGCCTCATGACGCCCCCACCGCCTTCAGGAAGGGGCCGTCACGGACACAAACTCCAGCTTGAGGCAACATCTGATACTCGCCCTGACCTCAGATGCAGGAGATCTTGATTCAGCCTCTGCACAGTGTGCCCAAACCTTGTGCTACCTTGTGTTTTCAGACTTCCTTCCTCACACTCCTGGCAAACATGTCCTCAAGACTTGGAATTCTGGAACCAAAATGCAGCCCTATGCTGGCCCTCCAGAAGAAAAACGTTGCTCTATGGGGATCTCCATAAACCCCAAATGAGGATCAACCTGCTCGGTTCTCGACCTCACCCCAATTGGATTGTTCGGATTGTCCATTCATCCCCTCCCCAGAGCTCTGCTTTGGGAATCCCTCTTTTGGTGGGACACCTGAGGTAACAAAACTAAAAGGACTCCTCCCATCCTTCAGATTGACCCAAAACAATTGGGATTGGACCAAATTCACAGAGAGGAAGTCTCGTCCATGGCCCATGAGGCCTCCCCGAGATTCCACAGCCATCGTTGACAACAAATCCAGAGACAAAAGTCTGAGCAAGCGCCTCACACTCGCTATTTTGTCGTATCCCGAAGAGTTCTCCTCACGGTTTATAGATCGGGCCTGCCATACCTACTTCCCAAACCTAAGCCGAGTTTCTGTATTCAGACTTCTGTCCCCACATTCCAGGCCCACAGACCCTTCAGGCTGGGGCCCCTGGAGCCACGCATCAGGATAGTGCCTGTCCATACCACGAGAATTCTGCCCATTCCATTGTCCACAATCGTACAAATTAGGAAAAACCTCCAGAGTCCCCAAGGACTTCCCTATAATGTAGGCCGCCCAGGACAAACAAGGGTCATCTGAAAACCAGGACTACGATTCCGAGCAGGGTTCTAAGGATGGATGGCTGGGTAGCCCACATCGCATTCCAATTGTCTCCAAGCAACAACACAGGTTAGATCTGCTGGATCTGGGGGAGCAACCCGAGGAGGCTGAGTTGAAATGGACTCTCCCGTGGATGTGTTTAATATGATTTTGTGTCTATTGAGACCTTGGAATGAAGCGGTGGGCCCTGGGGCCCTGAAGGGTTCTCCTAAAGAGAGGCTTTCACACAGCTCCATCGTGCAAATTTCCCATGTGTAGATGAGATTTGTTCTGATGGGTGAGTCTAGAAACAGCCATATACTGTTATTGAAATCCAGGCCTCTGAGGAGAGATGCCTGGAAACCAAAGCAATGGATCCGATTGGTGCCTAAGGGCCTCTTCGTTCCTTTTTATATCTGGGGAAATCAGTGTACGGGTCTGAGTGCAGGTAGGTGCTCAGATGGGCCCAGATTGCCCCTGTATGTCCAGGGAAGCCACAAATATTGGGATGGCCTCAGGGACTTTGGAGGTTTATCCTCTTAGAAGGGTTGTGGCCATTGGAATGGGCACATACAATTCACTTGGAGATGGAAAGCACAGTCGATAGGTTTGGCTCCAGGGGCCTGAGCCTGTAGGGTGTGTAGGCCAGGGCTGTTTGGACAGTTGTCTGAAAACACAAACTTGGCTTACGTTTCGGGTCATAGGTATGGCAGGACTGATCTACAGACCATGAGGAGAACTCTTCGGGATATGAAAAAAGGGCGAGTGTGAGGCTCTTGCTCAAGTTTTTGTCTCTGGATATTGTGTCAATCATGGTCCTGAAATTCCGGGTGACTTCATGAGAAATGGACGAGTCTTACTCTCTGGGGGTTAGGCCTCATCCAAAGAATTTGGGGTCATTCTGTGGGATGGAAGAAGTCCGTTGTTCTGTTGTTGTTAATTTGTTTTGTTTTTTTTTTCAACCTCAGGTGTCCCACCAAATGCGGGATTCCAGTGTAGAGCCCTGGGGCGGGGGGGAATGAACAACCAGAAATCTGGTTAAAAATTGGGGCCTAGGGACATGTCAAGCCTATTATGACATCTAATGGTCCAGCCACTGAGAGGACGTACTACAGGACAGGCTCACACTGAGGGTCACAATGCGTGTTTATGCCCTTGTCGCTCTCAAGAATGGGCGGGGCCTCAGGGTGAATGCTGGTTTCTCATACACTGAACTTTGGACAAATGCCAAACACAAGGTTTCTTGCCATGGGTAAGGAAGAGTTCTGATTTCTGCATCACAGTCACCCCTGGGCAGTGATTGGAGATAAGGTCTAGATTCTGAAGCTTGAAAACTGAGGTAGGGAAGACATGATGACGTAAGGCCATGGCGAGTCTGATGTGCTCCGTGTGCGGTCAGCTGTATGGGTGTTGGTCACGAGGTCCGGGCTCCCGTTGTCTGATAGAGCATTAGTGCCCAGGTTAGACTATATATTTTGGGTGCCTTAGAGTGCAGTGTAGGTTCTTATTTGAAGAACTCTTCAGGATATGAAGAATGTACGAGTCTGAGGCGCCTTCTCAGGCTTTTGTCTCTGGATTTTGTATCAGCGATGGCCGTGGAATGTTAGGGAGGCCTCATGGGCCATGGACGAATCTTGCACTCTGTGGATTTGGCCCGATCCCAATTGCTTTTCGTCAATCTGTGGGATGGGAGGACTCCTTGCAGGTTTGTTACCTCAGGTGTCCCACCAAAAGAGGAATTCCAAAGCAGAGCCGTGGGGAAGAGTGAAGGGACAACCCGAACTACGGTTTAAAACTGGGGCCTAGGGGCATGGCAAGCCAAATATGCTGTCCCTCCATCCAGCGCCTGAGAGGCCTTAACTGAGGAATGGGCTCAGGCTGAGGGTCAAAATGTGTGTTTGTGACCAATGTGGCCCGCAAGCATGAGTGGGGCCTCATGGGCCACACTGGTTTCAACTCCTCTGAACCTTGGACAACATGCCAACCACAAGGTTTCTTGCAATGGGGAAAGAGTTCTGATGTCTGAATCATTTTCAAACCCGGGCCGTGATTGGAGATAAGGTCTAGGTTCTGAAGCCTGAAAGCCGAGGTTGAGAAGAGATGACGACCTAAGGACATGGCGGGTCCGATGTGCTCAGTGTGCGACCAGCTGTCTGGGTGGGGCCAGGAGGTCCAGGCTCAGGCTGTGTCAGAAAGGGCATTAGTGCCCAGGTCAGCCTATATATTTGGGGTATAGCAGGTTGATCCTCATTGGGTGTTTCTGGGTAGTCCCAGAGGGCAATGTTTTTCTTCTGGAGTGCAGGCAGAGTGCTGCATTGTAGTTCTGGATTGCCAAATGGAGGGCCTGTGGGCAGTAGTCTGAGGACTGAAGTCTGAGAACCCAAGCTAGGCCTAGTTTTTTTCTGGGTGAGGATATGGCAGGCACAATCTCCAGACCTGAATCGAGATCTCGTGCATCTGAAGTCTGGGCGAGGATCACACGATCCCTCAGGTTGGACATTCTGTACCTGATGGCCCCTTCTTGAAGGGGTCGTTGGATCACGGGTCCATGGGGTTTTCCCACGATGGGAGGTGTAAGAAGCTCCCAACTGCAAAGATTCTTCTGCAGGACAATTGAGACCTGTTGGTTGGCTCCAGGACAACGTTTCTGAACAGGGTCTAAGGATGGATGGCGGGGTAGCCCACCTCGCATTCCAATTGTCTCCAAGCAACAAGACAGGTTAGAACTGCTGAATCGGGGGAGCAACAGAGGAAGCTGAGTTGAAATGGATTCTCTCGTGGATGTGTCCTAATATGATTTTGTGTCTATGGAGACCTTGGAATGAAGCGGGGGCACTGGGGCCCTGAAGGTTTCTCCTAAACAGGGTCTTTCACACAGCTCCATCGTGCAAGTTTCCCATGTGTAGATGAGATTTGTTCTAATGGGTGAGTCAAGAAACAGCCATATGCTGTTATTTAAATCCAGGCCTCTGTGGAGAGATGCCTGGAGGCCAAACCAATGGATCAGATATGTGCCTAGGGGCCTGTTCGTTCCTTTTTACCTCTGGGGACATCAGTCTACGTGTCTGAGTGCAGGTAGGTGCTCAGATGGGCCCAGATTGCCCCTGTTTGTCCAGGGAAGACACAAATATTGGGATGGCCTCAGGGAATTTGGAGGTTTATCCTCTTAGTAGTGTTGTGGCCATTGGAATGGGCACATACAATTCCCTTGGAGAGGGCAAGAACAGTCGTCAGGTTTGGCTCCAGGTGCCTGAGCCTGTGGGGTGTGCAGGCCAGGGATGTTTGGACAGTTGTCTGAAAACACAAAGTCAGCTTATGTTTCGGGTCTTAGGTATGGCAGGACTTGATCTAAAGACCCTGAGGAGAACTCTTCTGGATATGAAAAAAGGGCGAGTGTGAGGCTCTTGCTCAAGTTTAAGTCTCTGACTATCGTGTTACTCATGGTCGTGAAATTTCCGGGTGACTTCATGGGAAATGGACGAGTCTTACTCTCTGGGGGTTTGGCTCCGTCCATAGAGTTTAGGGTAATTCTGTGGGATGGAAGAAGTCCGTTGTTCTATTGTGTTTGATTTGTTTTGTTTTGTTTTTCAACCTCAAGTGTCCCACCAAATGAGGGATTCCAGAGTAGAGCCCCGGGGAGGGGCGACTGGACAACCAGAAATCTGGTTAAAAATTGGGGCCTAGGCACATGTCAAGCCCATTATGACATCTAATGGTCCAGCCACTGAGAGGACGTACTAGAGGACAGGACTCACGCTGAGGGTCACAATGCGTGTTTATGCCCTCATTGCACTCAAGAATGGGCAGGGCCTCAGGGTGAATGCTGGTTTCTCCTACACTGAACGTTGGACAACATGCCAACCACAAGGTTCTTGCCATGGGTAAGGAAGAGTTCTGAATTCTGCATCACAGTCACACCTGGGCTGTGATTGGAGATAAGGTCTAGGTTCTGAAGCCTGAAAACTGAGGTAGGGAAGAGATGATGACCTAAGGTCATGGCGGGTCTGATGTGCTCAGTGTTTGGTCAGCTGTCTGGGTGTTGGTCACACGAGGTCCGGGCTCAGGTTGTCAGATGGTGCATTACTGCCCAGGTTAGACTATACATTTTGGGTGCATTCGAGTGCCGTGTAGGTTTTTATATGAAGAACTCTTCAGGATATGAAGAATGATCAAGTCTGAGGCGCTTGCTCCGGCTTTTGTCTCTGGATTTTGTATCAGCGATGGCCGTGGAATGTTGGGGAGGCCTTATGGGCCATGGACGAATCTTGCTCTCTGTGGATTTGGCCCGATCCCAATTGTTTTTTCGTCAATCTGTGGGATGGGAGGACTCCTATAAGGTTTGTTTCCTCAGGTGTCCCACCAAAAGAGGAATTCCAAAGGAGAGCCCTTGGGAGGAATGAAGACACAACCCGAACTACGGTTAAAAATTGGGGCCTAGGGGCCTGGCAAGCCCAGTATGCTGTCTCTCCATCCACAACTGAGAGGCCTTACCTTAGGACTGGGCTCAGGCTGAGAGTCACAATATGTGTTGGTGACCAATGTGGCCCGCAAGCATAGGCGGGAACCTCATGGGCCAAACTTGTTACAAAACACGGAACCTAGGACAACATGCCAACCACAAGGTTTCTTGCCATGGGGAAAGAGTCCTGATTTCTGCATCATTTCAAACCCCGGCAGTGATAGAGATAAGGTCTAGGTTCTGAAGCCTGAAAACCGAGTTTAAGAAGAGATGACGACCTAGGCCATGGCGGATCCGATGTGCTCAGTGTGCGGCCAGCTGTCTGGGTGGGGCCAGGAGGTCCTGGCTCAGGCTGTGTCAGAAAGGGCATTAGTGCCCAGGTCAGCCTATATATTTGGGGTACAGCCGAATGCCGTGCAGTTTGATCCTCATTGGGTGTTTCTGGGTAGCCCCAGAGGGCAATATTTTTCTTCTGGAGGGCAGGCAGAGTGCTGCATTGTAGTTCTGGATTGCCAAACTGGAGGGCTTGTGGGCCAGTAGTCTGAGGACGGAAGTCTGAGAACCCAAGCTAGGCCTAGGTTTCTGGTTGAGAATATGGCAGGCACAATATACAGACCTGAATCGAGAACTCGTGCATCTGAAGTCAGGGCGAGTATCAGACGATCACTCAGATTGGACATTCTGTTCCTGATGGTGCATTCTTGAAGGGGGTGGATCCCGAGGCCATGGGGGTTTTCCCACGATGGGAGTTGTGAGAATATCCCAACAACAAAGATTCTTCTGCAGGACAATTGAGACCTGTTAGGTGGCTCCAGGAAAACATTTCCTAGCAGGGTTCTAAGGATGGATGGCTGGGTAGCCCACCTCGCATTCCAATTGTCTCCAAGCAACAAGACAGGTTAGATCTGCTGGATCTGGGGGAGCACCCGAGGAGGCTGAGTTGAAATGGACTCTCTCGTGGATGTGTCCTAATGTGTTTTTGTGTCTATGGATACCTTGGAATGACGCGGTGGCACTGGGGCCATGAAGGGTTCTCCTAAGCAGAGGCTTTGACATCACTCCCACGTGCAAGTTTCCCATGTGTAGATGAGATTTGTTCTGGTGGGTGAGTCAAGAAACAGCCATATGCTGGTAGTGAAATCCAGGCCTCTGAGGAGAGATGCCTGGAAACCAAAGCAATGTATCCGATTATGGCCTAGGGGCCTGTTCGTTCCTTTTTACCTCTGGGGATATCAGTCTACAAGTCTGAGTGTAGGTAGGTTCTCAGATGGGCTCAGATTGCTCCTGTTTGTCCTGGGAAGCCACCACTATTGGGATGGCCTCAGGGACTTCGTAGGTTTATCCTATTAGTAGCGTTGTGGCCATAGGAATGGGCACACACAATTCCCTTGGAGAGGGCAAGCACAGTCGTCAGGTTTGGCCCCAATGGCCTGAGCCTGTAGGGTGTGTAGGCCAGGGCTGTTTGAACAGTTGTCTGAAAACACGAACTCGGCTTATGTTTCGGGTCATAGGTATGGCAGGACTGATCTACAGACCATTAGAAGAACTCTTTGGGATAAGAAAAAAGAGCGAGTGTGAGGCTCTTGCTCAAGTATTTATCTCTGGATATCATGCCATTCATGGTCATGAAATTTCCGGGTGACTTCATGGGAAATGGACAAGTCTTACTCCCAGGGGTTTGTCCCAATCCAAAGAGTTTGGGGTCATTTTGTCGGACGGAAGAAGTCCGTTTTTTGTTGTTGATTTGTTTTGTTTTGTTTTTCAACCTCAGAGGTCCCACCAAATGAGGGATTCCAGAGTAGAGCCCTTGGGAGGGGCGATTGGACATCCAGAAATCTGGTTAAAATTGGGTCCTAGAGACAGCTAGACTTGGGTTTCAGGGCGAGGGCACGGCATGTACCCCCTGAAGATCTGAAGCAATATCTCATGCATCTGAAGTCAGAGCGAGGATCAGACGTTGGCTCAACTTGGATTTTCTGTTCATGACGGCCCCTTCATAAAGGGAGCCGAATCTCGAGGCCCCTGGAGGTTTTCCCACGTTGGGAGTGGTGGGATGCCCCCTCCAAGGATTCCTTCTGCGGGTCAATTGAGACCTGTTGGACTGATCCAGGACATCCCATATGGATGAGTCCAGACCAACGTTCGAGAATGGATGCCTGGGAAGCCCGCCTCGCATTCCAATTGTCTCCTAGCAACAAGACAGTTTATATCTGATGGCTCTGCGAGAGTAACCGGGGTGGCTGAGTTGAAATGGACTTTCCTGAGGATGGGTCTAATGAGTTTTTGTGTCCATGAGGGCCTTGGAAAGGGGCGGTGGCACCGGGACCCTGAAGTATTCCCCTTAGCTTTTGACATAGCTCCCATGCACAAGTTTCCTTGTGGAGACGAGGTTTTTCTGATGGGTGCCTCAGGAAAACCCCAATGCTTGTATTGGAATCCAGGGTTTTGAGGAGACATGCCTGTAAACCAAAGCAATGGATCCGATTTTGGCCTAGGGTCCTGTCTTTTTCAATCTTCTTCTCTGGGTTAATACTTCTAGGGTATGAGTGGAGTTAGATGCTCAGCTGGTGTCAGACTGCCCTTTTTTATCCCGGGCGGCCCATACTATTAGCATGGCCTCAGGGACTTTGGAGGGTTCTCCTAATTTGTACGTTTTTGGACAATGGAATGGGCAGAATTCCCATGAATTGGGTAGGCACAGTCCTAATGTGTGGCTCCAGGGTCCCCAGCCTGGAGGATATGTGGCCCAGGACTTTGAGGACAGAAGTCTGAAAACACAAACTCAGCTTAGGTTTGGGGACATAGGTATGGCAGGCACGATCTACAAACCATGAGAAGACATCTTCAGGATATGAAGATAGGATGAGTCTGAGGCGCTTGCTTAGACTTTTGTCTCTGGATTTTGTATCAGCGATGGCCGTGGAATGTCGAGGAGGCCTCATGGGCCATGGACGACTCTTGCTCTCTGTGGATTTGGCCCGATGCCAATTGTTTTTCGTCAATCTGTGGGATGGGAGGACTCCTTTCAGGTTTGTTACATCAGGTGTCCCACCAAAAGAGGAATTCCAAAGCAGAGCCCTGGGGAAGAGTGAAGGAACAACTCGAACTATCGTTAAAAATTGGGGCCTAGGGGCATGGCAAGCCCAATATGCTGTCACACCATCCAGCCACTGAGAGGCCTTACCGGAGGACTGGGCTCAGGCTGAAGGTCACAATGTGTGTTTGTGACCAATGTGGCCCACAAGCATGGGCGGGGCCGCTTGGGCCACACTGGTTTCAACGACACTGAACCTTGGACAACATGCCAACCACAAGGTTTCTTGCCATGGGGAAAGAGTTCTGATTTCTGCTTCATTTTCAAACCCAGGCCATGATTGGAGATAAGGTCTAGGTTCTGAAGCCTGAAAACCGAGATTGAGGGGAGATAACGACCTAAGGCCATGGCGGGTACGAGGAGCTCAGGGTGCGGCCAGATGTCTGGGTGGGGCCAGGAGGTCCAGGCTCAGGCTCTGTCAGAAAGGACATTAGTGCCCAGGTCATCCTATATATTTTGGGTATAGCGAAGTGTCGTGCAGGTTGATCTTCATTTGGGGTATCTAGGTAGCCCCAGAGGGCAATGTATTTCTTCTGCAGGGCAGGTAGAGTGCTGCATTGTAGTTCTGGATTGCCAAACTGGAGGGCTTGTGACCAAGTAGTCTGTGTACAGAAGTCTGAGGACACAAGCAAGGCTTAGGTTTCTAGGTGAGGACATGGCAGGCACAATCTACAGACCTGAACCGAGATCTCGTGTATGTGAAGTCAGGGTGAGGATCAGACGATATTTCAGGTAGGACCTTGTGTCCCTGATGGCCCCTTTATGAAGGGGGGGGGGGATCATGTGGCCATGGGCGTTATCTCACGATGCGAGTTCTGAGAAGCTCCCAACTGCAAAGATTCTTCTGCAGGACAATTGAGACCAGTTGCTTGGCTCCAGGCCAACGATTCGGAGGAGGGTTTTAAGGATGGATGGCGTGGTAGGCACCTCACATTCCAATTGTCTCCTAGCAACAAGACAAGTTAGATCTGCTGGATCTCGCGGAGCAACCGAATACACTCAGTTGAATTGGACTCTCCTGTGGATGGGTCCTAATGTGTTTTTGTGTCTATGGAGACCTTGTAATGGGGCAGTGGCACACAGGCCCTGAAGGATTCTCCTATGGAGGTTTTGAGACATCTTCAAAGGATAATTTTCCCATGTGGAGAAGAGATTTGTTTTGATTGCTGCCTCATGAAATCCCCATATGCTAATATTGGAAACCAGGCCTCTGAGGAGAGATACCTGTAACCGAAAGCAATGAATCTGATTCAGGCCTAGGGGCCTGTCTGATTCAATCTTCTTCTCTGGGGACATCCATCTACGCTGAGTAGAGGTAGGTGCTCAGCTGGTTTCAGATGACCCTTGTTTGTCCTCGGCGGCCTACATTATTGGGATGTCCTTGGGGACTCTGGAGGTTTTTCCTAATTTGTACGATTGTGGACAATGGAATGGGCAGAATTCCCGTGGTATGGACAGGCACAGTCCTGATGTGTGCTCCAGGGGCCCCAGCCTGAAGGGTCTGTGGGCCAGGAATGTGGGGACAGAAGTCTGAAAACACAAACTCGGCTTAGGTTTGGGAAGTAGGTATGGCAGGCCCGATCCACAGACCGTGAGGAGAACTCTTCGGGATATGACAAAAGAGCGAGTGTGAGGCGCTTGCTCAGACTTTTGTCTCTGGATTTGTTGTCAACGATGGCTGTGGAATCTCGGGAAGGCCTCATGGGCCATGGACGAGAGTTCCTCTCTGTGAATTTGGTCCAATCTCAATTGTTTTGGGTCAATCTGAAGGATGGGAGGAGTCCTTTTAGTTTTGTTAACTCAGGCGTCCCACCAAAAGAGGGATTCCAAAGCAGAGCTCTGGGGAGGGATGAATGGACAACCCGAACAATCCAATTAGGGTGAGGTCGAGAATGGAGCAGGTTGATCCTCATTTGGGGTTCATGGAGATCCCCATAGAGCAACGTATTTCTTCTGGAGGGCCAGCATAGGGCTGCATTTTGGTTCCAGAATTCCAAGTCTTGAGGACATGTTTGCCAGAAGTGTGAAGAAGGAAGTCTGAAAACACAAGTATGCACGAGGTTTGGGCCCACTGTGCAGAGGCTGAATCGAGATCTCCTGCATCTGAGGTCAGGGCAAGTATCAGATGTTGCCTCAAGCTGGAGTTTGTGTCCGTGACGGCCCCTTCCTGAAGGGGGTGGGGGCGTCATGAGGCCAGGGAGGTTTCCCTAAGCTAGGAGTTGTAGCTGCTCCAAACTTCAAAGTTTCCTTCTTCAGGACAGTCGAGTACTATTGGATGGTTCCAGGATGCCCCATACAGAAAGACTCGAGAGCAGGGGCCTAAGCATGGATGCCGAGAAACGCCAACTCACCTTCCCATTGCCTGGTCCAGACCAGGCAGGCTCAATCTGCGGGATCTTGGGTGAGCTATCCAGAAGGCTGAGTTTAAAAGGACTTTCCTAAGGATGAGTCTTAATGTGGGTTGTTGGCCATGGAGACCTTGGAATGTGGCAGTAGCTAAGGGACTCTGCAGGATTCTCCAACCCGCAGGGTTTGACAAAACTCCAACAAGGAAGCTTTCCATGCGGAGATGAGAGGTGTTCTGTCTGGTGCCTCCGGATAGCCCCATATGCTGGTCTTCGAACCCAGGCCTCTGAGGAGTCATACCTGGACACCAAAGCAAGAGTTCATAATAGGGCCTAGGGGCCTGTCTGGTTCAATCTTCTGTCTCTGCGGATATCAGTCTGTGTGTCTGCATGGAGGTAGTAGTTGCTCAGCTGGTGTCATAATGCCCCTGTTTGTCCAGTGCGGCTTGCGGTAGTGGTCCTTGGGGACCTTGAGGTTTCTACTATTTTGTAGAGTTGTGGCCAATGGAACGGGCAGTTTCTTAGGAGAGAGCAGGCACAGTTCTGTGGTGTGGCTCCAGAGACCCCAGCCTGGAGGCGGTGTGGGCCACGGCTGTGCAGACAGACCTCCAAAAACCCAAACTCAGCTCAGGTTTGGGGCCGAGGTTATGGCAGGCCTGATATGATATGATATGACAAGCCCCATATGCAGGATCTTGGTCCAGCCACTGAGAGGCATTACTTTAATACGGGACTCACGCTACAGGTCACAATGCATGTCTGTGCCCTAGGCGGCCCTCAAGCACTGGCGGGGCCTTTCCGACAATGCAGGTTTTCCCACATTGAACGTTGGACAACATGCCAACCACAAGGTTTCTGGCCATGGGGAAGGAGGAATTCTAATTTCTGCATCACGTTCACCCCTGGGAAGTGATTGGAGATAAGGTCTAGGTTCTGAAGCCTGAAAACCGAGGTTGGGAAGAGATGACGAACTACGGCCATAGCGGGTCCCTTGTGTCCAGGTTGTAGCCAGCTGTCTAGGTGTCGTTTGGGATGTCTTGTCTCAGGCTGTGCCAGACAGGGCTTTCGTATTCAGGGTAGGCTGTATAATTGCTTTACAGTCGAGTGGCATGCATTAGATAATCATTTGGGGTTTCTTATTAGCAGCATAGGGCAAAGTTTTTCTTCTGGAGGGCAGGCAGAGTGCTGCATTGTGGCTTCGTAATTCCCAAACTGGAGGGCTTGTGGGCCAGGAGAGTGAGGACGGAAGTCTGAGAACACAAGCTAGGCTTAGGTTTCGGGGAATGGACATGACAGGCACAGTCTGCAGAGCTGAATTGCGATCTCATGAGTCTGAAGTCAGGTCGAGGATCAGACTTTGGCTCAGGTTGGAGTTTCAGTCCATGTTGGCCCCTTCATGAAGGGGGGGGCATTATGAGGCCATGGGGGTTTTCCCACTATTAGAGTTGTGAGATGCTCCAAACCGCAAGGATTCCTTCTGTGGGACAATTAAGATTTGATGGATGGCTCCAGGACGTCTCCTAAGGTATTTTTCCAGAACAGGGTTCTAAGTATGGATGCCTGGGCAGACAGCCTCAATTCCAATTGTCTCCTAGCAACAAGAAACGTTTGATCTGCTGGCTTGGGGTAGCATCAGAGGGGGCTGAGTTGGAATGGATTTTCCTGAGGATGGTCTTAAATGAGTTGAAATGGACTTTCCTGAGGATGGTCTTAATGTTGGTTTGAGTCCATTGAGACCTTGGTATGGGGCTTTGGCACCAGGGACCTGAAGGATTCTCCTAACCAGAGGTGATAACAAAGCTCCAATGAGCAAGTTTTCCAAGGGGAGACGAGATTTGTTCTTATTGGTGCCTCAGGAAACCACCATTTGCTGGTATTGGAAATGAGGCCTCTGAGGAGAGATGCCTGGAAACCAAAGCAATGGATCTGATTAGTGCCTAGGGGCCTGTCCGGTTCAATATTCTTCTCTGGGGACATCTTTTGTCTGAGTGGAGGTAGTTGCTCAGCTGGTTTGAGATCACACCTGTTTGTCCTGGGCGGCCTACACTATTGGGATGGCCTCGGTAACTTTGGAAGTTTTTCCTAATTTGCAAGGTTGTGGCCAATGGAATGGGAAGAATTCTCTTGAAAGGGAAGCACAGTCCTGAGGTGTGACTCCAGGGACCCAAGTGTGGAGCGTGTGTAGTCCAGGGCTATTTGGACAAAAGTCTGAAAACACAAACTCCACTTAGGTTTGGGTCTGTAGGTATGGCCGGCCCGATATATAGACTGTGAGGAGAACTCTTCGGGATATGAACAAAGGGCTAAAGTGAGGTACTTTCTCATGCTTATTTCTTTCTGGATATGTGTCACCGATTGCCATGGAATGTCCGGGTGTCCTCATGGGCCATCGATGAGGCTCCCTTTCTGGGGATTTGACCCAATCCCAAGAGTTTGGGGTCATTCTGTGGGAAGGGAGGAGGCCTTTCTGTTTTTTTTTTTTGTTGTTGTTGTTGTTGTTTTTTGTTTTTTTTTTTACCTCAGGTGGACCACCAAAAGAGGGATTCCACAGCAGAGACCTGGGGAGGGGCGACTGGACAACCAGAACTCTGGTTAACATTGGGACCTAAGAACATGGCAAGCCCCATATGTGGGCTCTTGGTCCAGACACTGAGAGGCCTTCCTTGAGCATAGGGCTCACATTGAGTTTCACAATGTGTTTTTGTGCCCAAGGAGCCCCTCAAGTCAGGGCGTGGCCTAATGTACCATGCTGGTTTCTCCTACACTGAACGTTGCACAATATGGCAACCACAAGGTTTCTGGCCATGGGGAAGAAGGACTTCTAATTTCTGCAACACTTTCACTCCTGGACTGTGATTGGATTTAAGGTCTAGGTTCTGAAGCCTGACAACTGAGGTTGGGAAGAGATGAATACCTAAGGCCATGGTGTGACTGATGTGCTCAGTGTTCGGCCAGCTGTTGAGTGTGGGTTGGGAGGTGCAGGCTCAGGCTGTGGCAGACAGGGAATTAGTGCCCAGGCTAGACTGTATCATTGGGGTGCAGTCGAGTTTCGTGCAGGTTGGTACTCATTTGTGGTTACTGGGTAGCCCCAGAGGGCAACGTTTTTCTTCTGGAAGGAAGACACAGTGCCACATAGTGGCTCCAGAATTCCCAAACTGGAAGGCTTGTGGGCCAGGAGTGTGAGGAAAAAATTCTGAGAACACAAGCCAGACTTAGATTTCGGGGGGAGGGGACGGCAGGAACCCTCTGCAGCGATGATTCGAGATCCCGTGTACCTGAAGACAGAGCTAGGATCAGACGTTGGCTCAGGTTGGAGTTTCTGTCCATGGCGGCCCCTTCATGAAGGGGAGGGTGTCACGAGGCCATGGAGGTTTTCCCACGATGGGAATTGTGAGATGCTCCAAACCGCAATGATTCCTTCCGTGGGACAGTCGAGACCTGCTGGATGGCTCCAGGACATCCCATAAGGAAGTTATCCAGAGCAGGGTTCTAAGGATGGATGCCTGGGCAGCTTGCCTCCCATTCCAGGTGTCTCATAGCGCCAAGGCAAGTTCGATCTGCTGGATCTAGGGGAGTAACCGAGGCGGGTGTGTTGAAATGGGTGAGTTGAGGATGGGTCATAATGTGCATTTGTGTCCATGGAGACCTTGGAGTGGGGTGCTTGATCCGGGGCCTTGAGGGATGTTCATAACCGGAGGTTTTGATGGAGCTCTAAAGAGTACGTTTCCTATGTAGAGAAGAGAATTGTTTTGATGAGTGCCTAATGAATCTCCCATATGCGGGTATTGGAAACCAGGCCTCTGAGGAGAGATGCCTGGAAACAAAAGCAATGGATATGATGAGGGCCTAGGTGCCTGTCCGGTTCAATCTCTTTCCTGGGGATACGTGTCTATGGATCTGAGGGGAGGTAGTTGCTCGGCTTGTGTCAGATCGCCCCTGTTTGTCCTGGGCAACCTATAATATTGGGAATGGCCTCGGGATTTTGGAGTTTCTCCTAATCTATAGGGTTGTGGCCCATGGAATGGGCAGAAATCCCCTGGAGAGGGCAGGCACAGTTCTGAGTTTGGCTCTATGGGCCCAGCCTTGAGGGTGTGTGGGCCAGGCCTGTGGGGAGAGAAGTCTGAAAACACCTACTCCGCTTAGGATCCCGGACATAGGTATGGCACGCCCAATCTACAGACCGTGATAACACTTCGGGATATGAAAAAGGGTGAGTTTGAGGTGCTTGCTCAGGTTTTGTCTCTGGATTTGTGTCAACAATGTGGGTCGAATGCTGGCGTGGCCTCATGGGTTGTGGACGGCTTTCCTTCTCTGAGGATTGGACCCAATCCCAAGAGTTTGGGTACATTCTGTTGGATGGGAAGAGTCCTTTCTATTTTTTATTTTATTTCATGTACCTCATGTGTGCCAATAAAAGAGGGATTCCAGAGCAGAGTCCTTGGGAGGGACAACTGGATAACCCCACCTCTGTTTAAGTTTGGGGGCCTAGGGGCATGGCAAGTCCAATATGTGGTCTCTTGATTCAGACACTGAGAGGTCTTCCTTGAGGACAGGGCTCATGCTGAGGGTCACAAGGCCTATTTGTGCCCAACAAGGCCCTCAAGCATGGGAAGGGACTCATGGGCCACGCTGGATTCTCCTACACTGAACGTTGGAGAATATGCCAACCACAAGGTTTCCGGCCATGGCGAAGGAAGAGTTGTGATTTCTGCATCACGTTCACCCCTGGACAGTGATTGGAGTTTAGGTCTAGGTTCTGAAACCCGAAAACCGAGGTTGGGAAGAGATGAAGACCTAAGGACCTGATCGGTACAATGAGATCAGTGTGTGGCTAGCTGTTGAGCGTAGGTCTGGAGGTGTGGGCTCATGCTGTGTCAGACAGGGCATTAGACAGGGTAAACTGTATATTTGGGGTGCAGTCGAGTGGCGTTCAGTTGATCCTCATTCGGGTTTCTAGGTAGCTCCATAAGGCAACGTTTTTCTTCTGGAGGGCAGGCAGAGTGCTGCATTGTGGCCCCAGTATTGCCAAACTGTAGGGCATTTGGGCCAGGGGTGTGAGGACGGTAGTCTGAGAACACAAGCTAGGCTTAGTTTTTGGGGTGAGGGCACAGAAGGCACACTCTGCAGAGCTGAATCAAGATCTCATGCACCTCAAGCCAGGGCGAATATCAGACGTTTGCTCAGGTTGGAGTTTCTGTCCATGATGGCCCCTTTATAAAGTGGAGCGTCTCAAGAGGCCATGAAGATTTTCCCACAATGGGAGTTGTGAGATGCACCAGACTGCAAAGATTCCTTCTGTGGGACCCTTGAGACCTGTTGGATGGCTCTAGGATGTCCCATATGGAATGACTCCAGAGTAGGGTTCTAAGGATGGATGCCTGGGCAGCCCGCCTCCCATTCTAGTTGTCTCCTAGGAACAAGGCAGGTTTGATCTGCAGGCCCTGGGGGAGAAACCAAGGGGGATGAATTGACATGGACTCTACCGAGGATAGATCATAATGTGGGTTTAAGTCCATGGAGACCTTGGAATGGGGTGCTTGATCCGAGGCCCTGAAAGATTCTCCTAAACAGAAGTTTTTATAGAGCTCCAAAGAGTACATTTCCTATGTGGAGACGAGATTTTTCTATGAGTGCCTCAGTAATCCCCCATAGGCTGGTATTGGTAACCAGGCCTCTGAGGAGAGATGCATGGAAACAAAAGCAATGGATCTGATTAGGGCCTAAGTGCCTGTCCAGTTCAATCTTATTCTATGGGGATATCTGTCTCTGGGTCTGAGTGGAGGTAGTTTCCTAACTTGTGAAAGATCATCCCTGTTTGTCCTGGGCAGCCAACACTATTGGGATGGCCTCGGGGAGTTTGGAGGTTTCTCCTAATCTATAGGGTTGTGGCCAATGGAAATGGCAGAATTCCCCTGGAGAAGGAAGCCACAGTGCACAGGTGTGGCTCCAGGGGCCCCAGCTTGGATGGTGTGTGGGCCAGGACTGTGGGAACAGAAGTCTGAAAACACAAACTCAGCTTAGGTTTGGGGATGTATGTATGAAGGCTCGAACTACAGACCGTGAGAATTTTCCGGGTTATGAACCAAGGGCGAGTATGTGGCGTTTGCTCAGGCTTTTGTCTCTGGATTTTGTGCCTACGGTGGCCGTGGAATGTCGGGGTGTCCTCAAGGGCCATGGACAAGTCTTTCTCTGGTGATTTGGCCTGATCCCAAGTGGTTGGGACATTCTGTGGATGGGAAGAGTCCTTTCTGTATTTTTTTTTTTTTTTTTACCTCAGGTGTCCCACCAAAGATCGATTCCAGAGCAGTGCCCTGAGTAGGGGTGACTAGACATCTCTAACTCTGGTTGAGATTGGGGGACTATGGGCTTGGCAAGCCCCATATGTGGGCTGTTGTTCCAGTCACTAAGAGGCTTTACATGAGGATAGGGCTCACGCTGAGGGTCAAAATGTGTGTTTGTGCAAATTGTAGCCCTCAGGGATAAGTGGGGCCTCATAGTCCATGCTGCTTTCTCCTACAATGATGTTGGACAACATGCCAACCACAAGGGTCTTGCCATGGCGAAGGAGAAGTTCTGATTTTTGTATCACGTTCACTCCTGAGCAGTGAGTGGACATAAGGTCTAGGTTCTGAAGGTGAAAACTGAGGTTGGGTAGAGATGATGGCCGAAAGCCATTGTGGGTTTGATATGCTCAGTGTACGGCCAGCTGTCTGGGTGTTGGACTGGAGGTCTGCCTTCAGGCTGTGTCAGACAGGGCTTTAGTGCACAGGCTATATTGTATAATTGGGGTATGGTCGAGTGGCATGCAGGCTGTTACTCATTTGGTGTTTCTGGTTAGCCCTATAGGGCAACATTTTTCTTCTGGAGGGCAGGCAGAGTGCTGCATTGTGTCTCCAGAATTGCCAAACTGGAGGGGTGTGGCCAGGATTGTGAAGACGGAAGTCTGAGAACACAAGTTAGGCTTCGGTTTCGGGGCGAGGTCACAGCAGGCACACTCTCAAGTGCTGAATCGAGATCTCGTGCTTCTGAATTCAGGGCGCGGATCAGACTTTGGCTTAGGATGGAGTTTCTGTCCATGATGGCCCATTTAGGAAGGTGTGGGGCATCATGAGGAAATGGAGGTTTTCTCACAGTGGGATTGTGTGATGCTTCAAACCACAAGGATTCATTCTGCGAGACAGTCAAGACAGGTTGGTTGGATTCAAGACGTCCCATAAAGAAATTCTCCAGAGCAGGGTTCTAAGGATGGATGCCTGGGCAGCCCACCTCGCATTCCAACTGTCTCCTAGTGACAAGGCAGGTTTGATCTGCTGGCTCTGGGTGAGCAGTCGAGGGGGCTGATTTGGAATGGACTCTCCTGAGGATGGATCATAATGTAAGTTTGTGTCCTTGGAGACCTTGGAATTGGGCCATGGTGCCAGCGCCCTGGAGGATCCTCCTAACCTGAGGTATTGACACAGCTCCAAAGAGCAAGTTTCTCATGTGGAGATGAGATCTGTTCTGATTGTTTCCTTAGGAAACCCCCATACTCTGATATTGGAAACCAGGCCTCTGAGGAGAGATACATAGAAACCAAAGCAATGGATCAGAAGTTGGCTCAGGTTGGAGTTTCTGTCCATGATGGCCCCTTTATAAAGGGGAGCACCTCATGAGGCCATGTAGGTTTTCCCACGATAGGAGTTGTGAGATGCTCCAATCTGCAAGGATTCCTTCTGCGGGACAGTCAAGACCTGTTGGAAGGCTCCCAGGACATCCCATATGGAACGGCGCCAGAGCAGGATTCCAACGATGGATGCCTAGAGAGTCTGCTTTGCATTCCAGTTGTCTCCTAGCGACAAGGCAGTTTTGATACTCTGTTTCTGGGGGAGTAATCAACGGGGCTGAGTTGAAATGTACTCTCCTGCCGAATGGTCATAATGCGGGTTTGTGTCCATGGAGACCTTGGAATAGGGCGGTGGCTTAGGTTACCTGAAGCTTTCTCCTAACTGGAGGTTTTTACAGAGCTCCAAAGGATAAGTTTCCCATGAGGAGACAAGATTTGTTCTGATTGGTATCTCTGGAATCCCCCATATGCTGGTATTGGAAAACAGGCCTCTGAGGCGAGATGATAAGAAACAAAAGCAATGGAACCAATTACGTTCTAGGGGCCTGTCCAGTTTAATACCTTTCTCTTGGGATATCTGTCTACGGGTGAGTTGAGGTCGTTGCTCAGCTTGTGACAGATCACCCCTCTTTGTTCTGGGCGGCCTACACTATTGGAATGGCCTCTGGGACTTTGGAGGTTTCTCCTAATCTGTAGGGTTGTGGACAATGGAATGGGAAGAATTTCCTTGAAGAGGGCAGGCACAGTCCTGAAGTGTGGCTCCAGGGGCCTCAGCCTGGAGGGTGTGTGGGACAGGGATGTCAGGATAGAAGTCTGAAAACACAAACTCGGCTTAGGTTTGGGGACGTAGGTATGGCAGGCCCGATCTACAGACTATGAGGAGAATTTTTTGGGCTATGACCTAAGGGTGAGGCTTATGTCTCTAGATTTTGTGACAATAGTGGCCGTGGAATGTCGGGCACGCCTCATGGGCCATGGACGATTCTTTCTCTCTAGGGATGGCCTGATCCCAAGTGATTGGGGTCATTCTGTGGGTGGGAGGAATCCTTTCTGTGTTTACTTACTTCAAATGTCCCAACAAAGAGGGATTACAGAGCAGAGCCCTGAGTAGGGGTGACTAGATGTCTCTACCTCTGGTTAAGATTGGGTGACGGTTGGGAATTCAGGCCTCAGGTTGTGTCAGACAGGGCAATAGTGCACAGGCTAGACTATATAATTGACTATATAATTGGTGTACAGTTGAGTGGCATGCAGGTTTATCCTCATTTGAGGTTTCTGGGTAGACCCATATGTCAACGTTTTTCTTCTAGAGGGCAGGCAGAGTGCAGCACTGTGTCATCGGAAATCCCAAAATGGAGGGCGTGTGGTCCAGGAGAGTGAGGACGGAAGTCTGAGAACACTAGCTATGCTTAGGTTTTTGGGTGAGGGCACAGCAGGTACTCTCTGAAGAGCTTGATCAAGACCTCGTGCATCTGAAGTCAAGGCGAGAACAGCCGTTGGCTCAGGTTGGAGTTTCTTTCCATGATCCGCCTTCATGAAGATTGGGGGCATCATGTGACCTTGGAAGCTTTCCATGATATGAGTTGTGAGGTGGTCCATGAACAAGGATTCCTGTGGGACAGTCGACACCTGTTGGATGGCTCAAGGATATCCCATAAGGAACGACGCAAGGGCAGGGTTCTAAGGGTTCAAAGGACCTCTAAGGAGAGATGCCTGGAAACCAAAGCAATAGATCCGATAGGTGCCTATGGGCCTGTTCGTTCCTTTTTACTCTGGGGACATCAGTCTACGGGTCTTAGTGCTGGTAGGTGCTCAGATGGGCCCAGATTGCCCCTGTTTGTCCAGGGAAGCCACAAATATTGGGATAGCCTCAGGGACTTTGGAGTTTTATCCAATTAGAAGGGTTGTGGCCATTGGAATGGGCACATACAATTCCCTTGGAGAGGGCAAGCCCAGTCTTAATGTTTGGCTCCAGGGGCCTGAACCTGTAGGGTGTGTAGGCCAAGGCTGTTTGGAGAGTTGTCTGAAAACACAAACTCGGCTTATGTTTTGGGTCATAGGTATGGCAGGACTGATCTACAGACCATGAAGAGAACTCATCAGGATATGAAAAAAGGGCGAGGGTGAGGCTCTTGCTCAAGTTTTTGTCTCTGGATATCGTGTCACTCATGGTCGTGAAATTTCCGGGTTAGTTCATGGGAAATGGACGAGTCTTACTCTCTGGGGGTTTGGCCCCGTCCAAAGAGTTTGGGGTCATTCTGTAGAATGGAAGAAGTCCGTTGCTCTGTTGTTGTTGATTTGTTTTGTTTTTTTTTTCAACCTCAGGTGTCCCACCAAATGAGGGATTCTAGAGTAGACGCCTTTGCGGGGCTACTGGACAACCAGAAATCTGGTTAAAAATTGGGGTTTAGGGACATGTCAAGCCCATTATGACATCTAGTGGTCCAGCCACTGAGAGGACGTACTAGAGGACAGGACTCACGCTGAGGGTCACAATGCGTGTTTATGCCCTCGTCGCACTCAAGAATGGGCGGGGCCTCAGGGTGAATGATGGTTTCTCCTACACTGAACGTTGGACAACATGCCAACCACAAGGTTTCTTGCCATGGGTAAGGAAGAGTTCTGATGTCTGCATCACAGTCACCGCTAGGCAGTGATTGGAGATAAGGTCTAGGTTCTGAAGCCTGAAAACTGAGGTAGGGAAGAGATGATGACCTAAGGCGATGGCGGGTCTGATGTGCTCAGTGTGCGGTCAGCTGTCTGGGTGTTGGACACGAGGTCCGGGCTCAGGTTGTCAGGCAGTGCATTAGTGCCCAGGTTAGACTATATATTTTGGGTGTCTTCGAGTGCCTTGTAAGTTCTTATCTGAAGAACTCTTCAGCATATGAAGAATGAGCGAGTCTGAGGCGCGTGCTCCGGCTTTTATCTCTGGATTTTGTATCAGCGATGGCCGTGGAATGTTGGGGAGGCCTCATGGGCCATGGACGAATCTTGCTCTCTGTGGACTTGGCCGATCCCAATTGTTTTTCGTCAATCTGTGGGATGGGAGAACTCCTTTCAGGTTTGTTACCTCAGGTGTCCCACCAAAAGAGGAATTCCAAAGCAGAGCCCTGGGGAAGAGTGAAGGGACAACCCGAACTATGGTTAAAAATTGAGGCCTAGGGGCATGGCAAGCCCAATATGCTGACTCTCCATCTAGCCACTGAGAGGCCTTACCTGAGGACTGGGCTCAGGCTGAGGGTCACAATGTGTGTTTGTTAACAATGTGGTCCGCAAGCATGGCGGGACCTCATGGGCCACACTGGTTTCAACGACACTGAACCTTGGAGAACATACCAACCACAAGGATTCTTGCCATGGGGAAAGAGTTCTGATGTCTGCATCATTTTCAAACCCAGGCAGTGATTGGAGATATGGTCTAGCTTCTGAAGCCTGAAAACCGAGGTTGAGAAGAGATGACGACCTAAGGCCATGGTGGTTCCGTTGTGCTCAGTGTGCGGCCAGCTGTCTGGGTGGGGCCAGGAGGTCCAGTATCAAGCTGTGTCAGAAAGGGCATTAGTGCCCAGGTCAGCCTATATATTTGGGGTACAGCCGAATGGTGTGCCCTGTTGATCCTCATTTGGGGTTTCTGGGTAACTCCAGAGGGCAATGATTTTCTTCGGGAGGGCAAGCAGAGTGCTGCATTGTAGTTCTGGATTGCCAAACTGGGGGGCTTGTGGGCCAGTAGTCTGAGGACTGAGGTCTTAGACCCCAAGCTAGGCCTAGGTTTCTGGGTGAGGATATGGCAGGCACAATTACAGACCTGAATCGAGATCTCGTGCATCTGAAGTCAGGGCGAGGATCAGACGATCGCTCAGGTTGGACATTCTGTCCCTGATGGCCCCTTCTTGAAAGGGGGGTGGATCACGAGGCCATGGGGTTTTTCCCACGATGGGTGTTGTGAGAAGCTCCCAACCTCAAAGATTCTTCTGCAGGACAATTGAGACCTGTTGGTTGGCTCCAAGACAACGATTCCGAGCAGGGTCTGAGGATGGATGGCTGGGTAGCCCACCTCGCATTCCAATTGTCCTCAATCAACAAGACAGGTTAGATGTGCTGATCTGGGGGAGCAACTGAGGAGACTGAGTTGAAATGGACTCTCCCGTGGATGTGTCCTAATATGATTTTGTGTCTATGGAGACCTTGGAATGAAGCGTTGGCAATGGGTACCTGAAGGGTTCTCCTAAAGAGAGGCTTTCACACAGCTCCATCGTGCAAGTTTCCCATGTGTAACAATAACCTCAGGTGTCCCACCAAATGAGGGATTCCAGAGTAGAGCCCTGGGGAGGGGCGACAGGACAACCAGAAATCTGGTTAAAAATTGTGAGATAGGGACATGTCAAGCCCATTATGACATCTAATGGTCCAGCCACTGAGAGGACGTACTGGAGGACAGGAATCACGGTGAGGGTCACAATGCGTGTTTATGCCCTCGTCGCACTCAAGAATGGGCAGGGCCTCAGGGTGAATGCTGGTTTCTCCTACACTGAACGTTGTACAACATGCCAACCACAAATTTTCTTGCCATGGGAAAGGAAGAGTTCTGATTTCTGCATCACAGTCACCCCTGGGCAGTGATTGGAGATAAGGTCTAGGTTCTGAAGCCTGAAATCTGAGGTAGAGAAGAGATGATGACCTAAGGCCATGGCGGGTCTGATGTGCTCAGTGTGCGGTCAGCTGTCTGTGTGTTGTTCACGACGTCCGGGCTCAAGTTGTCAGAGAGTGCATTAGTGCCCAGGTTAGACTATATATTTTGGGTGCATTCGAGTGCCGTGTAGGTTCTTATCTGAAGAACTCATCAGGATATGAAGAATGAGCGAGTCTGAGGCGCGTGCTCAGGCTTTTGTCTCTGGATTTTGTATCAGCGATGGACGAGGAATGTTTGGGAGGCCTCATGGTCCATGGACGAATCTTGCTCTCTATGGACTTGATCGAGCCCAATTGTTTTTCGTCAATCTGTGGGATGGGAGGACTCCTTTCAGGTTTGTTCCCTCAGGTGTCCCCCCAAAAGAGGAATTCTAAAGCAGAACCCAGGGGAAGATTGCAGACACAATTTGAACTACGGTTAAAAATTGGGGCCTAGGGGCATGGCAAGCCAAATATGCTGTCTCTCCATTCAGCCACTGAGAGGCCTTACCTGAGGACTGGGCTCAGGCTGAGGGTCACATGTGGGTTTGTGACGAATCTGGCCCGCTAGTACGGGCGGGGCCTCATGGGCCACACTGGTTTCAACGACACTGAAACTTGGACAACATGCCAACCACAAGGTTTCTTGCCATGGGGAAAGAGTTCTGATTTCTGCATCATTTTCAAAACAGGGCCGTGATTGGAGATAAGGTCTAGGTTCTGAAGCCTGAAAACCGAGGTTGAGAAGAGATGACGACCTAAGGCCATGGCGGGTCTGATGTGCTCAGTGTGCGGCCAGCTGTCTGGGTTGGGCCAGGAGGTCCAGGCTCAGGCTGTGTCAGAAAGGGCATTAGTGCCCAGGTCAGCCTATATATTAGGGGAACAGCCGAATGGGGTGCAGGTTGATCCTCATTTGGGGTTTCTGAGAAGCCCCAGAGGGCAATGTTTTTCTTCTGGAGGGCAGGCAGAGTGCTATTGTAGTCGGGATTGCCAAATGGAGGGCTTGTGGGTCAGTATTCTGAGGACGGAAGTCTGAGAACCCAATTTGGCCTAGGATTCTGGGTGAGGACATGGCAGGCACAATCTCCAGACCTGAATCGAGATCTCGTGCATCTGAACTCAGGGCGAGGATCAGACGATCTCTCAGCTTGGACATTCTGTCCCTTTTGGCCCCTTCTTAAAGGGGGGGGGTGGATCACGAGGCCATGACGGTTTTCCCACGATGGGAGATGTGAGAAGCTCAGAATTGCAAAGATTCTTCTGCAGGACAATTGAGACCTTTTGGTTGTCTCCAGGACAACGATTCGGAGCAGGGTTCTAAGGATGGATGGCTTGGTAGCCCACCTCACATTTCAATTGTCTCTAAGCAACAAGACAGGTTAGATCTGCTGGATCAGCGAAGCCACCGAGGAGGCTGAGTTGAAATGGACTCTCCCGTGGATGTGTCCTAATATGTTTTTGTGTCTCTGGAGACCTTGGAATGAAGCGGTGGCACTGGGGCCCTGAAGGGTTCTCCTAAAGAGAGGCTTTCAGACAGCTCTATCGTGCAAGTTTCCCATGTGTAGATGAGATTTGTTCTGATGGGTGAGTCAAGAAACAGCCATATGCTGTTATTGAAATCCAGGCCTCTGAGGATTGATGCCTGGAAGCCAAACCAATGGAACCGATAGGTGCCTAGGGGCCTGTTCGTTCCTTTTTACCTCTGGGGATATCAGTCTACGGGTCTGAGTGCCGGTAGGCGCTCAGATGGGCCCAGATTGCCCCTGTTTGTCCTGGGACACCACAAATATTGGGATGGCCTCAGGAACCTTGGAGGTTTATACTATTAGTATGGATGTGGCCATTGGAATGGGCACATACATTCCCTTGGAGAGGGCAAGCACAGTCGTCAGGTTTGGCTCCAGGGGCCTGAGCCTGTAGGATGTGTAGGCCACGGCTGTTTGGACAGTTGTCTGAAAACACAAACTCGGCTTATGTTCCGGGTCATAGTTGTGGCAGGACTGATCTACAGACCATGAGGAGAACTCTTCAGGATATGAAAAAAGGGCGAGTGTGAGGCTCTTGCTCAAGTTTTTGTCTCTGGATATCGTGTCACTCATGGTCGAGAAATTTCCGAGTGACTTCATGGGAAATGGACAAGTCTTACTCTCTGGGGGTTTGGCCCCGTCCAAAGAGTTTGGCGTCATTCTGTGGGATGGAAGAAGTCCGTTGTTCTGTTGTTGTTGATTTGTTTTGTTTTGTTTTTCAACCTCAGGTGTCCCACCAAATGAGGGATTCCAGAGTAGAGCCCTGGGAGGGGCGACTGGAAAACCAGAAATCTGGTTAAAAATTGGGGCCTAGGGACATGTCAAGCCCATTATGACATCTAATGGTCCAGACACTGAGAGGACGTACTAGAGGACAGGACTCACGCTGAGGGTCACAATGCGTGTTTATGCCCTCGTCGCACTCAAGAATGGGCGGGGCCTCAGGTGAATGCTGGTTTTTCCTACACTGAACGTTGGACAACATGCCGACCACAAGGTTTCTTGCCATGGGTAAGGAAGAGTTCTGATTTCTGCATCTCAGTCACTCCTGGGCAGTGATTAGAGATAAGGTCTAGGTTCTGAAGCCTGAAAACTGAAGTAGGTAAGAGATGATGACCTAAGGCCATGGCGGGTCTGATGAGCTCAGTGTGCGGTCAGCTCTCTGAGTGTTGATCACGAGGTCCGGGCTCAGGTTGTCAGACAGTGCATTAGTGCCCAGGTTAGACTATATATTTTGGGTGCATTCGGGTGCCATGTAGGTTCTTATCTGAAGAACTCTTCAGGATATGAAGAATGAGCAAGTCTGAGGCGCGTGCTCAGGCTTTTGTCTCTGGATTTTGTTTCAGCGATGGCCGTGGAATGTTGGGGAGGCCTCATGGGCCATGGACGAATCTTGCTCTCTATGGATTTGACCCGATCCCAATTGTTTTTCGTCAATCTGTGGGATGGGATGACTCCTTTCAGGTTTGTTACCTCAGGTGTCCCACCAAAAAAGGAATTCCAAAGCAGAGCCCTGGGGAAGACTGAAGGGACATCCCGAACTATGGTTAAAAGTTGGCGCCTAGGGGCATGGCAAGCCCAATTTGCTGTCTCTCCATCCAGCCACTGAGAGGCCTTACCTGAGGACTGGGCTCAGGCTGAGGGACACAATGTGTGTTAGTGACCACTGTGGCCCGCACGCATGGGCGGGGCCTCATATCCACACTGGTTTCAAGTACACTGTACCTTGGAGAATATACCAACCACAAAGTTTCTTGCCATGGGAAAGAGTTCTTATTTCTGCATCATTTTCAAACCGCGCAATGATTGGAGATAAGGTCTATAGTCTAAAGCCTGAAAACCGAAGTTGAGAAGAGATGACGTCGTAAGGCCATGGTGGGTCCGATGTGCTCTGTGTGCATCCAGCTGTCTTGGTGGGGCCAGGAGGTCCAGACTCAGGCTGTGTTAAAAAGGGCATTAGTGCCCAGGTCAGCCTATATATTTGGGGTACAGCCGAAAGGCGTGCAGGTTGATCCTCATTTGGGGTTTCTGGGTAGCACCAGAGGGCAATGTTTTTCTTCTGGAGAACAGGCAGAGTGCTGCATTGTAGTTCCAGATTGCAAACTGGAGGGCTTGTGGGCCAGTAGTCTGAGGACGGAATTATGAGAACCCAAGCTAGGCCTAGGTTTCTGGGTTAGACCTGAATCGAGATCTCGTGCATCTGAAGTCAGGGCGAGGATTAGACGATTGCTCAGGTTGGACATTCTGTCCCTGATGGCCCCTTCTTGAAGGGGGGGGTGGATCACGAGGCCATAGGTGTTTTCCCACGATGGGAGTTGTAAGAAGCTCCCAACTTCAAAGATTCTTCTACAGGACAAGTGAGACCTGTTGGTTGGCTCCCGGACAACGATTCCGATCAGGGTTCTAAGGATGGATGGCTGGGGAGCCCACCTCGCATTTCAATTGTCTCCAAGCAACAAGCAGGTTAGATCTGTTGGATATGGGGGAGCAACCGAGGAGGCTGAATTGAAATGGACTCTCCCATGGATATGTCCTAATATGATTTTGTGTTTATGGAGACCTTGGAATGAAGCGGTGGCACTGAGGCCCTGAAGGGTTCTCCTAAAGAGAGGCTTTCACACAGCTCCATCGTGCAAGTTTCCCATGTGAAGATGAGATTTGTTTTGATGGGTGAGTCAAGAAACAACCATATGCTGTTATTGAAATCCAGGCCTCTGAGGAGAGATGCCTGGAAACCAAAGCAATGGATCCGATAGGTGCCTAGGGGCCTGTTCGTTCCTTTTTAACTCTGGGGATATCATCTACGGGTCTGAGTGCAGGTAGGTGCTCAGATGGGCCCAGATTGCCCCTCTTGTCCTGGGAAGCCACAAATATTGGAATGGCCTCAGGGACTTTAGAGGTTTATCCTATAGTAGGGTTGTGTCTTTTGGAATGGGCACATACAATTCCCTTGGAGAGGGCAAGAACAGTCGTCAGGTTTGGCTCCAGGGGCCTGAGCCTAGAGGGTGTGTAGGCCAGGGCTGTTTGGACAGTTGTCTGAAAACACAAACTCGGTTTATGTTTCGGGTCATAGGTATGGCAGGACTGATATACAGACCATGAGGAGAACACTTCGGGATATGAAAAAAGGGCGAGGGTGAGGCTATTGCTCAAGTTTTTGTCTCTGGATATCGTGTCACTCATGGTCGTGAAATTTCCGGGTGACTTCATGGGAAATGGACAAGTCTTACTCTCTGGGGGGTTTCCCCGTCTAAAGAGTTTGGGGTCATTCTGTAGGATGGAAGAAGTCCGTTGTTCTGTTGTTGTTGATTTGTTCGTTTTGTTTTCAACCTCAGGTGTCCCACCAAATGAGGGATTCCAGAGTAGAGCCCTGGGGAGGGGCGACTGGAAAACCAGAAATCTGGTTAAAAATTGGGGCCTAGGGACATGTCAAGCCCATTATGACATCTAATGGTCCAGCCACTGAGAGGACGTACTAGAGGACAGGACTCACGCTGAGGGTCACAATGCGTGTTTATGCCCTCGTCGCACTCAAGAATGGGCGGGGCCTCAGGGTGAATGGTGGTTTTTCCTACACTGAACGTTGGACAACATGCCGACCACAAGGTTTCTTGCCATGGGTAAAGAAGAGTTCTGATTTCTGCATCTCAGTCACTCCTGGGCAGTGATTGGAGATAAGGTCTAGGTTCTGAAGCCTGAAAACTGAAGTAGGGAAGAGATGATGACCTAAGGCCATGGCGGGTCTGATGTGCTCAGTGTGCGGTCAGCTCTCTGAGTGTTGATCACGAGGTACGGGCTCAGGTTGTCAGACAGTGCATTAGTGCCCAGGTTAGACTATATATTTTGGGTGCATTCGGGTGCCGTGTAGGTTCTTATCTGAAGAACTCTTCAGGATTTGAAGAATGAGCGAGTCAGAGGCGCGTGCTCAGGCTTTTGTCTCTGGATTTTGTTTCAGCGATGGCCGTGGAATGTTGGGGAGGCCTCATGGGCCATGGACGAATCTCGCTCTCTATGGATTTGACCCGATCCCAATTGTTTTTCGTCAATCTGTGGGATGGGAGGACTCCTTTCAGGTTTGTTACCTCAGGTGTCCCACCAAAAGAGGAATTATAAAGCAGAGCCCTGGGGAAGAGTGAAGGGACAACCCGAACTATGGTTAAAAATTGGGGCCCAGGGGCATGGCAAGCCCAATATGCTGTGTCTTCATCCAGCCACTAAGAGGCCTTACCTGAGGACTGGGCTCAGGTTGAGGGTCACAATGTGTGTTTGTGACCAATGTGGCCCGCAAGCATGGGCGTGGCCACATGGGCCACACTTGTTTCAACTACATTGAACATTGGACAACATGCCAACCACAAGGTTTCTTGCCATGGGGATAGAGTTCTGGTTTCTGCATCATTTTCAAACCTGGGCCGTGATTGGATATAAGGTCGAGGTTCTGAATCCTGAAAACCGAGGTTGAGAAGAGATGACGATATAAGGCCATGGCGGGTCTGATGTGCTCAGTGTGCAGCCAGCTGTCTGGGTGTGGCCAGGAGGTCCAGGCTCAGGCTGTGTCAGAAAGGGCATTATTGCCCAGGTCAGCCTATATATTTGGGGTACAGCTGAATGGCGTGCTGATTAATCCTGACTTGGGGTTTCTGGGTAGCCCCAGAGGGCAATGTTTTTCTTCTGGAGGGCAGGCAGAGTGCTGCATTGTAGTCTGGATTGCCAAACTTGAGGGCTTGTGGGCCAGTAGTCTGAGGACGGATACTGAGAACCCAAGCTAGGCCTAGGATAATGGGTGAGGATATGGCAGGCACAATCTCCAGACCTGAATCGAGATCTCGTGCATCTGAAGTCAGGGCGAGGATCAGACGATCTCTCAGGTTGGACATTCTGTCCCTGATGGCCCCTTCTTGAAGGGGGGGTGGATCACGAGGCCATGTGGGTTTTCCCACGATGGGAGTTGTGAGAAGCTACCAACTGCAAAGATTCTTCTGCAGGACAAGTGAGACCTGTTGGTTGGCTCCAGGACAACGATTCCGAGCAGCGTTCTAAGGATGGATGGCTGGGTAGCCCACCTCGCATTCCAATTGTCTCCATGCAACAAGACAGGTTAGATCTGCTGGATTTGGGGGAGCAACCGAGGAGGCTGAGTTGAAATGGACTCTCCCGTGGATGTGTCCTACTATGATTTTGTGTCTATGGAGACGTTGGATTGAAGCGGTTTCACTGGGGCCCTGAAGGGTTCTCCTAAAGAGGCTTTCACACAGCTCCATCGTGCAAGTTTCCCATGTGTAGATGAGATTTGTTCTGATGGGTGAGTCAAGAAACAGCCATATGCTCTTATTGAAATCCAGGCCTCTGAGGAGAGATGCCTAGAAACCAAAGCAATGGATCCGATAGGTGCCTAGGGGCCTGTTCGCTCCTTTTACCTCTGGGGACATCAGTCTACGGGTCTGAGTGCCGGTAGGTACTCAGATGGGACCAGATTGCCCCTGTTTGTCCTGGGAAGCCACAAATATTGGGATGGCCTCAGGGACTTTGGAGGTTTATCCTATTAGTAGGGTTGTGTCCTTTGGAATGGGCACATACAATTCCCTTGGAGAGGGCAAGCACAGTCGTCAGGTTTGGCTCCAGGGGCCTGAGCCTGTAGGGTGTGTAGGCCACGGCTGTGTGGACAGTTGTCTGAAAACACAAACTCGGCTTATGTTTCGGGTAATAGGTATGGCAGGACTGATCTACAGACCATGAGGAGAACCCTTCAGGATATGAAAAAAGGGTGAGTATGAGGCTCTTGCTCAAGTTTTTGTCTTTGGATATCGTGTCACTCATGGTCGTGAATTTCTGGGTGACTTCATGGGAAATGGACGAGTTTTACTCTCTGGGGGTTTGGCCCCGTCCAAAGTGTTTGGGGTCATTCTGTGGGATGGAAGAAGTCCGTTTTTCTGTTGTTGTTGATTTTTTTTGTTTGTTTTTCAACCTCAGGTGTCCCACCAAATGAGGGATTCTAGAGTAGAGCCCTGGGGAGGGGCCACTGGACAACCAGAAATCTGGTTAAAAATTGGGGCCTAGGGACATGTCAATCCCATTATGACATCTAATGTTCCAGCCACTGAGAGGACGTACTAGAGGACAGGACTCACGCTGAGGGTCAAAATGCGTGTTTATGCCCTCGTCGCACTCAAGAATGGGCGGGGCCTCAGGGTGAATGCTGGTTTCTCCTACACTGAACGTTGGACAACATGCCGACCACAAGTTTTCTTGCCATGGTTAAGGAAGAGTTCTGATTTCTGCATCACAGTCTACCCTGGGCAGTGATTGGAGATATGTCTAGGTTCTGAAGCCTGAAAACTGAGGTAGGGAAGAGATGATGACCTAAGGCCATGTCGGGTCTGATGTGCTCAGTGTGCGGTCAGCAGTCTGGGTGTTGGTTACGAGGTCCGGGCTCAGGTTGTCAGACAGTGCATTAGTGCCCAGATTAGACTATATATTTTGGGTGCATTCGAGTACCGTGTAGGTTCTTATCTGAAAAACTCTTCAGGATATAAAGAATGAGTGAGTCTCTTGCGCGTACTCAGGCTTTTGTCTCTGGATTTTGTATCATCGATGGCCGTGGAATGTGGAGGGGCCTCATGGGCAATGGACGAATCTTGCTCTCTGTGGATTTGGCCCAATCCCAATTGTTTTTCGTCAATCTGTGGGATAGGAGGACTCCTTTCAGTTTTGTTAATTCAGGTGTCTCACCAAAAGAGGAATTCCAAAGCAGACCCCTGGGAAGACTGATGGGACATCCCGAACTATGGTTAAAAGTTGGCGCCTAGGGGCCTGGCAAGTCCAATATGCTGTCTCTCCATCCAGCCACTGAGAGGCCTTACCTGAGGACTGGGCTCAGGCTGATGGTCACAATGTGTGTTTGTGACCAACGTGGCCCGCACGCATGGGCGGGGCGTCATATCCACACTGGTTTCAAGTACACTGTACCTTGGACAATATGCCAACCACAAGGTTTCTTGCCATGGGAAAGAGTTCTTATTTCTGCATCATTTTCAAACCCGGGCCGTGATTGGAGATAAGGTCTAGAGTCTAAAGCCTGAAAACCGAAGTTGAGAAGAGATGACGACGTAAGGCCATGGTGGGTCCGATGTGCTCTGTGTGCATCCAGCTGTCTGGGTGGGGCCAGGAGGTCCAGACTCAGGCTGTGTTAAAAAGGGCATTAGTGCCCAGGTCAGCCTATATATTTGGGGTACAGCCGAATGGCGTGCAGGTTGATCCTCATTTGGGGTTTCTGGGTAGCCCCAGAGGGCAATGTTTTTCTTCTGGAGAACAGGCAGAGTGCTCATTGTAGTTCCAGATTGCAAACTGGAAGGCTTGTGGGCCAATAGTCTGAGGACGGAATTATGAGAACCCAAGCTAGGCCTAGGTTTCTGGGTGAGACCTGAATCGAGATCTCGTGCATCTGAAGTCAGGGCGAGGATCAGACGATCGCTCAGGTTGGACATTCTGTCCCTGATGGCCCCTTCTTGAAGGTGGGTGGATCACGAGGCCATGGGGGTTTTCCCACGATGGGAGTCAAGAAGCTCCCAACTTCAAAGATTCTTCTACAGGACAAGTGAGACCTTTTGGTTGGCTCCCGGACATTGATTACGAGCAGGGTTCTAAGGATGGATGGCTGGGGAGCCCACCTCGCATTTCAAATGTCTCCAAGCAACAAGACAGGTTAGATCTGCTGGATATGGGGGAGCAACCGAGGAGGCTGAATTGAAATGGACTCTCCCGTGGATATGTCCTAATATTATTTTGTGTTTATGGAGACCTTGGAATGAAGCGGTGGCACTGGGGCCCTGAAGGGTTCTCCTAAAGAGAGGCTTTCACACAGCTCCATCGTGCAAGTTTCCCATGTGTAGATGAGATTTGTTTTGATGGGTGAGTCAAGAAATAGCCATATGCTGTTATTGAAATCCAGGCCTTTGAGGAGAGATGCCTGGAAACCAAAGCAATGGATCCGATAGGTGCCTAGGGGACTGTTCGTTCCTTTTTAACTCTGGGGATATCAGTCTACGGGTCTGAGTGCAGGTAGGTGCTCAGATGGGCCCAGATTGCACCTGTTTGTCCTGGGAAGCCACAAATATTGGGATGGCCTCAGAGATTTGGAGGTTTATCCTCTTAGTTGGGTTGTGGCCATTGGAATGGGCACATACAATTCCCTTGGAGAGGGCTAGCACAGTCGTCAGGTTTGGCTCCAGGGGCCTGAACCTAGAGCGTGTGTAGGCCAGGGCTGTTTGGACAGTTGTCTGAAAACACAAACACGGCTTATGTTTTGGGTCATAGGTATGGCAGGACTGATCTACAGACCATGAGGAAAACTCCAGGATATGAAAAAAGGGCGAGTGCGAGGCTCTTGCTCAAGTTTTTATCTCTGGATATCGTGTCACTCATGGTCGTGAAATTTCCGGATGACTTCATGGGAAATGGACGAGCCTTACTCTCTGGGGGTTTGGCCCCGTCCAAAGAGTTTGGTGTCATTCTGTGGGATGGAAGAAGTCCGTTGTTCTGTTGTTGTTGATTTATTTTGTTTTGTTTTTCAACTTCAGGTGTCCCACCAAATGAGGGATTCCAGTTAGAGCCCTGGGGAGTGGCGACTGGACCACCAGAAATCTGGTTAAAAATTGGGGCCTAGGGACATGTCAAGCCCATTATGACATCTAATGGTCCAGCCTCTGAGAGGACGTACTAGAGGGCAGGAATCACGCTGAGGTTCACAATGCGTGTTCATGCCCTCGTTGCACTGAAGAATGGGCGGGGCCTCAGGGTGAATGCTGGTTTCTCCTACACTGAACGTTGGACAACATGCCAACCACAAGGTTTCTTGCCATGGGTAAGGAAGAGTTCTGATTTCTGCATCACAGTCACCCCTGGGCAGTGATTGGAGATAAGGTCTAGGTTCAGAAGCCTGAAAACTGAGGTAGGGAAGAGATGATGACCTAAGGCCATGGCGGGTCTGATGTGCTCAGTGTGCGGTCAGCTGTCTGGGTGTTGGTCACGAGGTCCGGGCTCAGGTTGTCAGACAGTGCATTAGTGCCCAGGTTAGACTATATATTTTGGGTGCATTCGAGTGCCGTCTAGGTTCTTATCTGAAGAACTCTTCAGGATATGAAGAATGAGCAAGTCTGAGGCGCGTGCTCAGGCTTTTGTCTCTGGATTTTGTATCAGCGATGGCCGTGGAATGTTGGGGAGTCGCCATGGGCCATGGATGAATCTTGCTCTCTGTGGAGTTGGCCCGATCCCAATTGTTTTTCCTCAATCTGTGGGATGGGAGGACTCCTTTCAGGTTTGTTACCTCAGGTGTCCCACCAAAAGCGGAATTCCAAAGCAGAGCCCTGGGGAAGTGTGAAGGGACAACCCGAACTATGGTTAAAAATTGGGGCCTAGGGGCATGGCAAGCCCAATATGCTGTCTCTCCATCCAGCCACTGAGAGGCCTTACCTGAGGACTGCGCTCAGGCTGAGGGTCACAATGTGTGTTTGTGACCAATGTGGCCCGCAAGCATGGGCGGGGCCTCATATCCACACTGGTTTCAAGTACACTGAACTTTGCACAACATGCCAACCACAAGGTTTCTTGCCATGGGGAAAGATTTCTGATTTCTGCATCATTTTCAAACCCGGGCCGTGATTGGAGATAAGGTCTAGGTTCTGAAGCCTGAAAACCGAGATTGAGAAGTGATGACTGTGGAGAGCCATTCAGCAGATGCAAGTAGTCACGTAGAAGGCAGTGCCTGTATATTGAGGAATTAAGAATGATTGGTTTAGGTGGATGTGGGTGCGCTCGTGGCTGACGCATGTGCAGCACCAGGAGCCAAGAAAGAAACGCATGATCACCGCTAGAGAACAATAGAGCCCTGTATGGTTACATAAGAGTGCCACGAGGACGCTGCATGCGTTGCATTGTGATTGGGCGAGGGGGGGGTGAACGCGCGTGTGTAAATATCGCTGTGTGCTTGGTTTGCGGGCGGCCGCCATTATTAAAAAAGAAGCTTGCCACTCACCTCGTCTACGGGTCGTTCTTGCGGGCCGAGAGCGACAACTGGTGCCGAAAACCCGGGACCCCTACATTTAGACGCAGAACGAGGATCGAGGTAAGAGCAACGATAAGGTAAAGAGTGCACCAATAACTGTCTGTTGACAGGGAGGTTCCCGTAGACGATCGGACGTTAGGTTGCTTGTGACGTTCTACGGGGACGATAAGGTAAGTTTCCTCAGAATGTGGAACGATCTTGCTCGCTTGTAGGACTCCTTAAAAGATGTCCTCAAGACGAACGGTACCCCCTTAAAGGCAAAAACAGTGAGGGCCTTTTTGAAAGAAGTAGAAGAGATTGCCCCCTGGTTTATAGAAGAAGGGCTCCTAAATGTACCACAATGGGAAAACCTGGGTGAGGACTTAAAACGCTGCCCCTCTACATCCCCGGGGACTCTAGCTGTGTGGTCCTTGGTGAAGGTATGTTTGCAATCCCCCCGAGGGCCCTTGCAGCGAGCTGTACAACAGGGGGGCAAAGTCCTGGAGCAAATGAAGGAAGAGTCCCGTAAGGGCTCCTCCCGAGATTCTGAATCCGAAAGCGAAAGCTCAGAAGGGATGTCCGAACGCGAGTTACAGGAGCTAGGAAAGATAGAGGCAAGTAACAAGAAAAGGGAATCTCCCGGTCTCCAGACAGACTTGGAGACCGTGAGGCAGCAACTTGAGGAAAAGAAGGCGGAATTGCAAAAGGCATTAGGAGAATTAAGAGTGCAGGGAGAAGTAATGGCACAGCTGAAAGCAGGGGCGGAAGCCGCAGTTGTGGCACAGTCGAAATTAAAAACGGAAGTTACACCGCTTCCGCATTCTAGCCCCATGGCGCCACCCCATGAGTGGCCCCCGCCTTATAGGCCCATCTGCGCCAAGACGTGCTATTGTTCGGGCTGTACCGCGGAAAATTGGTGAGAGGTCCTTGGCCCGGGAAAAAGGCTTTTTTCCAGTGTTAGAAGATCAGAATCAGCAAAGGTACCACCAGCCACTAGATTTCAAGTTGGTAAAAGCAGCTTAAGGAGGCAGTCAGTGCCTATGGACCCCAGGCAGCTTTCACTGTCTCCCTTGTGGAGTCGCTGGGAACACTTTACCTCACTCCTGAGGATTGGGCTAACTTGACCAGAGCGGTATTAAGTGGAGGACAATATCTAGAATGGAAAATCCAAAATCAGGACAATTGTCAGGACACAGCTCGGAGAAATGCGGCCGCAGGTAACCCACAATGGAGTTTGGAAATGCTGACGGGCACGGGGCCATACCTTGGGGCCCATGTGCAGAGTACATACCCCCCTGCGGTGTATCAACAGGTAGCCACGGCAGCCCTCAAGGCTTGGAAGACTTTGAGAGGGGCTGGAGACTTGCAAGGCCAATTATCCAAAGTATTGCAAGGGCCCAACGAGCCCTATGCTGATTTTGTGGACAGGTTGATACAGACCGCAGGTAGAATATTCGGGGATGTTGATACAGTAATGCCACTTATCAAGCAGTTAGCCTATGAGAATGCCAATAAATGGTGTAGAGAGGCTATCAGACCCTGGAGATCAAAGGACTTATCAGCCTACATCAAAGTCTGTAGAGATATAACGGGGCCTATAATTCAAGGACAGGTTATGGCAGCGGCTTTCGCACAAGCCATGTACGGCCAGGAAGGAGTCCGCCCCAAAGGATGCTTTCAATGTGGCCAGGAAGGACACGTTAAGAGGAATTGCCCGCAGCGTGGAACCCAGACTGGAAAAGCGCACCCAAAAGTACCACCAGGAGGCTTAAAGCCTCAGCGTTGCCCGCGATGTAGGAAGGGAAATCACTGGACACATGAATGTCGCTCCATGGAGGACACTGAGGGGAACCCGTTGCCTCCTAACAACTGGGGGAGTTCAAAAAACGGGAGGCAGGGCCCCACCCCCCGGGGCCCGAATCAAATGTACGGGGTGGCAATGTCCCTGCCTACCAAGCCGTGATGGGGTTTCCCACCCTCCGATCAGGGGAGTCAATCCACGCAGGGCCCAGGAGAGCCACAACAGGTTCCGCCGGACTTGACGTCCGTGCCACCACCCGAATGGTCCTAACGCCTGAAATAGGAGTGCAGGCCGTGCCATCTGACCTGCATGGAGGGCCTCCAAAAGGAACGGTGGGGCTCCTCCTTGGTAGGAGCTCCTCCACTATGCGGGGACTTCAGGTCCACCCGGGAGACATTGATCCCGATTTCGAAGGGGAGGTTAAAATTCTGATTTCATCTCCGAGGGGTATTAACATTATAAATCCAGGGGATAGGGTCGCACAGCTCTTAATTTTGCCCAGCGATCACGAAAAATATCCATCCACAGGCCAGGCGAGGAAAGGTGGCCTAGGATCCGCAGAATCTTCCCTCGCGTGCCTTATCATGGGCATGAAAGAGAGGCCCATGCTTAAATTAAGGATCAGAGGAAGACCATTCTGGGGGCTCCTAGATACAGGAGCAGACAAAAGTATTATAAATCATCTAGATTGGCCAAAAGCCTGGGCCCTGATTAAGGCTAATCAAACCCTCCGAGGATTAGGGGTAGCTACCAGCCCAGATATTAGTGCCGCATCCTTAGATTGGGAAGATGAGGAGGGACATAAAGGCATTTTCCAACCGTATGTTTGTGCCACCCCCGTTTCTCTGTGGGGACGCGATGTGCTGGAGCAGATGGATATTAGACTTACTACTGAAAAACTGTATAGTGGGGCCTCCCAAACCATAATGAGGAACATGGGATATAAGCCTGGCCAGGGCCTTGGAGCCAAGGGCCAGGGAGATCCCGATCCCCCTTCCATGGGAGGTCAGGGTTTTTCCTAGCGGCCACTGAGGCAATTCGAATAACTTGGAAACAACAGGAGCCGCGCTGGGTGCCTCAGTGTCCTTTAACAAAAGACAAGCTACGAGCGGCAAGAGAATTAGTCCAAGAACAACTCAAAGCAGGACACCTTCAAGAATCCACGTCCCCGTGGAATACTCCCATATTTGTGATAAAAAAGAAATCAGGCAAATGGCGATTGTTACATGACCTGCGACAAATTAATGGTCAAATGCAGGTCATGGGACCCCTTCAGTTGGGGCTCCCAGTCATGACAGCGTTACCCAAAAATTGGCCCTCTATCATAATAGATATCAAAGACTGTTTCTTCTCCATTCCTTTACACCCTGTGGATATGGAGCGCTTTGCCTTTACTCAGCCATCCATTAATCATGCTGAGCCAGATCAAAGATATGAATGGAGAGTACTCCCTCAAGGGATGGCTAATAGCCCCACCTTATGTCAGTTGTATGTGAGTCGAGCATTGGAACCTTTTTCGAAAAGCATTTCCAAACCTACTTTGTTATCACTATATGGATGACATCCTGATCTGTGGGCCAGATGAGAGGTCTCTGCCCTCGGCTCTAACTTTCCTACAGAAGCAATTGGCAGAGTGGGAACTAACTATATCCCCTGAAAAGATCCAAGCAGGAAACCTACAGAAATACCTTGGTATGCAGCTCTCTAACGCAACAGTAAAACCTCAATTGGCCCAGATCCGTAGGGATCACCTGCACACATTGAATGACTTCCAGAAACTTCTAGGAGGCATTAATTGGATCCGACCATATATAAAAATCACTACAGCAGAATTGAAACCCTTATTTGATATCCTGCCTGGAGATTCTAAATTAGACTCCCCAAGAACTCTTACCCCAGCTGCCATTAGATCATTACAGTTGGTTGAAAGCAGACTAGCCATAAGAGCAGCAGATAGATGTGACCCGGAAAAGCCTATAAATGCCGTAGTTATCCCGTCCCCTGGATAACCCACAGGAGCACTATGGCAGGGAGGACCCCTGTTATGGATTTACCTGCCCCATAATCTTAGCCGTGTCATCACCCCGTATGCTACAGCTGTAGCTATGATAGCAAGCAAAATATTCAAAGCTAGCATACAGGTCCTCGGGAGACTGCCCGATGCATGTATAGTCCCTTATGACAAAACCCAAGTGAACATTCTAACACATGAAAATGATGATTGGGCCATTTTGACGATCGCTTATCCTGTCACATTTGATAATCATTATCCCTCACACCCCCTAATTGGATTTTACAAAAATACACCCCTCATATGGCCTAAATCCTGCCGATTAGAGCCATTGGTTGATGCCCTCACGGTGTTTACAGATGGTAGCAAATCTGGAACTGGTGCCTACGTTGTGGAAGGAGAGGTAATTCCGGTTGTTGTGCCATCAACCTCAGCTCAAAGAACATAATTGTTGGTAATTATGTGTGTTTTACAAAGGTTTCAAAATCAGCCTATTAATATTATTTCAGACAGTAAATATGCAGTTGTAGCTACCAGATCTGTTGAGACTGCCATTATCTCAGCCAGTCAATCAGAAATTTCCTCCCTGCTGATTGAATTGCAAGACCTCATTCTCTCTCATGGTGCCCCTTTTTATATCGGACATCTCAGAGCACACTCGGACCTCCCAGGGCCTATGGCTAAGGGAAACAGAATAGCTGACACGGCCGCACGCTTTCATGTCTGTAGCGCCTTGGAAGACGCGAGAACCTATCATAAAAGGTGGCATGTCAATGCCCAAACTTTAAAGATGCGTTTTAACATCTCAAGAGCTGATGCACGAGACATCGTGAAGTCTTGTGGTAATTGTGTAACACATTTGCCTATGCCCTCCCTAGGGGTAAATCCCAAAGGGCTCTTACCTAACCATCTATGGCAAATGGATGTAAACCATGTTCCTTCCTTCGGACAACAAAGATACGTCCATTTAAGTGTAGACACTTGCTCGGGGATTGTTAGCGCGACCCCCTTGTGAGGGGAAATTATCAAAAATGTGATGTCCCATTGCCTGTGCAGTTTTGCCTGCTGGGGAGTGCCAAAGCACTTGAAAACAGACAATGCCCCTGCTTACACTTCTGCAGGCTTTCGCAGCTTCATGGCCTGCTACAATATCCAGCATGTTACAGGCATACCATATAATCCTCAAGGCCAAGGCATTGTGGAACGCGCACACCTGACCTTTAAAACTACCTTGCAAAAAATACAAAAAGGGGGAATTGGAGAGGAGTATCGTACACCCAATGACCTCACCAATCTGGTCACCTTTATTTTAAATTTTCTCACGGTTGACAAGGACGGCACTTCGGCCGCAGAACGTCATTGGGGCCAACAGAAAAAATGCAGCAGTCAATGGTGAAAAATGGAAAGATGTCCTTACTGGCTTATGGAAGGGACCTGACCCGGTGCTTCGGTGGCACCGAGGTTCCCTTTGTGTTTTCCCACAGGATGCGCCTGCTCCACTCTGGGTGCCGGAACGCCTCACCAGGCTGGTGGCCGTGGAACCTGTGGAGGATGCTGGTGATGATGATGATAGCGACGACGACTGTCCTGCAGCCTGTTCCCATGAAGGCGGAGCCAGTCCAACTGTGGCCGAGACAAGAGACTGCCCAGCTTCAGGCCCTTCTTCAAATGGCTCAGCATAGAGTGCATTCTTCTCACCCGAACTCATGTTTGCTACTGACGCTTATTTTTATGCAACAGGTGTTGGCAGCCCAGGGCTCATTATATTGGGCATACGTCCCCGATCCACCCCTGTTACAGCCCGTGGGTTGGGATGTGAGTTCTATTCCTGTATATGTTAATGATACTGTCTTGCTAGGCCCTCCCTCTTCTGTTCATCTCCGGCCACAGCAGGCTGCCATATCTTACAAGGGCTATTCTGATGTATATCCCATATGCTTTGCGATGAAGCGCACAATACCACGCTGTTTAAGTGTTTCCCCGCTATCTGGTTATAGTGCTGTGAGTATAGCTGGCCTTGACACTACCTATAGCACCATAGTGACTTCTGGTATAGCCCCACGGGATATTCCACTTTGTGCAGCTAACTTAAGTATAGCTAAGGGGATTGGAGTACCCTGGAGGCTCTGCCTAGGACAAAAAGCTACTAAGTACTCACTAGAGGATAGATATGAGCTTTGGGATTGGGGGTCTATAATATCTTCCGGATGTCCTGAATGCCGTCCGAAAATACCCCCAATTCTCACTCCTCAACGTGGCTATCCGGTGCAAACTGAGATTTGGAAACTTATTGCCGCCTTTGGAGGCGCCACACTCCTTGTCCCGCAAACCAGTAACGCTAAGACCATATGTGGATATGAGAATATTGGACAAATACTCAGATACCCCCAAGCCTGCGTGCCCCATCCATTCATGCTAGTTGTAGGAAACCTTACAGTAAAAAAGGAAAATGCCACTTATCATTTCTCTTGTTATGACTGTACCCTAACCAATTGTATTCGAGGAGTGCTGCCAGGCGATGGATTATTAGTGGTAAAACAGCCCCCATTTATTATGATCCCAGTTAATATCTCCAAACCATGGTATTCTAACCCTGGCTTAGAGTTGTGGGAGCATGTACAGGCTTCCCTAAGCCGACCCCGACGAGAGCTAGGATTGTTGTTACTCAGGATAGTCTCCTTAATCACCCTAATTGCAACAGCTACCACAGCGTCTGTGTCCCTTGCTCAGGCTGTGCATACTGCTGATACTGTGGATCAGCTCGCACATAACACTTCTGCCGTGCTGGGAATTCAGGAAGATATAGATAAAAGGATTGAAACCCGGTTAAATGCACTATATGATACTGTTAGATTTCTAGGGGAGGAAATTCAGAGCTTAAAATTGCGCACCAGGATCCGCTGTCATAGCGATTATCACTGGATTTGCGTAACCTCTAAAAAATATAATGCCTCTGAGACTTCGTGGGACCGAGTACAACGCCATCTCGAGGGGGTATGGTCTAACTCTAATCTATCCCTTGATCTGTTGCAATTACATCAAGAAATATTAGATATTGAAGAAGCTCCTCATGCCAAGTTAACTGTTGCTCAGCTTGCTGAAAACTTTGTAAGCTCCTTGTTTTCCTACTTCCCTTCCCTGACGCACGCATGGTATGTTGTAGGAACAATTATAGGAGTGCTAGTGGTAATTGTCCTTTTCATGTGCCTCTTGCTTGTGCAGTTAAAATTATACTCGCAGAAGTTTATAAGTTAAGAGCCATCATACGTAACCATCAACTAATCAACCGCGGTGGGCTCAGAATGTCACCTTGAATGCCACCCAGGTATCTCTTGGCTCCGTCAGCGATTTGGTTAGTATGTTATAACAATCAGTCTCATTCCTCAAAAACTGGGCAGGCATAGGAGCCCTGATTATGATGATGATTCTGGCTCAAGTGCTCCTTCTACAATGCATCGCGCGACAACAACGGCTACAGCAACAGGCTTTGGTCTAAGACATGATGGCTCTGGAGGCTGGCACCTGCCCCCCCAAATATGGCTTAGTATGCTGGGTCGGTACCCAAAGACGGGTAAGACTGATCCCTCACCATAGCAACCTAAGACAGGGGCTCCTCGGCCAGGGGGAGTACCCGATGATGGGTAAGCATGTGTGCTGGGGATTGGCAACCTAAGACAGGCACGATCCCTGCCATATAAAAAATAAAAAAGGGGGAGCTGTGGAGAGCCATTCAGCAGATGCAAGGATTCACGTAGACAGCAGTGCCTGTAGATTGAGGAATTAAGAATGATTGTTTTAGGAGGATGTGGGTGCGCTCGTGGATAACGCATGAGCAGCACCAGGAGCCAAGAAAGAAATGCATGATCACCGCTAGAGAACAATAGAGCCCTGTATGGTTATATAAGAGTGCCAAGAGGACGCTGCGTGCGCGGCATTGTGATTGGGCGGGGGGGGGTGAACGCGCGTGCATAAATATCGCTGTGTGCTTGGTTTGCGGGCGGCCGCCATTATTAAAAAAGAAGCTTGCCACTCACCTCGTCTGCGGGTCGTTCTTGCGGGCCGAGAGCGACAGATGACGACCTAAGGCCATGGCGGGTCAGATGTGCTCAGTGTGCGGGCAGCTGTCTGGGTGGGGCCAGGATGTCCAGGCTCAGGCTGTGTCAGAAAGGGCATTAGTGCCCAGGTCAGCCTACATATTTGGGGTACAGCCGAATGGCGTGCAGGTTGATCCTCATTGGGGGTTTCTGGGTAGCCCCAGAGGGCAAAGTTTTTCTTCTGGAGGGCAGGCAGAGTGCTGCATTGTAGTTCTGGATTGCCAAACTGGAGGGCTTGTGGGCCAATAGTCTGAGGACGGAAGTCTGAGAACCCAAGCTAGGCCTAGTTTTCTGGGTGAGACCTGATTCGAGATCTCATGCATCTGAAGTCAGGGCAAGGATCAGACGATCGCTCAGCTTGGACATTCTGCCCTGATCGCCCCTTCCTGAAGGGGGGGAGGGTGGAATACGAGGCCATGGTGGTTTTCCCACGATGGGAGTTGTGAGAAGCTCCCAACTGCAAAGATTCATCTGCAGGACAATTGAGACCTGTTGGTTGTCTCCAGGACAAGGATTCCGAGCAGGGTTCTAAGGATGGATGGCTGGGTAGCCCACCTCGCATTCCAATTGTCTCCACGCAACAAGACAGGTTAGATCTGCTGGATCTGGGGGAGCAACCGAGGAGCTGAGTTGAAATGGACTCTCCCTTGGATGTGTCCTAATATGATTTTGCGTCTATGGAGACCTTGGAATGAAGCGGTGGCACTGGGGCCCTGAAGGGTTCTCCTAAAGAGAGGCTTTCACATAGCTCCATCGTGCAAGTTTCCCATGTGTAGATGAGATTTTTTCTGATGGTTGAGTCAAGAAACAGCCATATGCTGTTATTGAAATCCAGGCCTCTGAGGAGAGATGCCTGGAAGCCAAACCAATGGATCCGATAGATGCCTAGGGGCCTGTTCGTTCCTTTTTACCTCTGGGGACATAAGTCTACGGGTCTGAGTGCCGGTAGGTGCTCAGATGGGCCACATTGCCCCTGTTTGTCCTAGGAAGCCACAAATATTGGGATGGCCTCAGGGACTTTTGAGGTTTATCCTCTTACTAGGGTTGTGAACATTGGAATGGGCACATACAATTCCCTTGGAGAGGGCAAGCACCGTCGTCAGGTTTGGCTCTAGGGGCCTGAGCCTGTAGGACGTGTAGGCCAGGGCTGTTTGGACAGTTGTCTGAAAACACAAACTCGGATTATGATTCGGGTCATAGGTATGGCAGGACTGATCTACAGACCATGAGGAGAACTCTTCGGGATATGAAAAAAGGGCGAGTGTGAGGCTCTTGCTCAAGTTTTTGTCTCTGGATATCGTGTCACTCATGGTCGTGAAATTACCGGGTGACTTCATGGGATATGGACGAGTCTTACTCTCTGGGGGTTTGGCCCCGTCCAAAGAGTTTGGGGTCATTCTGTGGGATGGAAGAAGTCCGTTGTTCTGTTGTTGTTGATTTGTTTTGTTTTGTTTTTCAACTTCAAGTGTCCCACCAAATGAGGGATTCCAGAGTAGAGGCCTGGGGAGGGGCGACTTGACAACCAGAAACCTGGTTAAAAATTGGGGCCTAGGGACTTGTCAATCCCATTATGAAATCTAATGGTCCAGCCACTGAGAGGATTTACTAGAGGTCAGGAATCACGCTGAGGGTCACAATGCGTGTTTATGCCCTTTTCACACTCAAGAATGGGCGGGGCCTCAGGGTGAATGCTGGTTTCTCCTACACTGAACATAGGACAACATGGCAACCACAAGGTTTCTTGCCATGGGTAAGCAGGAGTTTTGATTTCTGCATCACAGTCACCCCTGGGCAGTGATGGGAGATAAGGTCTAGGTTTTGAAGCCTGAAAACTGAGGTAGGGAAGAGATGATGACCTAAGGCCATGGCGGGTCTGATGTGCTCAGTGTGCGGTCAGCTGTCTGGGTGTTGCTCAGGAGGTCCCGGCTCAGGCTGTGTAAGACAGTGCATTACTGCCCAGGTTAGACTATATAATTTGGGTACATTCGAGTGCCGTGTAAGTTTATTATCATTTAATGTGCCCAGGCAGCTCATTAGGCAATATATTTTTTCTAGAGGGCAGGCAGAGTGCTGCAATGATGGTCCGGAATTGCCAAAGTTGTGGGCTTCGGTGCCAGGAGTGTGAGGATGGAAGTCTGAGAACACAAGCTAGACTTGGGTTTCAGGGCGAGGGTACGGCATGTACCCCCTGAAGATCTGAAGCAATATCTCATGCTTCTGAAGTCAGAGCGAGGATCAGACGTTGGCTCAGCTTGGATTTCTTTCATGACGGCCCCTTCATGAAGGGAGCAGATTCTCGAGAGCGTAGAGGTTTTCCCACGTTGGGAGTGGTGGGATACCCCTCCAAGGACTCCTTCTGCGGGAAAATTGTGACCTGTTGGACAGCTCCAGGGCATCCCATATGGAAGAATCCAGACCAACGTTCAAGGATGGATGCCTGGGAAGCCCGCCACGCATTCCAATTGTCTCCTAGCGACAAGACAGTTTAGATCTGATGGCTCTGCGGGAGCAACCGGGGTGGCTGAGTTGAAATGGAATTTCCTGAGGATGGGTCTAATGTGTGTTTGTGTCCATGAGGGCCTTGGAATGGGGCGGTGGCACCGGGACCCTGAAGTATTCTCCTAAGCTTTTGACATAGCTCCCATGCACAAGTTTCCTTGTGGAGACGAGGTTTGTTCTGATGGGTGCCTCAGGAAAACACCAATGCTGGTATTGGAATCCAGGGTTTTGAGGAGACATGCCTGTAAACCAAAGCAATGGATCCGATTTTGGCCTAGGGTCCTGTCTGGTTCAATCTTCTTCTCTGGGGACATCCTTCTAGGTTATGAGTGGAGGTAGATGCTCAGCTGGTGTCAGACTGCCCTTTTTTGTCCCAGGCGACCTATACTATTGGGATGGCCTCAGGGACTTTGGAGGGTTCTCCTAATTTGTATGATTATGGACAATGGAATGGGCAGAATTCCCATGGATTGGGTAGGCACAGTCCTAATGTGTGGCTCCAGGGTCCCCAGCCTGGATGGTGTGTGGCCCAGGACTTTGAGGACAGTAGTCTGAAAACACAAACTCAGCTTATGTTTGGGGACGTAGGTATGGCAGGCCCAATCTACAAACCATGAGAAGACATCTTCAGGATATGAAGATAGTGTGAGTCTGAGGCACTTGCTTAGGCTTTTGACTCTGGATTTTGTATCAGCGATGGCCTTGGAATGTCGAGGAGGCCTCATGGGCCATGGACGAATCTTGCTCTCTGTGGATTTGGCCCGATCCCAATTGTTTTTCGTCAATCTGTTGGATGGAGGTCTCCTTTCAGGGTTGTTACATCAGGTGTCCCACCAAAAGAGGAATTCCAAACCAGAGCCCTGGGGAAGTTCGAAGGGACAACACGAACTATGGCTAAAAATTGGGGCCTAGGGGCATGGCAAGCCCAATATGCTTTCTCTTCATCCAGCCACTGAGAGGCCTTACCTGAGGACTGGGCTAAGGCTGAGGGTCACAATGTGTGTTTGCTACCTATCTGGACCACGAGCAATGGCGGGTCCTCAAGGGACACACTGGTTTCCACTACACTGAACGTTGGACAACAAGCCAACCACAAGTTTTCCTGCCATCGGGAAGGAGTTCTGATTTCTGCATCCTTTTCAAACCTGGGCAGTGATTGGAGATAAGGTCTACGTTCTGAAGCCTGAAAACTGAGGTTGGGAAGGGATAACGACCTAAGGCCATGGGGGGTCTGAATTTCTCAGTTTGTACCCAGCTGTCTGGGTGGGCCTAGAAGGTCCAGTCTCAGGCTGTTTCAGAAAGGGCTTTATTGCCCAGGTCATCCTATATATTTTGGGTATAGCCAAGTGTCGTGCAGGTTGATCTTCATTTGGGGTTTGTAGGTAGCCCCAGAGGGCAATTTATTTCTTCTGCAGGGCAGGTAGAGTGCTGCATTGTAGTTCTGGATTGCCAAACTGGAGGGCTTGTGAGCCTGTAGTCGGTGGACAGAAGTCTGAGGACACAAGCTAGGCTTAGGTTTCTGGGTGAGGACATGGAAGGCACAGTCTACAGACCTGAACCGAGATCTCGTGCATCTGAAGTCAGGGCGAGGATCAAACGATCGCTCAGGTTGGACATCTGTCCCTGATGGCCCCTTTATGAAGGGGGGGATCATGTGGCCATGGGAGTTCTCTCACGATGGGAGTTCTGAGAAGCTCCCAACTGCAAAGATTCTTCTGCAGGACAATTGAGACCTGTTGGTTGGCCACAGGCGATCTATTCCGAGCAGGGTTTTAAGGATGGATGGCGGGGTAGGCCACCTCACATTCCAATTGTCTCCTAGCAACAAGACAAGTTAGATCTGCTGGATCTCGCGGAGCAACCGAATACACTCAGTTGAAATGGACTCTCCTGTGGATGGGTCCTATTGTGTTTCTGTGTCTATGGAGACCTTGTAATGGGGCAGTGGCACACAGGCCTTGAAGGATTCTCCTAACTGGAGGTTTTGAGACATCTTCAAAGGATAATTTTCCCATGTGGAGAAGAGATTTGTTCTGATTGCTGCCTCATGAAATCCCCATATGCTAATATTGGAAACCAGGCCTCTGAGGAGAGATACCTGTAACCGAAAGCAATGAATCTGATTCAGGCCTAGGGGCCTGTCTGATTCAATCTTCTTCTCTGGGGACATCCATCTACGCTGAGTAGAGGTAGATGCTCAGCTGGTTTCAGATGAACCTTGTTTGTCCTGGGCGGCCTACATTATTGGGATGTCCTTGGGGACTCTGGAGGTTTTTCCTAATTTGTACGATTGTGGACAATGGAATGGGCAGAATTCCCATGCTATGGACAGGCACAGTCCTGATGTGTGGCTCCAGGGGCCCCAGCCTGAAGGGTCTGTGGGCCAGGAATGTGGGGACAGAAGTCTGAAAACATAAACTCGGCTTAGGTTTGGGAAGTAGGTATGGCAGGCCCGATCTACGGACCGTGAGGAGAACTCTTCGGGATACGACAAAAGAGCGAGTGTGAGGCGCTTGCTCAGACTTTTGTCTCTGGATTTCTTGTCAACGATGGCTGTGGAATCTCGGGGAGGCCTCATGGGCCATGGACGAGACTTCGTCTCTGTGAATTTGGTCCAATCCCAATTGTTTTGGGTCAATCTGAAGGATGGGAGGAGTCCTTTTAGTTTTGTTACCTCAGGTGTCCCACCAAAAGAGGGATTCCAAAGCAGAGCTCTGGGGAGGGATGAATGGACAACCCAAACAATCCAATTGGGGTGAGGTCGAGAACCGAGCAGGTTGTTCCTCATTTGGGGTTTATGGAGATCCCCATAGAGCAACGTTTTTCTTCTGGAGGTCCAGCATAGGGCTACATTTTGGTTCCAGAATTCCAAGTCTTGAGGACATGTTTGCCAGGAGTGTGAGGAAAGAAGTCTGAAAACACAAGGTTGCACGAGGTTTGGGCCCACTGTGCAGAGGCTGAATCGAGATCTCCTGCATCTGAGGTCAGGGCGAGTATCAGATGTTGCCTCAAGCTGGAGTTTGTGTCCATGACGGCCCCTTCCTGAAGGGGGTGGGGGCGTCATGAGGCCAGGGAGGTTTCCCTACGCTGGGAGTTGTGAGCTGCTCCAAACTTCAAAGTTTCCTTCTTCAGGACAGCCGAGTACTATTGGATGGTTCCAGGATGCCCCATACAGAAAGACTCGAGAGCAGGGGACTAAGCATGGATGCCGAGAAACGCCAACTCACCTTCCCATTGCCTGGTCCAGACAAGGCACGCTCAATCTGCGGGCTCTTGGGTGAGCTACCCAGAAGGCTGAGTTTAAATGTACTTTCCTGAGGATGAGTCATAATGTGGGTTGGTGGCCATGGAGACCTTGGAATGTGGCAGTAGCTAAGGTACTCTGCAGGATTCTCCAACCCGAAGGGTTTGATACAACTCCAACAAGGAAGCTTTCCATGTGGTGATGAGAGGTGTTCTGTCTGGTGCCTCCGGATAGCCCCATATGCTGGTCTTCGAACCCAGGCCTCTGAGGAGTGATACCTGGACACCAAAGCAAGAGTTCATAATAGGGCCTAGGGGCCTGTCTGGTTCAATCTTCTGTCTCTGCGGATATCAGTCTGTGTGTCTGCATGGAGGTAGTAGTTGCTCAGCTGGTGTCATAATGCCCCTGTTTGTCCAGTGCGGCTTGCGGTAGTGGGATGTCCTTGGGGACCTTGAGGTTTCTACTATTTTGTAGAGTTGTGGCCAATGGCACGGGCAGTTTCTTAGGAGAGAGCAGGCACAGTTCTGTGGTGTGGCTCCAGAGACCCCAGCCTGGAGGCGGTGTGGGCCACGGCTGTGCAGACAGACATCCAAAAACCCAAACTCAGCTCAGGTTTGGGGCCGAGGTAATGGCAGGCCTGATCTACAGTCCGTGAGGGGAGCTCCTCTGGATATGAAAGAAGGGTGAGAGGGAAGCAGTCGCTCAGTCTTTTGTCTCTGGATATTTTGTCCACAATGGCCGTTTAATGTAGGAGTTGCCTCATGGGTCGTAGAAGTCTCCCTCTCTGGTAGTTTGTCCAGCCCCCAAGAGTTTGGGGTCATTCTGTGGGAAGGGAAGAGTCCTGTTTTCTGCTTCATGTGTCCCCCCAGTAGAGGGATTCTGGAGCATAGCAGTGGGTACTGACAACTGGAATACTCGCTCTCTGGTTAAGCCTGGGGGCCTATGGATATGACAAGCCCCATATGCAGGATCTTGGTCCAGCCACTGAGAGGCGTTACTTTAATACGGGACTCACCCTACAGGTCACAATGCATGTCTGTGCCCTAGGCGGCCCTCAAGCACTGGCGTGGCCTTTCCGACAATGCAGGTTTTCCCACATTGAACGTTGGACAACATGCCAACCACAAGGTTTCTGGCCATGGGGAAGGAGGAATTCCAATTTCTGCATCACGTTCACCCCTGGGCAGTGATTGGAGATAAGGTCTAGGTTCTGAAGCCTGAAAACCGAGGTTGGGAAGAGATGACGAACTACAGCCATAGCAGGTCCCTTGTGTCCAGGTTGGAGCCAGCTGTCTAGGTGTCGTTTGGGATGTCTTGTCTCAGGCTGTTACAGACAGGGCATTAGTATTCAGGGTAGGCTGTATAATTGCTTTCCAGTCGAGTGGCATGCATTAGATAATAATTTGGGGTTTCTTATTAGCAGCAGAGGGCAAAGTTTTTCTTCTGGAGGGCAGGCATAGTGCTGCATTGTGGCTTCGGAATTCCCAAACTGGAGGGCTTGTGGGCCAGGAGAGTGAGGACGGAAGTCTGAGAACACAAGCTAGGCTTAGGTTTCGGGGAATGGAAAAGGCAGGCACACTCTGCAGAGCTTAATTGAGAACTCATGAGTCTGAAGTCAGGTCAAGGATCAGAGTTTGGCTCTGGATGGAGTTTCTGTCCATGTTGGCCCCTTCATGAAGGGGGGGGGCATTATGAGGCCATGGGGGTTTTCCCACTATTAGAGTTGTGAGATGCTCCAAACCGCAAGGATTCCTTCTGTGGGACAATTAAGATTTGTTGGATGGCTCCAGGACGTCTCATAAGGTATTTTTCCCGAACAGGGTTCTAAGTATGGATGCCTGGGCAGACAGCCTCAATTCAAATTGTCTCCTAGCAACAAGAAACGTTTGATCTGCTGGCTTAGGGTAGCATCAGTGGGTGCTGAGTTGGAATGGACTTTCCTGAGGATGGTCTTAATGTTGGTTTGAGTCCATTGAGACCTTGGTATGGGGCAGTGGCAACAGGGCCCTGAAGGATTCTCCTAACCAGAGGTTATAACAAAGCTCCAATGAGCAAGTTTTCCATGGGGAGACGTGATTTGTTCTTATTGGTGCCTCAGGAAACCACCATTTGCTGGTATTGGAAATGAGGCCTCTGAGGAGAGATGCCTGGAAACCAAAGCAATGGATCTGATTAGGGCCTAGGGGCCTGTCTGGTTCAATATTCTTCTCTGAGGACATCTTTTGTCTGAGTGGAGGTAGTTGCTCAGCTGGTTTGAGATCACACCTGTTTGTCCTGGGCGGCCTACACTTATGGGATGGCCTCGGGAACTTTGGAGGTTTTTCCTAATTTGCAAGGTTGTGGCCAATGGAATGGGAAGAATTCTCTTGAAAGGGAAGCACAGTCCTGAGGTGTGGCTCCAGGGACCCAAGTGTGGAGCGTGTGTGGTCCAGGGCTATTTGGACAAAAGTCTGAAAACACAAACTCCACTTAGGATAGGGGACATAGGTATGGCACGCCCAATCTACAGACCGTGATAACACTTTGGGATATGAAAAAGGGTGAGTTTGAGGTGCTTGCTCAGGTTTTGTCTCTGGATTTGTGTCAACCATGTGGGTCGAATGCTGGCGTGGCCTCATGGGTTGTGGACGGCTTTCCTTCTCTGAGGATTTGACCCAATCCCAAGAGTTTAGTACATTCTGTGGGATGGGAGGAGTCCTTTCTGTTTTTAATTTTATTTTATGTACCTCATGTTTGTCAATAAAAGAGGGATTCCAGAGCAGAGTCCTTGGTAGGGACAACTGGATAACCCCACCTCTGTTTAAGTTTGGGGGCCTAGGAGCATGGCAAGTCCAATATGTGGGCTCTTGATTCAGACACTGAGAGGTCTTCCTTGAGGACAGGGCTCATGCTGAGGGTCACAATGCCTATTTGTGCCCAACAAGGCCCTCAAGCATGGGAAGGGCCTCATGGGCCACGCTGGATTCTCCTACACTTAACGTTAGAGAATATGCCAACCACAAGTTTTCCGGCCATGGCGAAGGAAGAGTTGTGATTTCTGCATCACGTTCACCCCTGGACAGTGATTGGAGTTTAGGTCTAGGGTCTGAAACCCGAAAACCGAGGTTGGGAAGAGATGAAGACCTAAGGACCTGATGGGTACAATGAGCTCATTGTGTGGCTAGCTGTTGAGCGTAGGTCTGGAGGTGTGGGCTCATGCTGTGTCAGACAGGGCATTAGACAGGGTAGACTGTATATTTGGGGTGCAGTCGAGTGGCGTTCAGTTGATCCTCATTCGGGTTTCTAGGTAGCTCCATAAGGCAACGTTTTTCTTCTGGAGGGCAGGCAGAGTGCTGCATTGTGGCCCCAGTATTGCCAAACTCTAGGGCTTTTGGGCCAGGGGTGTGAGGACGGTAGTCCTTGAACAGAAGCTAGGCTTAGTTTTTGGGGTGAGGGCACAGAAGGCACACTCTGCAGAGCTGAATCAAGATCTCATGCACCTGAAGCCAGGGCGAATATCAGACGTTTGCTCAGGTTGGAGTTTCTGTCCATGATGGCCCCTTTATAAAGTGGAGCGTCTCAAGAGGCCATGAAGATTTTCCCACAATGGGAGTTGTGAGATGCACCAGACTGCAAAGATTCCTTCTGTGGGACACTTGAGACCTGTTGGATGGCTCTAGGATGTCCCATATGGAACGACTCCAGAGTAGGGTTCTAAGGATGGATGCCTGGGCAGCCAGCCTCCCATTCTAGTTGTCTCCTAGCAACAAGGCAGGTTTAATCTGCAGGCCCTGGGGGAGAAACCAAGGGGGATGAGTTGACATGGACTCTACCGAGGATAGATCATAATGTGGGTTTAAGTCCATGGAGACCTTGGAATGGGGCACTTGATCCGGGGCCATGATAGATTCTCCTAAACAGAGGTTTTTATAGAGCTCCAAAGAGTACATTTCCTATGTGGAGACGAGATTTTTCTATGAGTGCCTCAGTAATCCCCCATAGGCTGGTATTGGTAACCAGGCCTCTGAGGAGAGATGCATGGAAACAAAAGCAATGGATCTGATTAGGGCCTAAGTGCCTGTCCAGTTCAATCTTATTCTATGGGGATATCTGTCTCTGGGTCTGAGTGGAGGTAGTTTCCTAACTTGTGAAAGATCATCCCTGTTTGTCCTGGGCAGCCAACGCTATTGGGATGGCCTCCGGGAGTTTGGAGGTTTCTCCTAATCTATAGGGTTGTGGCCAATGGAAATGGCAGAATTCCCCTGGAGAGGGAACCACAGTCCTCAGGTGTGGCTCCAGGGGCCCCAGCTTGGATGGTGTGTGGGCCAGGACTGTGGGGACAGAAGTCTGAAAACACAAACTCAGCTTAGGTTTGGGGATGTATGTATGAAGGCTCGATCTACAGACTGTGAGAATTTTCCGGGCTATGAACAAAGGGCGAGTATGTGGCGTTTGCTCAGGCTTTTGGCTCTGGATTTTGTGCCTACGGTGGCCGTGGAATGTCGGGGTGTTCAAGGGCCATGGACAAGTCTTTCTCTGGTGATTTGGCCTGATCCCAAGTGGTTGGGATCATTCTGTGGATGGGAAGAGTCCTTTCTCTATTTTTTTTTTTTTTTACCTCAGGTGTCCCCCCAAAGAGGGATTCCAGAGCAGTGCCCTGAGTAGGGGTGACTAGACATCTCTAACTCTGGTTGAGATTGGGGGACTAGGGGCTTGGCAAGCCCCATATGTGGGCTGTTGTTCCAGGCACTAAGAGGCTTTACATGAGGATAGGGCTCACGCTGAGGGTCACAATGTGTGTTTGTGCGAATTGTAGCCCTCAGGGATAGGTGGGGCCTCATAGTCCATGCTGCTTTCTCCTACAATGAACGTTGGACCACATGCCAACCACAAGGTTTCTTGCCATGGCGAAGGATAAGTTCTGATTCTTGTATCACGTTCACTCCTGAGCAGTGAGTGGAGATAAGGTCTAGGTTCTGAAGGTGAAAACTGAGGTTGGGTAGAGATGATGGCCGAAAGCCATTGTGGGTTTGATATGCTCAGTGTACGGCCAGCTGTCTGGGTGTTGGACTGGAGGTCTGCCTTCAGGCTGTGTCAGACAGGGCTTTAGTGCACAGGCTAGATTGTATAATTGGGGTATGGTCGAGTGGCATGCAGGTTGTTACTCATTTGGCGTTTCTGGTTAGCCCTATAGGGCAACATTTTTCTTCTGGAGGGCAGGCAGAGTGCTGCATTGTGTCTCCAGAATGGCCAAACTGGAGGGGTGTGGCCAGCATTGTGAAGACGGAAGTCTGAGAACACAAGTTAGGCTTAGGTATCGGGGCGAGGGCACAGCAGGCACACTCTCAAGTGCTGAATCGAGATCTCGTGCTTCTGAATTCAGGGCGCGGATCAGACTTTGGCTTAGGATGGAGTTTTTGTCCATGATGGCCCATTTATGAAGGTGTGGGGCATCATGAGGAAATGGAGGTTTTCTCACAGTGGGATTGTGTGATGCTTCAAACCACAAAGATTCATTCTGCGAGACAGTCAAGACAGGTTGGTTGGATTCAAGACGTCCCATAAAGAAATTCTCCAGAGCAGGGTTCTAAGGATGGATGCCTGGGCAGCCCACCTCGCATTCCAACTGTCTCCTAGTGACAAGGCAGGTTTGATCTGCTGGCTCTGGGTGAGCAGCCGAGGGGGCTGATTTGAAATGGACTCTCCTGAGGATGGATCATAATGTAAGTTTGTGTCCTTGGAGACCTTGGAATTGGGCCATGGTGCCAGCGCCCTGAAGGATCCTCCTAACCTGAGGTATTGACACAGCTCCAAAGAGCAAGTTTCTCATGTGGAGATGAGATCTGTTCTGATTGTTTCCTTAGGAAACCCCCATATTCTGATATTGGAAACCAGGCCTCTGAGGAGAGATACATAGAAACCAAAGCAATGGATCAGACGTTGGCTCAGGTTGCAGTTTCTGTCCATGAATGGCCCCTTTATAAAGGGGAGCATCTCATGAGGCCATGTAGGCTTTCCCACGATAGGAGTTGTGAGATGCTCCAATCTGCAAGGATTCCTTCTGCAGGACAGTCAAGACCTGTTGGAAGGCTCCCAGGACATCCTATATGGAACGGCGCCAGAGCAGGATTCCAACGATGGATGCCTAGAGAGTCTGCTTTGCATTCCATTTGTCTCCTAGCGACAAGGCAGGTTTGATATTCTGGCTCTGGGGGAGTAATCAACGGGCCTGAGTTGAAATGTACTCTCCTGCCGAGTGGTCATAATGCGGGTTTGTGTCCATGGAGACCTTGGAATAGGGCGGTGGCTCCGGTTACCTGAAGGTTTCTCCTAACTGGAGGTTTTTACAGAGCTCCAAAGGATAAGTTTCCCATGTGGAGACAAGATTTGTTCTGATTGGTATCTCTGGAATCCCCCATATGCTGGTATTGGAAAACAGGCCTCTGAGGAGAGATGCTTAGAAACAAAAGCAATGGAACCAATTACGTTCTAGGGGCCTGTCCAGTTTAATACCTTTCTCTTGGGATATCTGTCTACGGGTGAGTTGAGGTCGTTGCACAGCTTGTGACAGATCACCCCTCTTTGTACTGGGCGGCCTACACTATTGGAATGGCCTCTGGGACTTTGGAGGTTTCTCCTAATCTGTAGGGTTGTGGCCAATGGAATGGGAAGAATTTCCTTGGAGAGGGCAGGCTCAGTCCTGAGGTGTGGCTCCAGGGGCCTCAGACTGGAGGGTGTGTGGGACATGGATGGCAGGATAGAAGTCTGAAAACACGGTTTGGGGACGTAGGTATGGCAGGCCCGATCTACAGACTATGAGGAGAATTTTTTGGGCTATGACCTAAGGGTAAGTCTTATGTCTCTGGATTTTGCGTCAATAGTGGCCGTGGAATGTCGGGCTGGCCTCATGGGCCATGGAGGAGTCTTTCTCTCTGGGGATGGCCTGATCCCAAGTGATTGGGGTCATTCTGTGGGTGGAGGAATCCTTTCTGTGTTTACTTACCTCAAATGTCCCACCAAAGAGGGATTCCAGAGCAGAGCCCTGAGTAGGGGTGACTAGATGTCTCTACCTCTGGTTAAGATTGGGTGACTTGGGGCATGGCAGGCCCCATATGCGGGCTCATGTTCCAGCCACTGAGAGGCTTTACTTGAGGACAGGGCTCAAACTGAGGGTCCCAATGTGTGTTTGTGCCCACCGCAGCTCTTAAGCATGGGCAGGGCCTCAGGGACCCTACACTACCCTCAGGGGCCCTACTCCTACTCCTGTAGGCCCTACAGGGGTCCTACACTGAACTTTGGATAAGATGCCAACCACAAGATTCTGGCGAGAGGGAAGGAGGAGTTATGATTTCTGCATCACGTTCACCCATGGGAAATGAGTAGAGATAAGGTCTAGGTTTCTGTAGCCTGAAATCCAGGTTGAAAAGAGATGGCAACCTAAGGCCATGGCGGTTCAGATGTTCTCAGCATACGGCAAGCTGTCTGGGTGTCGGTTGGGAATTCTGGCCTCAGGTTGTGTCAGACAGGGCATTAGTGCACATGGTTGTCTATATAATTGGTGTACAGTTTAGTGGCATGCAGGTTTATCCTCATTTGAGGTTTCTGGGTAGACCCATAGGGCAAAGTTTATCTTCTAGAGGGCAGGCAGAGTGCAGCACTGATTCATCGGAAATCCCAAAATGGAGGGCGTGTGGTCCAGGAGAGTGAACGGAAGTCTGAGAACACTAGCTATGCTTAGATTTTGGGGTGAGGGCACAGCAGGTACACTCTGAAGAGCTTAATCAAGATCTCAGGCATCTGAAGTCAAGGCGAATATCAGCCGTTGGGTCAGGTTGGAGTCTCTTTCCATGATGTGCTCAGTGTGAGGCCAGCTGTCTGGGTGGGGCCAGGAGGTCCAGGCTCTGGCTGTGTCAGAAAGGGCATTAGTGCGCAAGTCAGCCTATATATTTGGGGTACAGCCGAATGGCGTGCAGGTTGATCCTCATTTGGGGTTTCTGGGTAGCCTGAGAGGGCAATGTTTTTCTTCTGGAGGGCAGGCAGAGTGCTGCATTGTAGTTCTGGATTGCCAAACTGGAGGGCTTGTGGGCCAGTAGTCTGAGGACGGAAGTCTGAGTACCAAAGCTAGGCATAGGTTTCTGGGTGATGCTATGGCAGGCACAATCTACAGACCTGAATCGAGATCTCGTGCATCTGAAGCCAGGGCGAGGATCAGACGATCGCTCAGGTTGGACATTCTGTACCTGATGGCCCCTTCTTGAAGGGGGGGGGTGGATCACGAGGCCATGGGGGTTTTCCCACGATGGGAGTTCTGAGAAGCTCCCAACTGGAAAGATTCTTCTGCAGGACAATTGAGACCTGTTGGATGGCTCCAGGACAACGATTCCGAGCAGGGTTCTAAGGACGGATGGCTGGGTAGGCCACCTCGCATTACAATTGTCTCCACGCAACAAGACAGGTTAGATCTGCTGGATCTGGCAGAGCAACAGAGGAGGCTGAATTGAAATGGACTCTCCCGTGGATGTGATCTAATATGATTTTATATCTATGGAGACCTGGGAATGAAGCAGTGGCACTGGGGCCCTGAAGTGTTCTCCTAAAGAGAGGCATTCACACAGCTCCATCATGCATGTTTCCCATGTGTGGATGAGATTTGTTCTGATGGGTGGGTCAAGAAACAGCCATATGCTGTTACTGAAATCCAGCCTCTGAGTAGAGATGCCTGGAAACCAAAGCAATGGATCCGATAGTTGCCTAGGGGCCTGTTGGTTCCTTTTTACCACTGGGTACATCAGTCTGCGGTTCTAGGTGCAAGTAGGTGCTCAGATGGGCCCAGATTGCCCCTGTTTGTCCTGGGATGCCACAAATATTTCGATGGCCTCAGGGACTTTGGAGGTTTATCCTATTAGTAGGGTTGTGGCCTTTGGAATGGGCACATAAAATTCCCTTGGATAGGGCAAGAACAGTCGTCAGGTTTGGCTGCAGGGGCCTTAGCCTGTAGGGTGTGTAGGCCAGGGCTGTTTGGACAGTTGTCTGAAAACACAAACTCGGTTTATGTTTCGGGTCATAGGTATGGCAGGACTGACTCATCTACAGACCATGAGGAGAACTCTTCGGGATATGAAAAAAGGGCGAGTGTGAGGCTCTTGCTCATGTTTTTGTCTCTGGATATCGTAACACTCATGGTCGTGAAATTTCCGGGTGACTTCATGGGAAATGGACGAGTCTTACTCTCTGGGGGTTTGGCCCCGTCCAAAGAGTTTGGGGTCATTCTGTGGGATGGAGGAAGTCCGTTGTTCTGTTGTTGTTGTATTGTTGTGTTTTGTTTTTCAACCTCAGGTGTTCCACCAAATGAGGTATTCCAGAGTAGAGCCCTGGGGAGGGGCGACTGGACAACCAGAAATCTGGTTAAAAATTGGGGCCTAAGGACATGTCAAGCCCATTATGACATCTAATGGTCCAGCCACTGAGAGGAAGTACTACTGGACAGGACTCACGCTGAGAGTCACAATGCGTGTTTATGCCCTCGACGCACTCAAGAATGGGCGGGGCCTCAGGGTGAATGCTGGTTTCTCCTACACTGAACGTTGGACAACATGCCAACCACAAGGTTTCTTGCCATGGGTAAGGAAGAGTTCTATTTCTGCATCACAGTCACCTCTGGGCAGTGATTGGACATAAGGTCTAGGTTCTGAAGCCTGAAAACTGAGGTAGGGAAGAGATGATGACCTAAGGCCATGTCGGGTCTAATGAGCTCAGTGTGCGGTCAGCTGTCTGGGTGTTGGTCACGAGGTCCGGGCTCAGGTTGTCAGACAGTGCATTAGTGCCCAGGTTAGACTATATTGTTGGGGTGCATTCGAGTGCCTTGTAGGTTCTTATCTGAAGTACTCTACAGGATATGAAGAATGAGCGTGTCTGAGGCACATGCTCAGGCTTTTGTCTCTGGATTTTGTATCAGCGATGGCCGTGGAATGTTGGGGAGGCCTCATGGGCCATGGACGAATCTTGCTCTCTGTGGAATTGGCCCGATCCCAATTGCTTTTCTTCAATCTGTGGGATGGGAGGACTTCTTTCAGGTTTGTTACCTCAGGTTTCCCACCAAAAGGAGAATTCCAAAGCAGAGCCCAGGGGAAGAGTGAAGCGACAACCCGAACTATGGTTAAAAATTGGGGCCTAGGGGCATGGCAAGCCCAATATGCTGTCTCTACATCCAGGCACTGAGAGGCCTTACCTGAGGACTGGGCTCAGGCTGAAGGTCACAATGTGTGTTTGTGACCATTGTGGCCCACAAGCATGGGGGGGCCTCATGGGCCGCACTGGTTTCAACTACACTGAACCTTGGACAACATGCCAACCACAAGGTTTCTTGCCACGGGGAAGAGTTCTGATTTCTGCATCATTTTCAAACCCGGGCCGTGATTGGAGATAAGGTCTAGGTTCTGAAGCCTGAAAACCGAGGTTGAGAAGTGATGACGACCTAAGGCCAAGGAGGGTCCGCTGTGCTCATTGTGAGGCCAGCAGTCTGGGTGGGGCCAGGAGGTCCAGGCTCAGGCTGTGTCAGAAAGGGCATTAGTGCCCAGGTCAGCCTATATATTTGGGGTACAGCAGAATGGTGTGCAGGTTTATCCTCATTTGGGGTTTCTTGGTAGCCCGAAAGGGCAATGTTTTCCTTCCGGAGGACAGGCAGAGTGCTGCATTGTAGTTCTGGATTGCCAAACTGGAGGGCTTGTGGGCCAGTAGTCTGAGGACGGAAGTCTGAGAACCCATGCTAGGCCTAGGTTTCTGGGTGAGGAAATGGCAGGCACAATCTACAGACCTGAAACGAGATCTCGTGCATCTGAAATCAGGGCGAGGATAGACGATCGCTCAGGTAGGACATTCTGTCCCTGATGGCCCCTTCTTGAAGGGGGGGTGGATCACGAGTCCATGGGGTTTTTCCCAAGATGGGAGTACTCGAAAGATCATAACTGCAAAGATTCTTCTGCAGGACAATTGAGACCTGTTGGTTGGCTCCAGGACAATGATTCCGAGCAGGCTTATAAGAATGGATGGCTGGGTAGGCCACCACGCATTCCAATTGTCTCCACACAACAAGACAGGTTAGATCTGCTGGATCTGGAAGAGTAACCGAGGAGGCTCAGTTGAAAAGGACTCTCCCGTGGATGTGTCCTAATATGATAATATGTCTATGGAGACTTTGGAATGAAGCGGTGGCACTGGGGCCCTGAAGGGTTCTCCTAAAGAGAGGATTTCACACAGCTCCAATGTGCAAGTTACCCATGTGTAGATGAGATTTGTTCTGATGGGTGAGTCAAGAAACTGCCATATGCTGTTATTGAAATACAGGCCTCTGAGGAGAGATGCCTGGAAACCAAAGCAATGGACCCGATAGGTGTCTAGGGGCCTGTTCGTTCCTTTTTACCTCTGGGGACATCAGTCTCCGGGTCTGAGTGCCGGTAGGTGCTCAGATGGGCCCAGATTGCCCCTGTTTGTCCGGGGATGCCACAAATATTTGGATGGCCGCAGGGACATTGGAGTATTATCCTATTAGTAGGGTTGTGGTCATTGGAATGGGCACATACAATTCCCATGGAGAGGGCAAGCACAGTCCTCAGGTTTGGCTCCAGGGGCCTGAGCCTGTAGGGGTTGTAGGCAAGGGCTGTTTGGACAGTTGTCTGAAAACACAAACTCGGCTCATGTTTCAGGTCATAGGTATGGCAGGACTGATCTACAGACCATGAGGAGAACTCTTCGAGATATGAAAAAAGGGCGAGTGTGAGGCTCTTGCTCAAGTTTTTGTCTCTGGATATCGTAACATTCATGGTCGTGAAATTTCCGGGTGACTTCATGGGAAATGGACGAGTCTTACTCTCTGGGGTTTTGGCCCTGTCCAGAGAGTTTGGGGTCCTTTTGTGGGATGGAAGAAGTCCGTTGCTCTGTTGTTGTTGATTTGTTTTGTTTTGTTTTTCAACCTCAGGTGTCCCACCAAATGAGGGATTCCAGAGTAGAGCCCTGGGAGGGGCGACTGGACAACCAGAAATCTGGTTAAAAATTGGGGCCTAAGGACATGTCAAGCCCATTATGACATCTAATGGTCCAGCCACTGAGAGGACGTACTAGAGGACAGGACTCACGCTGAGGGGCACAATGCGTGTTTATGCCCTCGTCGCACTCAGGAATGGGCGGGGCCTCAGGGTGAATGCTGGTTTCCCCCACACTGAACGTTGGACAACATGCCAACCTCAAGGTTTCTTGCCATGGGTAAGGAAGAGTTCTGATTTCTGCATCACAGTCACCCCTGGGCAGTGATTGGAGATAAGGTCTAGGTTCTGAAACCTGAAAACTGAGGTAGGGAAGAGATGATGACCTAAGGCTATGGCGGGTCTGATGTGCTCAGTGTGCGGTCAGCTGTCTGGGTGTTGATCACGAGGTCCGGGCTCAGGTTGTCAGACAATGCATTAGTGCCCAGGTTAGACTATATATTTTGGGTGCATTGGAGTGCGATGTAGGTTCTTATCAGAAGAACTCTTCAGAATATGAAGAATGAGCGAGTCTGAGGCGCGTCTTCAGGCTTTTGTCTCTGGATTTTTTATCAGCGATGGCCGTGGAATGTTGGGGATGCCTCATGGGCCATGAACGAATCTTGCTCTCTGTGGACTTGGCCCGATCCCAATTGTTTTTCGTCAATATGTGGGATGGGAGGACTCCTTTCAGGTTTGTTACCTCAGGGGTCCCACCAAAAGAGGAATTCCAAAGCAGAGCACTGGGGAAGAGTGAAGGGACAACCCGAATTACGGTTAAAATTTGGGGCTTGAGGCATGGCAAGCCCAATATGCTGTCTCCCCATCCACCCACTGAGAGGCCTTGCCTGAGGATTAGGCTCAGGCTGAGGGTCAAAATGTGTGTTTGTGACCAATGTGGCCCGCAAGCATGGACGGGGCCTCATGGGCCACACTGGTTTCAACTTCACTGAACCTTGGACAACAGCCAACCACGAGGTTTCTTGCCATGGGGAAAGAGTTCTGAAGTCTGCCTCATTTACAAACCCGGGCCGTGATTGGAGATAAGGTCTAGGTTCTGAAGCCTGAAAACCGAGGTTGAGAAGAAATGACGACTAAGGCCATGGCGGGCCGTTGTGCTCAGTGTGCGGCCAGCTGTCTGGGTGGGACGAGGAGGTCTAGGCTCAGGCTCTGTCAGAAAGGGCATTAGTGCCCAGGTCAGCCTATATGTTTGGGGTACAGCCGAATGGCGTGCAGTTTGATCCTCATTTGGGGTTTCTGGGTAGCCTGAGAGGGCAATGTTTTTCTTCTGGAGGGCAGGCAGAGTGCTGCATTGTAGTTCTGGATTGCCAAACTGGAGGGCTTGTGGGCCAGTAGTCTGAGGACGGAATTCTGAGAACCCAAGCTAGGCCTAGGTTTCTGGGTGAGGATATGGCAGGCACCATCTACAGATTTGAATCGAGATATCGTGCTTCTCTAGTCAGGGTGAGAATCAGATGATCGCTCAGGTTGGACATTCGGTCCCTGATGGCCCTTTTTGAAGGGGGTGGTGTTCGCGAGGCCATGGTGGTTTTCCCACAATGGGAGTTGTGAGAAGCTCCCAATTGCAAAGATTCTTCTGGAGGACAATTGAGATCTGTTGGTTGGCCTCAGGACAACGATTCCGAGCAGGGTTCTAAGGATGGTTGTATGGGTATCCCACCTCGCATTCCAATTGTCTCCACGCAAAAAGACAGGTTAGATCTGCTGTATCTGTGGAGCAACCGAGGATGCTGAGTTGAAATGGACTCTCCCGTGGATGTGTCCTAATATGGTTTTGCGTCTATGGAGACCTTGGAATGATGCAGTGGCACTGGGGCCCTAAGGGTTCTCCTAAAGAGAGGCTTTCACACAGCTCCATCGTGCAAGTTTCCCATGTGTAGATCATATTTGTTCTGATGGGTGAGTCAAGAAACAGCCATATGCTGTTATTGAAATCCAGGCCTCTGAGGAGAGATGCCTGGAAACCAAAACAATGGATCCGATTAGGGCCTAGGGGCCTGTTCGTTCCTTTTTACCTCTGGGGACATCAATCTACGCGTCTGAAGCCGGTAGCTGCTCAGATGGGCCGAGATTGCCCTTGTTTGTCCTGGGAAGCCACAAATATTGCGATGGCCTCAGGGACTTTGGAGGTTTATCCTATTAGTAGGGTTGTGGCCATTGGAGTGGGCACATACAATTCCCTTGGAGAGGGCAAGCGCAGTCATCAGGTTTGGCTCCAGTGGCCTGAGCCTGTAGGGTGTGTATGCCAGGGCTGTTTGCACAGTTGTCTGAAAACACAAACTCGGCTTATGTTTCGGGTCATAGGTATGGCAGGACTATACTACAGACCATGAGGAGAACTCTTCAGGATATGAAAAATTGGCGAGTGTGAGGCTCTTGCTCAAGTTTTAGTCTCTGGATATCGTGTCACTCATGGTCGTGAAATTTCCGGGTGACTTCATGGGAAATGGACGAGTCTTACTCTCTGGGGGTTTGGCCCCGTCCAAAGAGTTTGGGGTCATTCTGTGGGATGGAAGAAGTCCGTTGTTCTGTTGTTGTTGATTTGTTTTGTTTTGTTTTTTAACCTCAGGTGTCCCACCAAATGGGGGATTCCATAGTAGAGCCCTGGGGAAGGGCGACTGGATATCCAGAAATCTGGTTAAAAATTGGGGACAAGGGACATGTCAAGCCCATTATGACATCTAATGGTCCAGCCACTGAGAGGACGTACTAGAGGACAGGACTTACGCTGAGGGTCACAATGCGTGTTTATGCCCTCGTCGCACTCAAGAATGGGCGGGGCCTCAGGGTGAATGCTGGTTTCCCCTACGCTGAACGTTGGACAACTTGCCAACCATAAGGTTTCTTGCCATGGGTAAGGAAGAGTTCTGATTTCTGCATCACAGTCACCCCTGGGCAGTGATTGGAGTTAAGGTCAGGTTCTGAAGCCTGAAAACTGAGGTAGGGAAGAGTTGATGACCTAAGGCCATGGCGGGTCTGATGTGCTCAGTGTGCGGTCAGCTGTCTGGGTGTTGGTAACGAGGTTCAGGCTCAGGTTGTCAGACAGTGCATTATTGCCAGGTTAGACTATATATTGTGGGTGCATTCGAGTGCCGTGTATGTTCTTATTTGAAGAACTCTTCAGGATAAGAAGAATGAGCCAGTCTGAGGCGCGTGCTCAGGCTTTTGTCTCTGGATTTTGTATCAGCGATGGCCGTGGAATGTTGGGGAGGCCTCATGGGCCATGGACGAATCTTGCTCTCGTGGAAATGCCCGATCCCAATTGTTTTTCGTCAATCTGTGGGATGGGAGGACTCCTTTCAGGTTTGTTACCTCAGGAGTCCCACCAAAAGAGGAATTCCAAAGCAGAGCCCTGGGGAAGACTGAAGGGACAACCCGAACTATGGTTAAATATTGGGGCCTAGGGGCATGGCAAGCCCAATATGCTGTCTCTCCATCCAGCCACTGAGAGGCCTTACCTGAGGACTGGGCTCAGGCTGAGGGTCACAATGTGTGTTTGTGACCAATATGGCCCGGAAGTATGGACGGGGCCTCATGGGCCACATTGGTTTCAACTACACTGAACCTTGAACAACATGCCAACCACAAGGTTTCTTGCCATGGGGAAAGAGTTCTGATTTCTGCATCATTTTCAAACCCGGGCCGTGATTGGAGATAAGGTCTATGTTCTGATGCCTGAAAACCGAGGTTGAGAAGAGATGACAACCTAAGGCCATGGCTGGTCCGATGTGCTCAGTGTGCGGCCAGCTGTCTGGGTGGGACCAGGAGGTCCAGGCTCAGGCTGTGTCAGAAAGGGCATTAGTGCCCAGGTCAGCCTATTTATTTGGGGTACAGCCGAATGGCGTGCAGGTTGATCCTCATTTGGAGTTTCTGGGTAGCCCCGGAGGGCAATGTTTTTCTTCTGGAGGGCAGGCAGAGTGCTGCATTGTAGGTCTGGATTGCCAAACTGGAGGGCTTGTGGGCCAGTACTCTGAGGACGGAAGTTTGAGAAACCAAGCTAGACTTAGGTTTCTGGGTGAGGACAATGCAGGCACAATATACAGACCTGAATCGAGATCTCGTGCATCTGAAGTCAGGGTGATGATCAGAGTATTTCTCAGGTTGGACCTTATGACCCTGATGGCCCCTTCATGAAGGGGGGCGGGATCACGAGGCCATGGGAGTTTCTCACGATTGGAGTTGTGAGAAGCTCCTCACTACAAAGATTCTTCTGCAGACAATTGAGACTTGTTGGTTGGCTCTAGGCCAACGATTCCGAGCAGGGTTCTAAGGATGGATGGCGGGGTAGGCCACCTAGCATTCCAATTGTCTCCTAGCAACAATACAAGTTAGATCTGCTGGATCTTGCGGAGCAACCGAATATGCTGAGTTGAAATGGTCTCTCCTGTGGATGGGTCCTAATGTGTTTTTGTGTCTATGGAGACCTTGGAATGAAGCGGTGGCACTGGGGCCCTGAAGGTTTCTCTTAAAAAGAGGCTTTGACACAGCTTCATCGTGCAAGTTTCCCATGTGTAGATGAGATTTGTTCTGATGGGTGAGTCAAGAAACTGCCATATGCTGGTACTAAATTCAGGCCTCTGAGGAAGATGTCTGGAAACCAAAACAATGGATCCGATTAGGGCCTAGAGGCCTGTTCGTTCCTTTTTACCTCTGGGGATATCGGTCTACGAGTCTGAGTGCATGTAGGTTCTCAGATGGGCTCAGATTGCTTCTGTTTGTCCTGGGAAGCCACCACTATTGGGATGGCCTCAGGGACTTTGGAGGTTTATCCTATTAGTAGGGTTGTGGCCATTGGAATGGGTACACAGAATTCCCTTGGAGAGGGCAAGTACAGTCCTCAGGTTGGCTCCAGGGTCCTGAGCCTGTAGCGTGTGTAGGCCTGGGCTATTTGGACAGTTGTCTGAAAACACAAACTCGGATTATGTTTCAGGTCATAGGTATGGCAGGACTGATCTACAGACCATGAGGAGAACTCTTCGGGATATGAAAAAAAGGGCGAGTGTGAGGCTGTTGCTCAAGTTTTTGTCTCCGGATATCGTGCCATTCATGGTCATGAAATATCCGGGTGACTTCATGGGAAGTGGACGAGTCTTACTCTCGGGGGGTTTGGCCCCGTCCAAAGAGTTTGGGGTCATTCTGTGGGATGGAAGAAGTCCGTTTTTTTTGTTGGTTTTGTTTTGTTTTGTTTTGTTTTTCAAACTCAGTTGTCCCACCAAATGAGGGATTCCAGAGTAGAGCCCTGGGGAGGGGCGATTGGACAAACAGAAATGTGCTTTAAATTTGGGGCCTAGGGACATGTCAAACCATTATGGCATCTAATGGTCTAGACACTGAAAGGACTTCTAGAGGACAGGACTCATGCTAAGGGTCACAATGCGTGTTTATGCCCTCGTCGCACTCAAGAATGGGCGGGACCTCAGGGTGAATGCTGGTTTCTCCTACACTGAACCTTGGACAACATGGCAACCACAATGTTTCTTGCCGTGGATAAAGAGGAGGTCTGATGCATCACACTCACCCCTGGGCAGTGATTGGAGATAAGGTCTAGGTTCTGAAGCTTGAATACTTAGGTACGGAAGAAATGATGACCTATGGCCACTGCACGTCTTATGGGCTCAGGGTGTGGTCAGTGTCTGGGTGTTGCTCACGATGTCCCGGCTCAGGTTGTGTCAGACAGTGCATTACTGCCCAGGTTAGACTATATAATATGGGTACATTCGAGTGCCGTTAAGGTTTATTCTCATTTAATGTGCCCGTGCAGCTCATTAGGCAATATTTTGTTTCAAGAGGGCAGGCAGAGTGCTGCAATGATAGTCCGGAATTGCCAAACTTGTGGGCTTCGGGGCCAGGAGTGTGAGGACGGAAGTCTGAGAACACAAGCTAGACTTGGGATTCAGGGCGAGGGCACGGCATGTACCTCCTGAAGATCTGAAGCAATATCTCATGCATCTGAAGTCAGAGCGATGATCAGATGTTGGCTCAGCTTGGATTTTCTGTTCATGACGGCCTCTTCATGAAGGGAGATGAAACTCGAGGCCGTGGAGGTTTTCCCACGTTTGGAGTGGTGGGATGCCCCCTCCTAGGAATCCTTCTGCGGGACAATTGAGACCTGTTGGACAGCTCCAGGACATCCCATATGGATGAGTCCAGACCAACGTCAAGGATGGATGCCTGGGAAGCCCGCCTCACATTCCAATTGTGTCCTAGCGACAAGACAGTTTAGATCTGATGGCTCTGCGGGAGCACCGGGGTGGCGGAGTTGAAATGGACTTTCCTGAGGATGGGTCTAATGTGTGTTTGTGTCCATGAGGGCCTTGGAATGGGGCGGTGGCACCGGGACCCTGAAGTATTCTCCTAAGCTTTTGACATAGCTCCCATGCACAAGTTTCCTTGTGGAGACGAGGTTTGTTCTTATGGGTGCCTCAGGAAAACCCCAATGCTGGTATTGGAATCCAGGGTTTTGAGGGGACATGCCTGTAAACCAAAGCAATGGATCCAATTTTGGCCTAGGGTCCTGTCTGGTTCAATCTTCTTCTCTGGGGACATACATCTAGGGTATGAGTGCAGGTAGATGCTTAGCTGGTGACAGACTGACCTTTTTGGCCCGGGTGACCTATACTATTGGGATGGCCTCAGGGACTTTGGAGGTTTCTCCTAATTTGTACGAATTTGGACAATGGAATGGGCAGAATTCCCATGGATTGGGTAGGCACAGCCCTAATGTGTGGCTCCAGCGTCCCCAGCCTGGAGGGTGTGTGGCCCAGGACTTTGAGGACAGAGGTCTGAAAACACAAACTCACCTTATGTTTGGGGACGGAGGTATGGCAGGCCCGATCTACAAACCATGAGAAGACATCTTCAGGATATGAAGATAGTACGAGTCTGAGGCGCTTGCTCAGGCTTTTGTCTCTGGATTTTGTATCAGCGATGGCCGTGGAATGTCGACTAGGCCTCATTGGCCATGGACGAATCTTGTTCTCTGTGGATTTGGCCCGATCCCAATTGTTTTTCGTCAATCGGTTGGATGGAGGACTCTTTCAGGGTTGATACCTCAGGTGTCCCACCAAAAGTGGAATTCCAAAGCAGAGCCCTGGGGAAGAGTGAAGGGACAACCCGAACTATGGTTAAAAATTGGGGCCTAGGGGCATGGCAAGCCCAATATGCTGTCTCTTCATCCAGCCACTGAGAGGGCTTACCTGAGGACTGGGCTAAGGCTGAGGGTCACAATGTGTGTTTTTCACCTATGTGGCCCGTGAGAAATGGTGGGGCCTCATCGGACACACAGGTATCCACTACACTGAACATTATACAACAAGCCTACCACAAGGTTTCTGGCCATCGGGAAGGAGTTCTGATTTCTGCATCATTTTCAAACATGGGCAGTGATTGGAGATAAGGTCTAGGATCTAAATCCTGAAAACCGAGGCTGGGAAGAGATAACGACCTAAGGCAATGGCTGGTCCGATGTGCTCAGTGAGCGGCCAGCTGTATGGGTGAGCCAGGAGGTCCAGGCTCAGCCTCTGTGAGAAAGGGCATTATTGCCCAGGTCAGCCTATATATGTTGGGTACAGCCAAGTGGCGTGCAGGTTGATCTTCATTTGGGGTTCCTGGGTAGCGCCAGAGGGCAATGTTTTTCTTTTGGAGTGCAAGCAGAGTGCTGCATTGTATTTCTGGATTGCCAAACGGGAAGGCTTGTGGGCCATTAGTCTGAGGATGGAAGGCTGAAGACACAAGCTAGGCTTAGGTTTCTGGTGAGGACATGGCAGGCACAATCTAAAGACCTGAACCGAGATCTCGTGCATCTGAGGTCAGGGTGAGGATCAGACGATCACTCAGGTTGGACCTTATGTCCCTGAGGGCCCCTTCATGAAGGGGGGGGGTCACGAGGCCATGGGTGTTTTCTCACGATGGGAGTTGTGAGAAGCTCCCAACTCAAAGATTCTTCTGCAGGACAATTGAGACCTGTTGGTTGGCTCCAGGACAACGATTCCGGGCAGGGTTCTAAGGATGGATGGCGGGGTAGGCCACCTCGCATTCCAATTGTCTCCTAGCAACAAGACAGGTTAGATCTGCTGGATCTCGCGGAGCAACCGAATACGCTGAGTTGAAATGGACTCTCCTGTGGATGGGTCCTAATGTGTTTTTGTGTCTATGGATACCTTGGAATGACGCGGTGGCACTGGGGCCATGAAGGGTTCTACTAAACAGATGCTTTGACATCGGTCCCACGTGCAAGTTTCCCATGTGTAGATGAGATTTGTTCTGATGGGTTACTCAAGAAACAGCCATATGCTGGTATTGAAATCCAGTCCTCTGAGGAGAGATGCCTGGAAACCAAACAATAGATCCGATAGGTGCCTAGGGGCCTGTTCGTTCCTTTTTACCCCTGGGGTCATCAGTCTACGGGTCTGAGTGCCGGTAGGTGCTCAGATGGGCCCAGATTGCCCCTGTTTATCCTGGGAAGCCAAAAATATTGGGATGGCCTCAGGGACTTTGTAGGTTTATCCTATTAGTAGCGTTGTGGCCATTGGAATGGGCACACAGAATTCTCTTGGATAGGGCAAGTACAGTGTTCAGGTTGGCTCCCGGGGCCTGAACCTGTAGGGTGTTTAGGGCAGGGCTGTTTGGACAGTTGTCTGAAAACAGAAACTCAGCTTATGTTTCGGGTCATAGGTATGGCAGGACTGATCTACAGACCTTGAGGAGAACTCTTCAGGATATGAAAAAAAGGGCGAGTGTGAGGCTCTTGCTCAAGTTTTTGTCTCTGGATATCGTGTCAATCATGGTCGTGAAATTTCCGGGTGACTTCATGGGAAATGGATGGGTCTTATTCTCTGGGGTTTGGCCTTGTCCAAAGAGTTTTAGGTCATTCTGTGGGATGGAAGAAGTCCGTTTTTTGTTGTTGTTGTTGTTGTTGTTTTGTTTTGTTTTGTTTTTTAACCTCAGGTGTCCCACCAAATGAGTGATTCCAGAGTAAAGCCCTGGGGAGGGGTGACTGGATAACCAGAAATCTGGTTAAAAATTGGGGCCTAGGGACATGTCAAGCCCATTATGACATCTAATGGTCCAGCCACTGAGAGGACTTACTAGAGGACAGGACTCACGCTGAGTGTCACAATGCATGTTTATGCCCTCGTCGCACTTAAGAATGGGCAGGGTCTCAGGGTGAATGCTGGTTTCTCCTACACTGATCGGTGGACAACTTTCCAACCACAAGGCTTCTTGCCTTGGGTAAGGAGGAGTTCTGATTTCTGCATCACATTCAACACTTGTCAGGGCTTGGAGTTAAGGTCTAAGTTCTGAAGCCTGAAAAGTTAGGTTAGGAAGAGATAACGAGCTAAGACCATGGCGGGTGTGATGTTCTCAGTGTGCGGTCAGCTGTCTCGGTTTTGGTTAGGAGGTCCGGGCTCACTCTGTATCAGACAGTTTATTAGTGGCCAGGTTAGACAATCTAATTTGGTACATTCGAGTGCCGTGTATGTCTATCCTCATTTGGGTTATGTGAGAAACTCCATAGGTCAAAATTTTTCTTCTGGAAGGCAGGCAGAATGCTTCATTTTGTGTCCCGAATTTCGAAATGTGAGGGCTTGGGGGCCAGGAGTGTGAGGACGGAAGTCTGAGAACACAAGCTAGTCATAGGTTTCAGGGCGAGGGAATGGAAAGCACACTCTGCAGAGCTGCATCGATATCTCGTGCATCTGAATTCAGGGTGAAGATCAGACGTTGGCTTAGGTTGGAGTTCCTGTCCATGATTTCCCCTTCATAAATGGGGAAAGCCATCTAGATTTTCCCAGGTTGGGAGTTGTGAGATGCTCCAAAACTCAAGGATTCCTTCTGCTGGACATTTGAGACCTGTTGGATGGCTCCAGGACATCCCATACGGAACGACGCCAGAGCAGAGCTCTAAGGATGGATGGTTGGGCAGCCCGCCTCGCACTCCAATTGTCTCCTAGTCAAGACAGGTTCAGTCTGCTCGCTCTGGGGAAGCAACCAAGGGAGCTGAGTTGAAATGGAATTTCCTGCGGATGGGTTCTAATGTGGATTTCGGTCCATGGAGACCTTGTAATGGTGCAGTGGTACACAGGCACTGAAGGATTCTCCTAACTGGAAGTTTTGAGACATCTTCAAAGGATAATTTTCCCATGTGGAGAAGAGTTTTGTTCTGATTGCTGCCTCATGAAATCCCCATATGCTAATATTGGAAACCAGGCCTCTGAGGAGAGATACCTGTAACCGAAAGCAATGAATCTGATTCAGGCCTAGGGGCCTGTCTGATTCAGTCTTCTTCTCTGGGGACATCCATCTACGCTGAGTAGAGGTAGATGCTCAGCTGGTTTCAGATGACCCTTGTTTGTCCTGGGCGGCCTACATTATTGGGATGTCCTTAGGGACTCTGGAGGTTTTTCCTAATTTGTACGATTGTGGACAATGGAATGGGCAGAATACCCATGGTATGGACAGGCACAGTCCTGATGTGTGGCTCCAGGGGCCCCAGCCTGAAGGGTCTGTTGGCCAGGAATGTGGGGACAGAAGTCTGAAAACACAAACTCGGCTTAGGTTTGGGAAGTAGGTATGGCAGGCCCGATCTACAGACCGTGAGGAGAACTCTTCGGGATACGACAAAAGAGCGAGTGTGAGGCGCTTGCTCAGACTTTTGTCTCTGGATTTGTTGTCAACGATGGCTGTGGAATCTCGGGAAGGCCTCATGGGCCATGGACGAGACTTCCTCTCTGTGAATTTGGTCCAATCCCAATTGTTTTGGGTCAATCTGAAGGATGGGAGGAGTCCTTTTAGTTTTGTTACCGCAGGTGTCCCACCAAAAGAGGGATTCCAAAGCAGAGCTCTGGGGAGGGATGAATGGACAACCCAAACAATCCAATTGGGGTGAGGTCGAGAACCGAGCAGGTTGATCCTCATTTGGGGTTTATGGAGATCCCCATAGAGCAACGTTTTTCTTCTGGAGGGCCAGCATAGGGCTGCATTTTGGTTCCAGAATTCCAAGTCTTGAGGACATGTTTGCCAGGAGTGTGAGGAAGGAAGTTTGAAAACACAAGGTAGCACGAGGTTTGGGCCTACTGTGCAGAGGCTGAATCGAGATCTCCTGCATCTGAGGTCAGGGCGAGTATCAGATGTTGCCTCAAGCTGGAGTTTGTGTCCATGACGGCCCCTTCCTGAAGGGGGTGGGGGCGTCATGAGGCCATGGAGGTTTCCCTACGCTGGGAGTTGTGAGCTGCTCCAAACTTCAAAGTTTCCTTCTTCAGGACAGCCGAGTACTATTGGATGGTTCCAGGATGCCCCATACAGAAAGACTCGAGAGCAGGGGCCTAAGAATGGATGCCGAGAAACGCCAACTCACCTTCCCATTGCCTGGTCGAGACAAGGCACGCTCAATCTGCGGGCTCTTGGGTGAGCTACCCAGAAGGCTGAGTTTAAATGGACTTTCCTGAGGATGAGTCATAATGTGGGTTGGTGGCCATGGAGACCTTGGAATGTGGCAGTAGCTAAGGGACTCTGCAGGATTCTCCAACCCGAAGGGTTTGACACAACTCCAACAAGGAAGCTTTCCATGTGGAGATGAGAGGTGTTCTGTCTGGTGCCTCAGGATAGCCCCATATGCTGGTCTTCGAACCCAGGCCTCTGAGGAGTGATACCTGGACACCAAAGCCAAACTTCATAATAGGGCCTAGGGGCCTGCCTGGTTCAATCTTCTGTCTCTGCGGATATCAGTCTGTGTGTCTGCATGGAGGTAGTAGTTGCTCAGCTGGTGTCATAATGCCCCTGTTTGTCCAGTGCGGCTTGCGGTAGTGGGATGTCCTTGGGGACCTTGAGGTTTCTACTATTTTGTAGAGTTGTGGCCAATGGAACGGGCAGTTTCTTAGGAGAGAGCAGGCACAGTTCTGTGGTGTGGCTCCAGAGACCCCAGCCTGGAGGCGGTGTGGGCCACGGCTGTGCAGAAAGACATCCAAAAACCCAAAGTCAGCTCAGGTTTGGGCCGAGGTTATGGCAGGCCTGATCTACAGTCCGTGAGGGGAGCTCCTCTGGATATGAAAGAAGGGTGAGAGGGAGGCAGTCGCTCAGTCTTTTGTCTCTGGATATTTTGTCCACAAAGGCCGTTTAATGTAGGAGTTGCCTCATGGGTCGTAGAAGTCTCCCTCTCTGGTAGTTTGTCCAGCCCCCAAGAGTTTGGGGTCATTCTGTGGGAAGGGAAGAGTCCTGTTTTCTGCTTCATGTGTCCCCCAAGTAGAGGGATTCTGGAGCATAGCAGTGGGTACTGACAACTGGAATACTCGCTCTCTGGTTAAGCCTGGGGGCCTATGGATATGACAAGCCCCATATGCAGGATCTTGGTCCAGCCACTGAGATGCGTTACTTTAATATGGGACTCACGCTACAGCTCACAATGCATGTCTGTGCCCTAGGCGGCCCTCAAGCACTGGCGTGGCCTTTCCGACAATGCAGGTTTTCCCACATTGAACGTTGGACAACATGCCAACCACAAGGTTTCTGGCCATGGGGAAGGAGGAATTCCAATTTCTGCATCACGTTCACCCCTGGGCAGTGATTGGAGATAAGGTCTAGGTTCTGAAGCCTGAAAACCGAGGTTGGGAAGAGATGACGAACTACAGCCATAGCGGGTCCCTTGTGTCCAGGTTGGAGCCAGCTGTCTAGGTGTCGTTTGGGATGTCTTGTCTCAGGCTGTGCTAGACAGGGCATTCGTATTCAGGGTAGGCTGTATCATTGCTTTACAGTCGAGTGGCATGCATTAGATAATCATTTGGCGTTTCTTATTAGCAGCATAGGGCAAAGTTTTTCTTCTGGAGGGCATGCAGAGTGCTGCATTGTGGCTTCGGAATTCCCAAACTGGAGGGCTTGTGGGCCAGGAGAGTGAGGACGGAAGTCTGAGAACACAAGCTAGGCTTAGGTTTCGGGGAATGGACATGGCAGGCACACTCTGCAGAGCTGAATTGAGATCTCATGAGTCTGAAGTCAGGTCGAGGATCAGACTTTGGCTCAGGTTGGAGTTTCTGTCTATGTTGGCCCCTTCATGAAGGGGGGGGGGGCATTATGAGGCCATGGGGGTTTATCCACTATTAGAGTTGTGAGATGCTCCAAACTGCAAGGATTCCCTCTGTGGGACATAAGATTTGTTGGATGGCTCCAGGACGTCTCCTAAGGTATTTTTCCAGAACAGGGTTCTAAGTATGGATGCCTGGGCAGACAGCCTCAATTCCAATTATCTCCTAGCAACAAGAAACGTTTGATCTGCTGGCTTGGGGTAGCATCAAAGGGGGCTGAGTTGGAATGGACTTTCCTGAGGATGGTCTTAAATGCGTTGAAATGGACTTTCCTGAGGATGGTCTTAATGTTGGTTTGAGTCCATTGAGACCTTCGTATGGGGCAGTGGCACCAGGGCCCTGAAGGATTCTCCTAACCAGAGGTGATATCAAAGCTCCAATGAGCAAGTTTTCCATGCGGAGACGAGATTTGTTCTTATAGGTGCCTCAGGAAACCACCATTTGCTGGTATTGGAAATGAGGCCTCTGAGGAGAGATGCCTGGAAACGAAAGCAATGGATCTGATTGGGACCTAGGGGCCTGTCCGGTTCAATATTCTTCTCTGGGGACATCTTTTGTCTGAGTGGAGGTAGTTGCTCAGCTGGTTTGAGATCACACCTGTTTGTCCTGGGCGGCCTACACTATTGGGATGGCCTCGGTAACTTTGGAGGTTTTTCCTAATTTGCAAGGTTGTGGTCAATGGAATGGGAAGAATTCTCTTGAAAGGGAAGCACAGTCCTGACGTGTAGCTCCAGGGACCCAAGTGTGGAGCGTGTGTGGTCCAGGGCTATTTGGACAAAAGTCTGAAAACACAAACTCCACTTAGGTTTGGGTCTGTAGGTATGGCCGGCCCGATATATAGACCGTGAGGAGAACTCTTCGGGATATGAACAAAGGGCGAAAGTGAGGTGCTTGCTCATGCTTATTTTTTTCTGGATATGTGTCACCGATTGCCATGGAATGTCCGGGTGTCCTCATGGGCCATCGATGAGGCTCCCTTTCTGGGGATTAGACCCAATCCCAAGAGTTTGGGGTCATTCTGTGGGAAGGGAGGAGGCCTTTCTGTTTTTTTTTTTTTTTTTTTTTTTTTTTTTTTTTTTTTTTTTACCTCAGGTGGACCACCAAAAGAGGGATTCCACAGCAGAGTCCTGGGGAGGGGCGACTGGACAACCAGAACTCTGGTTAACATTGGGACCTAAGAACATGGCAAGCCCCATATGTGGGCTCTTGGTCCAGACACTGAGAGGCCTTCCTTGAGCATAGGGCTCACATTGAGTTTCACAATGTGTTTTTGTGTCCAAGGAGCCCCTCAAGTCAGGGCGTGGCCTAATGTACCATGCTGGTTTCTCCTACACTGAACGTTGCACAATATGGCAACCACAAGTTTTCTGGCCATGGGGAAGAAGGAGTTCTAATTTCTGCAACACTTTCACTCCTGGACTGTGATTGGATTTAAGGTCTAGGTTCTGAAGCCTGAAAACTGAGGTTGGGAAGAGACGAAGACCTAAGGCCATGGTGTGTCTGATGTGCTCAGTGTTCGGCCAGCTGTTGAGTGTGGGTTGGGAGGTGCAGGCTCAGGCTGTGGCAGACAGGGAATTAGTGCCCAGGCTAGACTGTATCATTGGGGTGCAGTCGAGTTTCGTGCAGGTTGGTACTCATTTGTGGTTACTGGGTAGCCCCAGAGGGCAACGTTTTTCTTCTGGAAGGAAGACACAGTGCCACATAGTGGCTCCAGAATTCCCAAACTGGAAGGCTTGTGGGCAACGAGTGTGAGGAAAAAATTTTGAGAACACTAGCCAGACGTAGATTTCGAGGTGAGGGGAAGGCAGGAACCCTCTGCAGAGATGATTCGAGATCCCGTGTACCTGAAGACAGAGCTAGGATCAGACGTTGGCTCAGGTTCGAGTTTCTGTCCATGACGGCCCCTTCATGAAGGGGAGGGTGTCACGAGGCCATGGAGGTTTTCCCATGATGGGAATTGTGAGATGCTCCAAACCGCAATGATTCCTTCCGTGGGACAGTCGAGACCTGCTGGATGGCTCCAGGACATCCCATAAGGAAGTTATCCAGAGCAGTGTTCTAAGGATGGATGCCTGGGCAGCCTGCCTCTCATTCCAGGTGTCTCATAGCGCCAAGGCAAGTTCGATCTGCTGGATCTAAGGGAGTAACCGAGGCGGGTGTGTTGAAATGGGTGAGTTGAGGATGGGTCATAATGTGCATTTGTGTCCATGGAGACCTTGGAATGGGGTGCTTGATCCGGGGCCTTGAGGGATGTTCATAACCGGAGGTTTTGATGGAGCTCTAAAGAGTACGTTTCGTATGTAGAGAAGAGAATTGTTTTGATGAGTGCCTAAGGAATCTCCCATATGCTGGTATTGGAAACCAGGCCTCTGAGGAGAGATGCCTGGAAACAAAAGCAATGGAAATGTTTAGGGCCTAGGTGCCTGTCCGGTTCAATCTCTTTCCTGGGGATACGTGTCTATGGATCTGAGGGGAGGTAGTTGCTCGGCTTGTGTCAGATCGCCCCTGTTTGTCCTGGGCAGCCTATAATATTGGGAATGACCTCGGGACTTTGGAGTTTCTCCTAATCTATAGGGTTGTGGCCCATGGAATGGGCAGAAATCCCCTGGAGAGGGCAGGCACAGTTCTGAGTTTGGATCTAGGGGCCCAGCCTTGAGGGTGTGTGGGCCAGGCCTGTGGGGACAGAAGTCTGAAAACACAAACTCTGCTTAGGATTGGGGACATAGGTATGGCACGCCCAATCTACAGACCGTGATAACACTTCGGGATATGAAAAAGGGTGAGTTTGAGGTGCTTGCTCAGGTTTTGTCTCTGGATTTGTGTCAACAATGTGGGTCGAATGATGGCGTGACCTCATGGGTTGTGGACGGCTTTCCGTCTCTGAGGATTTGACCCAATCCCAAGAGTTTGGGTACATTCTCTTGGATAGGAGGAGTCCTTTCTGTTTTTAATTTTATTTTATGTACCTCATGTGTGCAAATAAAAGAGGGATTCCCGAGCAGAGTCCTTGGGAGGGACAACTGGATAACCCCAACTCTGTTTAAGTTTGGGGGCCTAGGTGCATGGCACGTCCAATATGTGGGCTCTTGATTCAGACACTGAGAGGTCTTCCTTGAGGACAGGGCTCATGCTGAGGGTCACAATGCCTATTTGTGCCCAACAAGGCCCTCAAGCATGGGAAGGGCCTCATGGGCCATGCTGGATTCTCCTACACTGAACGTTGGAGAATATGTCAACCACAAGGTTTCCGGCCATGGCGAAGGAAGAGTTGTGATTTCTGCATCGCGTTCACCCCTGGACAGTGATTGGAGTTTAGGTCTAGGTTCTGAAACCCGAAAACCGAGGTTGGGAAGAGATGAAGACCTAAGGACCTGATGGGTACAATGAGCTCAGTGTGTGGCTAGCTGTTGAGCGTAGGTCTGGAGGTGTGGGCTCATGCTGTGTCAGACAGGGCATTAGACAGGGTAGACTGTATATTTGGGGTGCAGTCGAGTGGCGTTCAGTTGATCCTCATTCGGGTTTCTAGGTAGCTCCATAAGGCAACGTTTTTCTTCTGGAGGGCAGGCAGAGTGCTGCATTGTGGCCCCAGTATTGCCAAACTGTAGGGCTTTTGGGCCCGGGGTGTGAGGACGGTAGTCTGAGAACACAAGCTAGGCTTAGTTTTTGGGGTGAGGGCACAGAAGGCACACTCTGCAGAGCTGAATCAAGATCTCATGCACCTGAAGCCAGGGAGAATATCAGACGTTTGATCAGGTTGGAGTTTCTGTCCATGATGGCCCCTTTATAAAGTGGAGCATCTCAAGAGGCCATGAAGATTTTCCCACAATGGGAGTTGTGAGATGCACCAGACTGTAAAGATTCCTTCTGTGGGACACTTGAGACCTGTTGGATGGCTCTAGGATGTCCCATATGGAACGACTCCAGAGTAGGGTTCTAAGGATGGATGCCTGGGCAGCCCGCCTCCCATTCTAGTTGTCTCCTAGCAACAAGGCAGGTTTCATCTGCAGACCCTGGGGGAGAAAGCAAGGGGGATGAGTTGACATGGACTCTACTGAGGATAGATCATAATGTGGGTTTAAGTCCATGGAGACCTTGGAATGGGGCGCTTGATCCGGGGCCCTGAAAGAGTCTCCTAAACAGAGGTTTTTATAGAGCTCCAAAGAGTACATTTCCTATGTGGAGACGAGATTTTTCTATGAGTGCCTCAGTAATCCCCCATATGCTCGTATTGTAACCAGGCCTCTGAGGAGAGATGCCTGGAAACAAAAGCAATGGATCTGATTAGGGCCTAAGTGCCTGTCCAGTTCAATCTTATTCTATGGGGATATCTGTCCCTGCGTCTGAGTCGAGGTAGTTTCCTGACTTGTGAAAGATCATCCCTGTTTGTCCTGGGCAGCCAACACTATTGGGATGTCCTTGGGGAGTTTGGAGGTTTCTCCTAATCTATAGGGTTGTGGCCAATGGAAATGGCAGATTTCCCCTGGAGAAGGAAGCCACAGTCCTCAGGTGTGGCTCGAGGGCCCCCAGCTTGGATGGTGTGTGGGCCAGGACTGTGGGGACAGAAGTCTGAAAACACAAACTCAGCTTAGGTTTGGGGTTGTATGTATGAAGGCTCGATCTACAGACCGTGAGAATTTTCCGGGCTATGAACAAAGGGCGAGAATGTGGCGTTTGCTCAGGTTCTTGTCTCTGGATTTTGTGCCTACGGTGGCCGTGGAATGTCGGGGTGTCCTCAAGGGCCATGGACATGTCTTTCTCTGGTGATTTGGCCTGATCCCAAGTGGTTGGGATCATTCTGTGGATGGGAAGAGTCCTTTCTCTATTTTTTTTTTTTCCCTCAGGTGTCCCACCAAAGAGGGATTCCAGAGCAGTGCCCTGAGTAGGGGTGACTAGACATCTCTAACTCTGGTTGAGATTGGGGGACTAGGGGCTTGGCAAGCCCCATATGTGGGCTGTTGTTCCAGTCACTAAGAGGCTTTACATGAGGATAGGGCTCACGCTGAGGGTCACAATGTGTGTTTGTGCCAATTGTAGCCCTCAGGGATAGGTGGGGCCTCATAGTCCATGCTGCTTTCTCCTACAATGAACGTTGGACCACATGCCAACCACAAGGTTTCTTGCCATGGCGAAGGAGAAGTTCTGATTCTTGTATCACGTTCACTCCTGAGCAGTGAGTGGAGATAAGGTCTAGGTTCTGAAGGTGAAAACTGAGGTTGGGTAGAGATGATGGCCGAAACCCAATGTGGGTTTGATATGCTCAGTGTACGGCCAGCTGTCTGGGTGTTGGACTGGAGGTCTGCCTTCAGGCTGTGTCAGACAGGGCTTTAGTGCACAGGCTAGATTGTATAATTGGGGTATGGTCGAGTGGCATGCAGGTTGATACTCATTTGGCGTTTCTGGTTAGCCCTATAGGGCAACATTTTTCTTCTGGAGGGCAGGCAGAGTGCTGCATTGTGTCTCCAGAATTGCCAAACTGGAGGGGTGTGGCCAGGATTGTGAACACGGAAGTCTGAGAACACAAGTTAGGCTTAGGTTTCGGGGCGAGGGCACAGCAGGCACACTCTCAAGTGCTGAATCGAGATCTCGTGCTTCTGAATTCAGGGCGCGGATCAGACTTTGGCTTAGGATGGAGTTTCTGTCCATGATGGCCCATTTATGAAGGTGTGGGGCATCATGAGGAAATGGAGGTTTTCTCACAGTGGGATTGTGTGATGCTTCAAAGCACAAGGATTCATTCTGCGAGACAGTCAAGACATGTTGGTTGGATTCAAGACGTCCCATAAAGAAATTCTCCAGAGCAGGGTTCTAAGGATGGATGCCTGAGCAGCCCACCTCGCATTCCAACTGTCTCCTTGTGACAAGGCAGATTTGATCTGCTGGCTCTGGTTGAGCAGCCGAGGGGGCTGATTTGAAATGGAATCTCCTGAGGATGGATCATAATGTAAGTTTGTGTCCTTGGAGACCTTGGAATTGGGCCATGGTGCCAGCGCCCTGAAGGATCCTCCTTACCTGAGGTATTGACAAAGCTCCAAAGAGCAAGTTTCTCATGTGGAGATGAGATCTGTTCTGATTGTTTCCTTAGGAAACCCCCATATTCTGATATTGGAAACCAGGCCTCTGAGGAGAGATACCTAGAAACCAAAGCAATGGATCAGAAGTTGGCTCAGGTTGGAGTTTCTGTCCATGATGGCCGCTTTATAAAGGGGAGCATCTCATGAGGCCATGTAGGTTTTCCCACGATAGGAGTTGTGAGATGCTCCAATCTGCAAGGATTCCTTCTGCAGGCAGTCAAGACCTGTTGGAAGGCCCCCAGGACATCCCATATGAAACGGCGCCAGAGCAGGATTCCAACGATGGATGCCTAGAGTCTGCTTTGCATTCCAGTTGTCTCCTAGCGACAAGGCAGGTTTGATATTCTGGCTCTGGGGGAGTAATCAACGGGGCTGAGTTGAAATGTACTCTCCTGCCGAATGGTCATAATGCGGGTTTGTGTCCATGGAGACCTTGGAATAGGGCGGTGGCTCCGGTTACCTGAAGCTTTCTCCTAACTGGAGGTTTTTACAGAGCTCCAAAGGATAAGTTTCCCATGTGGAGACAAGATTTGTTCTGATTGTTATCTCTGGAATACCCCATATGCTGGTATTGGAAAAGAGGCCTCTGAGGAGAGATGCTTAGAAACAAAAGCAATGGAACCAATTACGTTCTAGGGGCCTGTCCAGTTGAATACCTTTCTCTTGGGATATCTGTCTACGGGTGAGTTGAGGTCGTTGCTCAGCTTGTGACAGATCACCCCTCTTTGTACTGGGCGGCCTACACTATTGGAATGGCCTCTGGGACTTTGGAGGTTTCTCCTAATCTGTAGGGTTGTGGCCAATGGAATGGGAAGAATTTCCTTGGAGAGGGCAGGCACAGTCCTGAGGTGTGGCTCCAGGGGCCTCAGCCGGGAGGGTGTGTGGGACAGGGATGTCAGGATAGAAGTCTGAAAACACGGTTTGGGGACGTAGGTATGGCAGGCCCGATCTACAGACTATGAGGATAATTTTTTGGGCTATGACCTAAGGGTGAGGCTTATGTCTCTGGATTTTGTGTCAATAGTGGCCGTGGAATGTCGGGCTGGCCTCATGGGCCATGGAGGAGTCTTTCTCTCTGGGGATGGCCTGATCCCAAGTGATTGGGGTCATTCTGTGGGTGGGAGGAATCCTTTCTGTGTTGACTTACCTCAAATGTCCCACCAAAGAGCGATTCCAGAGCAGAGCCCTGAGTAGGTGTGACTAGATGTCTCTACTTCTGGTTAAGATTGGGTGACTTGGGGCATGGCAGGCCCCATATGTGGGCTCATGGTCCAGCCACTGAGAGGCTTTACTTGAGGAAAGGGCTAAAACTGAGGGTCCCAATGTGTGTTTGTCCCCACCGCAGCTCTTAAGCATGGGCAGGGCCTCAGGAACCCTACACTACCCTCAGGGGCCCTACTACTACTCCTGTAGGCCCTACAGGGGTCCTACACTGAACGTTGGATAAGATGCCAACCACAAGATTCTGGCGAGAGGGAAGGAGGAGTTATGATTTCTGCATCACGTTCACCCATGGGAAATGAGTAGAGATAAGGTCTAGGTTTCTGTAGCCTGAAAACCAGGTTGGAAAGAGATGGCAACCTAAGGCCATGGCGGTTCAGATGTTCTCAGTGTACGTCAAGCTGTCTGGGTGTGGGTTGGGAATTCAGGCCTCAGGTTGTGTCAGACAGGGCATTAGTGCACAGGCTAGACTATATAATTGGTGTACAGTTGAGTGGCATGCAGGTTTATCCTCATTTGAGGTTTCTGGGTAGACCCATATGTCAACGTTTTTCTTCTAGAGGGCAGGCAGAGTGCAGCACTGTGTCATCGGAAAACCCAAAATGGAGGGTGTGTGGTCCAGGAGAGTGAGGACGGAAGTCTGAGAACACTAGCTATGCTTAGGTTTTGGGGTGAGGGCACAGCAGGTGCAATCTGAAGTGCTTAATCAAGATCTCGTGCATCTGAAGTAAAGACAAAGATCAGCCGTTGGCTCAGGTTGGAGTTTCTTTCCATGATCCGACTCCATGAAGATTGGGGCCATCATGTGACCTTGGAAGCTTTCCATGATATGAGTTGTGAGGTGGTCCATGCACAAGGACTCCTGTGGGACAGTCGAGACCTGTTGGATGGCTCAAGGATGTCCCATAAGGAACGACGCAAGAGCAGGGTTCAAAAGGTTCTAAGGATCTCTAAGGAGAGATGCCTGGAAACCAAAGAAATAGATCCGATAGGTGCCTAAGGGCCTGTTGGTTCCTTTTTACCACAGGGGACATCAGTTTACGGGACTGAGTGCCGGTAGGTGCTCAGATGGGCCCAGATTGCCCCTGTTGGTCCTGGGAAGCCACAAATATTGGGATGGCCTCAGGGAGTTTGGAGGATTATCCTATTAGTAGGGTTGTGGCCATTGGAATGGGCACATACAATTCCCTTGGAGAGGGCAAGCTCAGTCTTCATGTTTGGCTCCAGTGGCCTGAGCCTGTAGGGTGTGTAGGCCAGGGCAGTTTGGACAGTTGTCTGAAAACACAAACTCGGCTTATGTTTCGGGTCATAGGAATGGCAGTCCTGATCTACAGACCAAGAGGAGAACTCTTCAGGATATGAAAAAAGGGCGAGTGTGAGGCTCTTGCTCAAGTTTTTGTCTCTGGATATCGTGTCACTCATGGTTGTGAAATATCCGGGTGACTTCATGGGAAATGGACGAGTCTTACTCTCTGGGGGTTTGGCCCCGTCCAAATATTTTGGGGTCATTCTGTGGGATGGAAGAAGTCCTTTGTTCTGTTGTTGTTGATTTGTTTTGTTTTGTTTTTCAACCTCAGGTGTCCCAGCAAATGAGGGATTCCAGAGTGGAGCCCTGGGGAGGGGCGACTGGACAACCAGAAATCTGGTTAAAAATTGGGGCCTAGGGACATGTCAAGCCCATTATGACATCTAATGGTCCAGCCACGGAGAGGACGTAGTAGAGGACAGGACTCACGCTGAGGGTCACAATGCGTGTTTATGCCCTCGTCACACTCAAGAATGGGCGGGGCCTCAGGGTGAATGCAGGTTTCTCCTACAATGAATGTTGGACAACATGCCAACCACAAGGTTTCTTTCCATGGGTAAGGAAGAGTTCTGATTTCTGCATCACAGTCACCCCTGGGCAGTGATTGGAGATAAGGTCTAGGTTCTGAAGCCTGAAAACTGAGGTAGGGAAGAGATGATGACCTAAGGCCATGGCGGATCTGATGTGCTCAGTGTGCGGTCAGCTGTCTGGGTTTTGTTCACGAGGTCCGGGCTCAGGTTGTCAGACAGTGCATTAGTGTCTACGTTAGACTATATATGTTGGGTGCCTTCGACTGACGTTTAGGTTCTTATCTGAAGAAAACTTCAGATTATGAAGAATGAGCGAGTCTGAGGCGCGTGCTCAGGCTTTTGTCTCTGGATTTTGTATCACCGAATGCCGTGGAATGTTGGGGAGGCCTCATGGGCCATAGACAAATCTTGCTCGCTCAGGATTTGGCCCGATCCCTATTGTTTTTCGTCAATCTGTGGAATGGGAGGACTACTTTCAGGTTTGTTACCTCAGGTGCCCGACCAAAATAGGAATTCCAAAACAGAGCCCTGGGGAAGAGTGAAGGGACAACCCGAACTATGGTTAGAAATTGGGGCCTAGGGGCATGGCAAGCCCAATATGCTGTCTCTCCATCCAGCCACTGAGAGGCCTTACCTGAGGACTGGGCTCAGGCTGAGGGTCACAATGTGTGTTTGTGACCATTGTGGCCAGCAAGCATGGGCGGGGCCTCATGGGCCACATTGGTTTCAAGTACACTGAACCTTGGACAACATCCCAACCACAAGGTTTCTTGCCATGGGGAAAGAGTTCTGAAATCTATATCATTTTCAAACCCAGGCCGTGATTGGAGATAAGGTCTAGGTTCTGAAGCCTGAAAACTGAGATTGAGAAGAGATGACGACCTAATGCCATGGCAGGTCATATGAGCTCAGTGTGTGGCCAGCTGTCTGGGTGGGGCCAGGAGGTCCAGACTCAGGCTGTCTCAGAAAGGGCATTAGTGCCCAGGTCAGCCTATATATTCGGGGTACAGCCGAATGGCGTGCAGGTTGAATCTCATTTGGGGTTTCTGGGTAGCCCCAGACGGCAATGTTTTTCTTCTGGAGGGCAGGAAGCGTGCTGCCTTGTAGTTCTGGATTGCCAAACTGGAGGGCTTGTGGGCCAGTAGACTGAGGACGGAAGTCTGAGAACCCAAGCTAGGTCTAGGTTTCTGGGTGAGACGTGAATCGAGATCACGTGCATTGAAGTCAGGGCGAAGATCAGACGATCGCTCATGTTGGACATTCTGTCCCTGATGGACCCTTCTTGAAGGGGGGCGTAGATCACGAAGCCATGGGGTTTTTCCAACGATGGTAGATGTGAGAAGCTCCCAACTGCAAAGATTCTTCTGCAGGACACTTGAGACCTATTGGTTGGCTCCAGGACAACGATTCCGAGCAGGGTTGAAGGATGGATGGCTGGGTACCCACCTCGCATTCCAATTGTCTCCAAGCAACAAGAGAGGTTAGATCTGCTGGATCTGGGGAAGCAACCGAGGATGCTGAGTTGAAATGGACTCTCCCGTGGATTTGTCCTAATATGATTTTGTGTCTATGGAGACCTTGGAATGAAGCGGTGGCACTGGGGCCCTGAATGGTTCTCCTAAAGAGAGGCTTTCACACAGCTCCATCGTGCAAGTTTCCCATGTGTAGATGAGATTTGTTCTGATGGGTGAGTCAAGAAACAGCCATATGCTGTTATTGAAATCCATTCCTCTGAGGAGAGATGCCTGGAAACCAAAGCAACGGATCAGATAGGTGCCTAGGGGCCTGTTCGTTCCTTTTTAACTCTGGGGACATCAGTCTACGGTTCTGAGCGCCGGTAGGCGCTCAGTTTGGACCAGATGGCCCCTGTTAGTCCTGGGAAACCACAAATATTGGGATAGCCTCAGGGACTTTGGAGGTTTATCCTATTACTAGGGTTTTGGCCATTGGAATGGGCACACACAATTCCCATGGAGTGTGCAAGCCAGTCGTCAGATTTGGCTCCAGGGGCCTGAGCCCGTAGGGTGTGTAGGCCAGGGCTGTTTGTACAGTTGTCTGAAAACACAAATTCGGCTTATGTTTCGGGTCATAGGTATGGCAGGACTGATCTACAGACTTTGAGGAGAACTCTTCGGGATATGAAAATAGGGCGAGTGTGAGGCTCTTGCTCAAGTTTTTATCTCTGCATATCGTGTCACCCATGGTCGTAAAATTTCCGGGTGATTTCATGGTAATTGGATGAGTCTTACTCTCCGGGGGTTTGCCCCGTCCAAAGAGTTTGGGGTCATTCTGTAGGATGGAAGACGTCCGTGGTTCTGTTGTTGTTGATTTGTTTTGTTTTGTTTTTCATCCTCAGGTGTCCCAGCAAATGTGGGATTCCAGAGTAGAGCCCTGGGGAGGGGCGACTGGACATCCAGAAATATGGTTAAAAATTGGGACCTAGGGACATGTCAAGCCCATTATGACATATAATGTTCCAGCCACTGAGAGGAAGTACTAGAGGACAGGACTCACATTGAGGGTCACAGTGCGGGTTTATGCCCTCGTCGCACGCAAGAATGGGCGGGGCCTCAGGGTGAATGGTGGTTTCTCCTACACAGAACGTTGGACAGCATGCCAACCACATGGTTTCTTGCCTTGGGTAAGGAAGAATTCTGATTTCTGCATCATTGTCACCCCTGGGTAGTGATTGGAGATAAGGTCTAGGTTTTGAAGCCTGAAAACTGAGTTAGGTAAGAGATGATGACCTGAGGCCATGGCGGGTCTGATCTGCTCAGTGTGCGGTCAGCTGTCTGGGTTTGTTCAAGAGGTCCAGGCTCAGGTTGTCAGACAGTGCATTAGTGCTCAGGTTAGACTATATATTTTGGGTGCCTTCGAGTGACGTGTAGGTTCTTATCTGAAGAACTCTTCAGGATATGAAGAATGAGCGAGTCTGTGGCGCGTGCTCAGGCTTTTGTCTCTGGATTTTGTATCAGCGATGGCTGTGGAATGTTGGGGAGGCCTCATGGGCCATGGACGAATCTTGCTCTCTGTGGATTTGGCCCGTTCCCAATTGTTTTTCGTCAATCTGTGGGATGGGAGGACTCCTTTCAGGTCTGTTACCCTAGGTGCCCGACCAAAATAGGAATTACAAAGCAGAGCCCTGGGGAAGAGTTAAGGGACAACCCGAACAATGGTTAAAAATTGGGGCCAGGGGAATGTCAATCCCAATATGCTGTCTCTCCATCCATCCACTGAGAGGCCTTACCTTAGGACTGGGCTCAGGCTGAGGGTCACAATGTGTGTTTGTGACCAATGTGGCCCGCAATCATGGGCGGGGCCTCATGGGCCACACTGGTTTCAAGTACACTGAACCTTGGACAACATGCCAACCACAAGGTTTATTGCCATGGGAAAGCGTTCTGATTTCTGCATCATTTTCAAACCCGGGCCGTGATTGGAGATAAGGTCTAGTTTCTGAAGCCTGAAAACAGAGATTGAGAAGAGATGACGACCTAAGGCCATGGCAGGTCCCATGAGCTCAGTGTGAGGCCAGCTGTCTGGGTGGGCCCAGGAGTTCCAAACTCAGGCTGTCTCAAAAAGGGCATTAGTGCCCAGGTCAGCCTATATATGTGGGGTACAGCCGAATGGCGTGCTGGTTCATCCTCATCGGCGCTTCTGGGTAGCCCCAGAGGGCAATGTTTTACTTCTGGAAAACAGGCAGAGTGCTGTATTGTAGTTCTGGATTGCCAAACTGGAGGGCTTGTGGGCCAGTAGTCTGAGGACGGAAGTCTGAGAACCCAAGCTAGACCTGGATTTCTGGGTGAGACCTGAATTGAGTTCTCGTGCATCTGAAGTCAGGGCGAGGATCAGACGATCGCTCAGGTTGGACATTCTGTCCCTGATGGCCCTTTCTTGAAGGGGTGTGGATTACGAGGCCATGGCGGTTTTACCACGATGGGATTTGTGAAAAGCTCCCAACTTCAAAGATTCTTCTGCAGGACAATTGAGACCTGTTGTTTGGCTCCAGTTCAATGATTCATAGCAGGGTTCTAAGGATGGATGGCTGGGTAGCCCACTTCACATTCCAATTTATGCAAGCAACAAGACAGGTTAGATCTGCTGGATCTGGGGGAGCAACCGAGCAGGCTGAGTTGAATTGGACTCTCCCATGGATGTCTCCTAATATGATTTTGTGTCTTTGGAGACCTTGGAATGAAGCGGTCGCACTGGGGCCCTGAAGGGTTCTCCTAAAGGGAGGCTTTCACACAGCTTTATCGTGCAAGTTTCCTATGTGTAGATGAGATTTGTTCTGATGGGTGAGTCAAGAAACAGCCATATGCTGTTATTGAAATCCATTCCTCTGAGGAGAGATGCCTGGAAACCAAAGCAATGGATCGGAGAGGTGCCTAGGGGCCTGATCGTTCCTTTTAGCTATGGGGACATCAGTCTACGGGTCTGAGTGCCGGTAGGTGCTCAGATGTGCCCAGATTGCCCCAGTATGTCCTGGGAAGCCAAAAATATTGGGATGGCCTCAGGGACTTTGGAGGTTTATCCTCTTAGTAGGGTTGTGGCCATGGAATGGGCACACACAATTCCCTTGGAGAGGGCAAGCACAGTCGTCAGGTTTGGCTCAAGGGGCCTGAGCCTGTAGGGTGTGTAGGCCATGGCTGTTTGAAGAGTTTTCTGAAAACACAAACTCTGCTTATGTTTCGGGTATAGGTATGGCAGGACTGATCTACAGACCATGAGGAGAACTCTTCGGGTTATGAAAAAAGGGCGAGTGTGAGGCTCTTGCTCAAGTTTTTGTCTCTGGATATCGTGGCACTCATGTTCGTGAAATTTCCGGGTGACTTGATGGGAAATGGACGAGTCTTACTCTCTGGGGGTTTGGCCCCGTCCAAAGAGTTTGGGGTCATTCTCTGGGATGGAAGAAGTCCGCTGCTCTGTTGTTGTTGATTTGTTTTGTTTTGTTTTTCAACCTCAGGTGTCCCAGCAAATGAGGGATTCCAGAGTAGAGCCCTGGGGAGGGGCGACTGGACAACCAGAAATCTGGTTAAAAATGGGGAATAGGGACATGTCAAGCCCATTATGACATCTAATTGTCCAGCCACTGAGAGGATTTACTAGAGGTCAGGACTCACGCTTAGGGTCACAATGCGTGTTTATGCCCTCGTCGCACTCAAGAATGGGCGGGGCCTCAGGGTGAATGCTGTTTTCTCCTACACTGAACGTTGGACAACATGCCAACCACAAGGTTTCTTGCCATGGGTAAGCAGGAGTTCTGATTTCTGCATCACAGTCACCCCTGGGCAGTGATTGGAGATAAGGTCTAGGTTCTGAAGCCTGAAAACTGAGGTAGGGCAGAAATGATTACCTAAGGCCATGGCGGGTCTGATGTGCTCATTGTGCGGTCAGCTGTCTGGGTGTTGCTCAAGAGGTCCCGGCTCAGGTTGTGTCAGACAGTGCATTACTGCCCAGGTTAGACTATATAATTTGGGTACATTCGAGTGCCGTGTAGGTTTATTCTCATTTAATGTGCCCGGACAGATCATTAGGCAATATATTTTTTCTAGAGGGCAGGCAGAGTGCTGCAATCATGGTCCGGAATTGCCAAACTTGTGGGCTTCGGGGCCATGAGTGTGAGGATGCAAGTGTGAGACACAAGCTAACTTAGGTTTCAGGGCAAGGACACGCCATGTACCCCCTGAAGATCTGAAGCAATATCTCATGCATCTGAAGTCAGAGCGAGGATCAGACGTTGGCTCAGCTTGGATTTTCTGTTCATTACGGCCCCTTCATGAAGGGAGCAGATTCTCGAGAGCTTGGAGGTTTTCCCTCGTTGGGAGTGGTGGGATGCCCCCTCCAAGGATTCCTTCTGCGGGACAATTGAGACCTGTTGGACAGCTCCAGGACATCCCATATGGATGAGTCCAGACCAACATTCGAGGATGGATGCCTGGGAAGCCCGCCTCGCATTCCAATTGTCTCCTAGCGAACAGACAGTTTAGATCTGATGGCTCTGCGGGAGCAACCGGGGTGGCTGAGTTGAAATGGACTTTCCTGAGGATGGGTCTAATGTGTGTTTGTGTCCATGAGGGCCTTTTAATGGGGCGGTGGCACCGGGACCCTGAAGTATTCTCCTAAGCTTTTGACATAGCTCCCATGCACAATTTTCCTTGTGGAGACGAGTTTTGTTCTGATGGGTGCCTCAGGAAAACCCCAATGCTTGTATTGGAATCCAGGGTTTTGAGGAGACATGCATGTAAACCAAAGCAATGGATCCGATTTTGGCCTAGGGTCCTGTCTGGTTCAATCTTCTTCTCTGGGGACATCCATCTAGGGTATGAGTGGAGGTAGATGCTCAGCTGGTGTCAGACTGACCTTTTTTGTCCCGGGCGACCTATACTATTGGGATGGCCTCAGGGACTTTGGAGGTTTCTCCTAATTTGTACGATTTTGGACAATGGAATGGGCAGAATTCCCATGGATTGGGGAGGCACAGTCCTAATGTGTGGCTCCAGGGTCCCCAGCCTGGATGGTGTTTGGCCCAGAACTTTGAGGACAGAAGTCTGAAAACACAAACTCAGCTTATGTTTGGGGACGTAGGTTTGGCAGGCCCGATCTACAAACCATGAGAAGACATCTTCAGGATATGAAGAAAGTGCGAGTCTGAGGCGCTTGCTCAGACTTTTGTCTCTGGATTTTGTTTCAGCGATGGCCGTGGAATGTCGAGGAGGCCTCATGGGCCATGGACGAATCTTGCTCTCTGTGGATTTGGGCAGATCCCAATTGTTTTTCGTCAATCTGTTGGATGGAGGAATCCTTTCAGGGTTGTTACATCCGGTGTCCCACCAAAAGAGGAATTCCAAAGCAGAGCCCTGGGGAAGAGTGAAGGGACAACCCGAACTATTGTTAAAAATTGGGGCCTATGGGCATGGCAAGCCCAATATGCTGTCTCTTCATCCAGCCACTGAGAGGCCTTACCTGAGGACTGGGCTAAGGCTGAGCGTCACAATGTGTGTTTTCCACCTATGTGGCCCACAAGCAATGGCGGGGCCTCATCGGACAAACAGGTTTCCACTACACTGAACGTTGGACAACAAGCCAACCACAAGGTTCTTGCCATCGGTAAGGAGTTCTGATTCCTGCTTCATTTTCAAACCTAGGCAGTGATTGGAGATAAGGTCTAGGATCTGAATCCTAAAAACCGAGGTTGGGAAGAGATAACGACCTAAGGCAATGGCTGGTCCTATGTGCTCAGTGAGCGGCAAGCTGTCTGGGTGGGGCCAGGAGGTACAGGCTCTGGCTCTGTCAGAAAGGGCATTATTGCCCAGGTCAGCCTATATATTTTTGGGGTACAGCCAAGAGGCGTGCAGGTTGATCTTCATTTGGGGTTTCTGGGTAGCCCCAGAGGGCAATGTATTTCTCCTGCAGGGCCGGTAGAGTGCTGCATTGTAGTTCTGGATTGCCAAACTGGAGGGCTTGTGAGCCAGTAGTATGTGTACAGAAGTCTGAGGACACAAGCTAGGCTTAGGTTTCTGGTGAGGACATGGCAGGCACAATATACAGACCTGAATCGAGATCTCGTGCATCTGAAGTCAGGGTGAGGATCAGACTATTTCTCAGGTTGGACCTTAGGTTCCTGATAGCCCCTTCATGAAGGGGGGCGGGTATCACGAGGCCATGGGGGTTTCTCACGATGGGAGTTGTGAGAAGCTCCCAACTGCAAATATTCTTCTGAGGGAAAATTGAGACCTGTTGGTTGGCTGCAGGCCAATGATTCTGAGCAGGGTTCTAAGGATGGATTGCGGGGTAGGCCACCTCGCATTCCAATTGTCTCCTAGCAACAAGACAAGTTACATCTGCTGGATCTCGCGGAGCAACCGAATATGCTGATTTGAATTGGACTCTCTCGTGCATGTATCCTAATATGATTTTGTGTCTATGGAGACCTTGGAATGAAGCGGTGGCACTGGGGCCCTGTAGGGTTCTCCTAAAAAGAGGCTTTACACACTTCCCACGTGCAAGTTTCCCATGTGTAGATGAGTTTTGTTCTGATGGGTGAGTCAAGAAACAGCCATATGCTGGTACTGAAATCCAGGCCTCTGAGGAAGATGCCTGGAAACCAAAGCAATGGATCCGATTAGGGCCTAGGGGTCTGTTCGTTCCTTTTTACCTCTGGGGATATCAGTCTACGAGACTGAGTGCAGGTAGGTTCTTATATGGGCTCAGATTGCTCCTGTTTGTCCTGGGAAGCCACCACTATTGGGATGGCCTCAGGGACTTTGGAGGTTTTTCCTATTAGTAGGGTTTTGGCCATTGGAATGGGCACACAGAATTCCCTTGGAGAGGGCAAGTACAGTACTCAGGTGGCTCCAGTGGCCTGAGCCTGTTGGGTGTGTAGGCTGGGCTGTTTAGACAGTTGTCTGAAAACACAAACTCGGATTATGATTCAGGTCATAGGTATGGCAGGACTGAGCTACAGACCATGAGGAGAACTCTTCGGGATATGAAAAAAGGGCGAGTGTGAGGCTCTTGCTCAAGTTTTTATCTCGGGATATCGTGCCATTCATGGTCGTGAAATATCCGGGTGACTTCATGGGAAATGGACGAGTCCTACTCTCTGGGGTCTGGCTCCGTCCAAAGAGTTTGGGGTCATTCTGTGGGATGGAAGAAGTCCGTTTTCTTGTTGTTGTTGTTGTTGTTTTGTTTTGTTTTTCAAACTCAGTTGTCCCACCAAATGAGGGATTCCAGAGTAGAACCCTGGGGAGGGGCGATTGGACAATCAGAAATCTGGTTTAAATTTGGGCCCTAGGGACATGTCAACCCATTATGGCATCTAATGGTCTAGCCACTGAGAGGACGTACTAGAGGACAGGACTCACGCTGAGGGTCACAATGCGTGTTTATGCCCCTTTCGCACTCAAGAATGGGCGGGGCCTCAGGGTGAATGCTGGTTTCCCCTACACTGAACTTTGAACAACATGCCAACCATAAGGTTTCTTGCCATGGGTAAGGAAGAGTTCAGATTTCTGCATCACACTCACCCCTGGGCAGTGATGGGAGATAAGGTCTCCGTTCTGAAGCCTGAAAACTGAGGTAGTGAAGAGATGATGACCTAAGGCCACGGTGGGACTTATGGGCTCACGGTGCGGTCAGCTGTCTGTGTGTTGCTCAGGAGGTCCCGGCTCAGGGTGTGTCAGACAGTGCATTACTGCCCAGGTTAGACTATATAATTTGGGTACATTCGAGTGCCGTGTAGGTTTATTCTCATTTAATGTGCCCGGGCAGCTCATTGGGCAATATTTTGTTTCTAGAGGGCATGCAGAGTGCTGCAATGATGGTCTGGAATTGCCAAACTGTGGGCTTCGGGGCCAGGAGTGTGAGGACGGAAGTCTGAGAACACAAGCTAGACTTGGGATTCAGGGCGAGGGCACGGCATGTACCCCCTGAAGATCTGAAGCAATATCTCATGCATCTGAAGTCAGAGCGAGGATCAGACGTTGGCTCAGCTTGGATTTTCAGTTCATGACGGCCCCTTCATGAAGGGAGCCGAATCTCGAGGCCGTGGAGGTTTTCCCACGTTTGGAGTGGTGGACGGCCCCCTCCTAGTATTCCTCTGCGGGACAATTGAGACCTGTTGGACAGCTCCAGGACATCCCATATGGATGAGTCCAGACCAACGTTCGAGGATGGATGCCTGGGAAGCCTGCCTCGCATTCCAATTGTCTCCTAGCGACAAGATAGTTTAGATCTGATGGCTCTGCGGGAGCAACCGGGGTGGCTGAGTTGAAATGGACTTTCCTGAGGATGGGTCTAATGTGTGTTTTTGTCCATGAGGGCCTTGGAATGGGGAGGTTGCACCGGGACCCTGAAGTATTCTCCTAAGCTTTTGACATAGCTCCCATGCACAAGTTTCCTTGTGGAGACAGGTTTCTTCTGATGGGTGCCTCAGGAAAACCCCAATGCTTGTATTGGAATCCAGGGTTTTGAGGAGACATGCATGTAAACCAAAGCAATGGATCCGATTTTGGCCTAGGGTCCTGTCTGGATCAATCTTCTTCTCAGGGGACATCCATCTAGGGTATGAGTGGAGTTAGATGCTCAGCTGGTGACAGACTGACCTTTTTTTTCCCCGGCGACCTATACTATTGGGATGGCCTCAGGGACTTTGGAGGGTTCTCCTAATTTGTACGATTTTGGACAATGGAATGGGCAGAATTCCCATGGATTGGGTAGGCACAGTCCTAATGTGTGGCTCCAGCGTCCCCAGCCTGGATGGTGTGTGGCCCAGGACTTTGAGGACAGAAGTCTGAAAACACAAACTCATCTTATGTTTGGGGACGTAGGTATGGCAGGCCCGATGTACAAACCATGAGAAGACATCTTCAGGAAATGAAGATAGTGCGAGTCTGAGGCGCTTGCTCAGGCTTTTGTCTCTGGAGTTTGTTTCAGCGATGGCCGTGGAATGTCAAGGAGGCCTCATGGGCCATGGACGAATCTTGCTCTCTGTGGAGTTGGCCCAATACCAATTGTTTTTCGTCAATCTGTTGGATGGAGGAATCCTTTCAGGGTTGTTACCTCAGGTGTCCCACCAAAAGAGGAGTTCCAAAGCAGAGCCCTGGGGAAGAGTGAAGGGACAAACTGAACTATTGTTAAAAATTGGGTCCTAGGGGCATGGGAATCCCAATATGCTGTCTCTTCATCCAGCCACTGAGAGGCCTTACCTGAGGACTGGTCTAAGGCTGAGCGTCACAATGTGTGTTTTTCACCTATGTGGCCCGCAAGCAATGGCGGGGCCTCAAGGGACACACTGGTATCCACTACACTGAATATTATACAACAAGCCTACCACAAGGTTTCTTGCCATCAGGAAAGAGTTCTGATTTCTGCATCATTTTCAAACATGGGCAGTGATTGGAGATAAGGTCTAGGTTCTAAATCCTGAAAAACGAAGCTGTGAAGAGATAACGACCTAAGGCAATGGCTGGTCCGATGTGCTCAGTGAGCGGCCAGCTGTATGGGTGGGGCCAGGAGGTCCAGGCTCAGCCTCTGTCAGAAAGGGCATTATTGCGGGGGTCAGCCTATATATTTTGGGTACAGCCAAGTGGCGTGCTGGTTGATCTTCATTTGGGGTTTCTGGGTAGCCCCAGAAGGCAATGTTTTTCTTCTGGAGGGCAGGCAGAGAGCTGCATTATAATTCTGGATTGCAAAACTGGAGGCCGTGTGGGCCATTAGTCTGAGGATGGAAGTCTGAGGACACAAGCTAGGCTTAGGTTTCTTAGTGAGGACATGACAGGCACAATCTACAGATCTGAACCGAGATCTCGTGCATCTGAAGTCAGAGTGAGGATCAGACGATCGCTCAGGTTGGACCTTATGTCCCTGAGGGCCACTTCATGAAGGGGGTGTTGATCACGAGGCCATGGATGTTTTCTCACGATGGGAGTTGTGAGAAGCTCCCAAATTCAAAGATTCTTCTGCAGGACAATTGATACCTGTTGGTTGGCTCCACGCTAACGATAGCGAGCAGGGTTCTAAGGATGGATGGCTGGGTAGCCGACCTCGCATTCCAATTGTCTCCTAGCAACAAGACAAGTTAGATCTGCTGGATCTCGCAGAGCAACCGAATACGCTGAGTTGAAATGGACTCTCCTGTGGATGGGTCCTAATGTGTTTTTGTGTCTATGGATACCTTGGAATGAAGCGGTGGTAATGGGGCCATGAAGGGTTCTCCTAAACAGAGGCTTTGACATCACTCCCACGTGCAAGTTTCCCATGTGTAGATAAGATTTGTTCTGGTGGGTGAGTCAAGAAACAGCCATATGCTGGTACTGAAATCCAGGCCTCTGAGGAGAAATGCCTGGAAACCAAAGCAATGGATCCTATTAGGGCCTAGGGGCCTGTTCGTTCCTTTTGACCTCTGGGGATATCAGTCTACAAGTCTGAGTGCAGGTAGGTTCTCAGATGGGCTCAGATTGCTCCTGTTTGTCCTGGGAAGCCACCACTATTGGGATGGCCTCAGGAACTTCGGAGGTTTATCCTATTAGTAGCGTTGTGGCCATTGGAATGGGCACACAGAATTCCCTTGGAGAGGGCAAGTACAGTCCTCAGCTTGACTCCTGGGGCCTAAGCCTGTAGGTTGTGTAGGCCAGGGCTGTTTGGACAGTTGTCCTAAAACACAAACTCGGCTTATGTTTTGGGTCATAGGTATGGCAGGACTGATCTACAGACCATGAGGAGAACTCTTCTGGATATGAAAAAAGGGCGAGTGTGAGGCTCTTGCTCAAGTATTTATCTCTGGATATCATGCCATTCATGGTCATGAAATTTCCGGGTGACTTCATGGGAAAAGGACGAGTCTTATTCCCTGGCGGTTTGGCCCTATCCAAAGAGTTTGGGGGCATTCTGTCGGACGGAAGAAGTCCGTTTTTTGTTGTTGTTGTTGTTTTGTTTTGTTTTGTTTTTCAAACTCAGGGGTCCCACGAAATGAGGGAATACAGAGTAGAGCCCTGGGGAGGGCGATTTGACAGCCAGAAATCTGGTTAAAATTGGGTCCTAGGGACAGCTAGACTTGGGTTTCAGGGCGAGGGCATGGCATGTACCCCCTGAAGATCTGAAGCAATATCTCATGCTTCTGAAGTCAGAGCGAGTATCAGACGTTGGCTCAGCTTGGATTTTCTGTTCATGACGTCCCCTTCATGAAGGGAGCCGAATCTCGAGGCCGTGGAGGGTTTTCCACGTTGGGAGTGGAGGAAGGCCCCCTCTTATGATTCCTTCTGCGGGACAATTGAGACCTTTTGGACAGCTCCAGGACATCCCATATGGATGAGTCCAGAGCAACGTTCGAGGATGGATGCCTGGGAAGCCCGCCTCGCATTCCAATTGTCTCCTAGCGACAAGACAGTTTAGATCTGATGGCTCTGCGGGAGCAACCGGGGTGGCTGAGTTGAAATGGACCTTCCTGAGGATGGGTCTAATGTGTGTTTGTGTCCATGAGGTCCTTGGAATGGGGCAGTGGCACCGGGACCCTGAAGTATTCTGCTAAGCTTTTGACATAGCTCCCATGCACAAGTTTCCTTGTGGATACGAGGTTTGTTCTGATGGGTGCCTCAGGAAAACCCCAATGCTGGTATTGGATACCACGGTTTTGAGGAGACATGCCTGTAAACAAAGCAATGGATCCGATTTTGGCCTAGGGTCCTGTCTGGTTCAATCTTCTTCTCTGGGGACATCATTCTAGGGTATGAGTGGACGTAGATGCTCAGCTGGTGTCAGACTGCCCTTTTTTGTCCCGGGCGACCTATACTACTGAGATGACCTCAGGGACTTTGGAGGTTTCTCCTAATTTGTACGATTTTGGACAATGGAATGGGCAGAATTCCCATGGATTGGGTAGGCACAGTCCTAATGTGTGGCTCCAGGGTCCCCAGCCTGGAGGGTCTGTGGCCCAGGACTTTGAGGACAGAAGTCTGAAAACACAAACTCAGCTTATGTTTGGGGACGTAGGTATGGCAGGCCCGAACTACAAACCATGAGAAGACATCTTCAGGATATGAAGATAGTGCGAGTCTGAGGCGCTTCCTCACGCTTTTGTCTCTGGATTTTGTTTCAGCGATGGCCGTGCAATGTCGAGGGGGCCTCATGGGCCATGGCCGAATCTTGCTCTCTGTGGATTTGGCCCTATCCCAATTGTTTTTCGTCAATCTGTGGGATGGGAGGACTCCTTTCAGGGTTGTTACATCAGGTGTCCCACCAAAAGAGGAATTCCAAAGCAGAGCCCCGGGGAAGAGTGAAGGGACAACCCGAACTATGGTTAAAAATTGGGGCCTAGGGGCATGGCAAGCCAAATATGCTGGCTCTTCATCCAGCCACTGAGAGGCCTTACCTGAGGACTGGGCTAAGGCTGAGGGTCACAATGTGTGTTTGCTACCTATCTGGACCGGAAGCAATGGCGGGTCCTCAAGGGACACACTGGTTTCCACTACACTGAACGTTGGACAACAAGCCAACCACAAGTTTTCCTGCCATCGGGAAGGAGTTCTGATTTCTGCATCATTCTCAAACCTGGGCAGTGATTGGAGATAAGGTCTCGGTTCTGAAGCCTGAAAACTGAGGTTGGGAAGGGATAACGACCTAAGGCCATGGGGGTCTGAAGTTCTCATTATTTAGCCAGCTGTCTGGGTGGGCCCAGAAGGTCCAGACTCAGGCTGTGTCAGAAAGGGCATTATTGCCCAGTTCATCCTATATATTTTGGGTATAGCCAAGTGTCGTGCAGGTTGATCTTCATTTGGGGTTTCTAGGTAGCCCCAGAGGGCAATGTATTTCTTATGTAGGGCAGGTAGAGTGCTGCATTGTAGTTCTGGATTGCCAAACTGGAGGGCTTGTGAGCCAGTAGTCTGTGGACAGAAGTCTGAGGACACAGGCAAGGCTTAGGTTTCTGGGTGAGGACATGGCAGGTACAATCTACAGACCTGAACCGAGATCTCGTGCATCTGAAGTCAGGGTGAGGATCAGACGATCGCTCAGGTTGGACCTTATGTCCCTGATGGCCCCTTGATGAAGCGGGGGGATCATGTGGCCATGGGGGTTCTCTCACGATGGGAGTTCTGAATAGCTCCCAACTGCAAAGATTCTTCTGCAGGACAATTGAGACCTGTTGGTTGGCTCCAGGTCAATGATTCTGAGCAGGGTTTTAAGGATGGATGCCTGGGCAGCCCACCTCGCATTCCAACTGTCTCCTAGTGACAAGGCAGGTTTGATCTGCTGGCTCTGGGTGAGCAGCCGAGGGGGCTGATTTGAAATGGACTCTCCTGAGGATGGATCATAATGTAAGTTTGTGTCCTTGGAGACCTTGGAATTGGGCCATGGTACAGGGCCCTGAAGGATCCTCCTAACCTGAGGTATTGACACAGCTCCAAAGAGCAAGTTTCTCATGTGGAGATGAGATCTGTTCTGATTGTTTCCTTAGGAAACCCCCATATTCTGATATTGGAAACCAGGCCTCTGAGGAGAGATACATAGAAACCAAAGCAATGGATCAGAATTTGGCTCATGTTGGAGTTTCTCTCCATGATGGCCCCTTTATAAAGGGGAGCATCTCATGAGGCCATGTAGGTTTACCCACGATAGGAGTTGTGAGATGCTCCAATCTGCAAGGATTCCTTCTGCAGGACAGTCAAGACCTGTTGGAAGGCTCCCAGTACATCCCATATGGAAAGGCGCCAGAGCAGGATTCCGACGATGGGTGCCTAGAGTCTGCTTTGCATTCTAGTTGTCTCCTAGCGACAAGGCAGGTTTGATATTCTGTCTCTGGGGGAGTAATCAACGGGGCTGAGTTGAAATGTATTCTCCTGCCGAATGGTCATAATGCGGGTTTGTGTCCATGGAGACCTTGGAATAGGGCGGTGGCTCCGGTTTCCTGAAGCTTTCTCCTAACTGGAGGTTTTTACAGAGCTCCAAAGGATAAGTTTCCCATGTGGAGACAAGATTTGATCTGATTGGTATCTCTGGAATCCCCCATCGCTGGTATTGGAAAACAGGCCTCTGAGGAGAGATGCTTAGAAACAAAAGCAATCGAACCAATTACGTTCTAAGGGCCTTTCCATTTTAATACCTTTCTCTTGGGATATCTGTCTACGGTTGAGTTGAGGTCGTTGCTCAGCTTTTGACAGATCACCCCTCTTTGTACTGGGCGGCCTACACTATTGGAATGGACTCTGGGACTTTGGAGGTTTCTCCTAATCTGTAGGGTTGTGGCCAATGGAATGGGAAGAATTTCCTTGGAGAGGGCAGGCACAGTCCAGAGGTGTGGCTCCAGGGGCCTCAGCCGGGAGGGTGTTTGGGACAGGGATGTCAGGATAGAAGTCGGAAAACACGGTTTGGGGACGTAGGTATGGCAGGCCCGATCTACAGACTATGAGGAGAATTTTTTGGGCTATGACCTAAGGGTGAGGCTTATGTCTCTGGATTTTGTGTCAATAGTGGCCGTGGAATGTCGGGATGGCCTCATGGGCCATGGACGAGTCTTTCTCTCTGGGGATGGCCTGATCCCAAGTGATTGGGGTCATTCTGTGGGTGGGAGGAATCCTTTCTGTGTTGACTTACCTCAAATGTCCCACCAAAGAGGGATTCCAGAGCAGAGCCCTGAGTAGGGGTGACTAGATGTCTCTACCTCTGGTTAAGATTGGGTGACTTGGGACATGGCAGGCCCCATATGCGGGCTCATGGTCCAGCCACTGAGAGGCTTTACTTGAGAACAGGGCTCAAACTGAGGGTCCCAATGTGTGTTTGTGCCCACCGCAGCTCTTAAGCATGGGCAGGGCCTCAGGGACCCTACACTACCCTCAGGGGCCCTACTACTACTCCTGTAGGCCCTTCAGGGGTCCTACACTGAACTTTGGAGTAGATGCCAACCACAAGATTCTGGCGAGAGGGAAGGAGGAGTTATGATTTCTGCATCACGTTCACCCATGGGAAATGAGTAGAGATAAGGTCTAGGTTTCTGTAGCCTGAAAACCAGGTTGGAAAGAGATGGCAACCTAAGGCCATGGCGGTTCAGATGTTCTCAGTGTACGGCAAGCTGTCTGGGTGTCAGTTGGGAATTCAGGCCTCAGGTTGTGTCAGACAGGGCATTAGTGCACAGGCTAGACTATATAATTGGTGTACAGTTGAGTGGCATGCAGGTTTATCCTCATTTGAGGTTTCTGGGTAGACCCATAGGGCAACGCTTTTCTTCTAGAGGGCAGGCAGAGTGCAGCACTGTGTCATCGGAAATCCCAAAATGGAGGGCGTGTGGTCCAGGAGAGTGAGGACGGAAGTCTGAGAACACTAGCTATGCTTAGGTTTTGGGGTGAGGGCACAGCAGGTACACTCTGAAGAGCTTAATCAAGATCTCGTGCATCTGAAGTCAAGGCGAAGATCAGCCGTTGGGTCAGGTTGGAGTTTCTTTCCATGATCCGCCTTCATGAAGATTGGGGGCATCATGTGACCTTGGAAGCTTTCCATGATATGAGTTGTGAGGTGGTCCATGAACAAGGACTCCTGTGGGACAGTCGACACCTGTTGGATGGCTCAAGGATGTCTCATAAGGAACGACGCAAGAGCAGGGTTCTAAGGGTTCTAATGATCTCTAAGGAGAGATGCCTGGAAAACAAAGCAATAGATCCTATAGGTGCCTATGGGCCTGTTCGTTCCTTTTTACCTCTGGGGACATCAGTCTATGGGTCTGAGTGGCGGTAGGTGCTCAGATGGGCCCAATTTGCCCCTGTTTGTCCTGGGAAGCCCCAAATATTGGGATGGCCTTAGGGACTTTGGAGGTTTATCCTATTAGTAGGGTTGTGGCCATTGGAATGGGCACATACAATTCCCTTGAAGTGGGCAAGCCCAGTCTTCATGTTTGGCTCCAGGGGCCTGAGCCTGTAGGGTGTGTAGGCCTGAAATCGAGGTTGAAAAGAGATGACGAACTAACGCCATGACAGGTCCGATATGCTCAGTGTGCGGCCAGCTGTATGGGTGAGCCCAGGAGGTCCAGGCTCAGACTGTGTCAGAAAGGGCATTAGTGCCCAGGTCAGCCTATATATTTGGGGTACAGCCAAATGGCGTGCACCGTTGATCCTCATTTGGGGTTTCTGTGTAGCCCCAGAGGGCAATGTTTTTCTTCTGGAGGGCAGGGAGAGTGCTGCATTGTAGTTCTGGATTGCCAAACTGGAGGGCTTGTGGGCCAGTAGTCTGAGGACGGAAGTCTGAGAACCCAAGCAAGGCCTAGGTTTCTGGGTGAGGATATGGCAGGCACTATCTACAAACCTGAATCGAGATCTCGTGCTTCTGAAGTCAGGGCAAGGATCAGATGATCGCTCAGGTTAGACATTCTTTCCCTGATGGCCCCTTCTTGAAGAGGGGGTGGATCACAAGGCCATGGAGGTTTTCCCACGATAGGAGTTGTGAGAAGCTCCAACTGCAAAGATTCTTCTGCAGGACACTTGAGACCTGGTGGTTGGCTCCAGGACAACGATTAGGAGCTGGGTTCTAAGGATGGAAGGCTGGGTAGCCCACCTCGCATTCCAATTGTCTGCAAGCAACAAGAGAGTTTAGATCTGCTGGATCTGGGGGAGCAACCTAGGAGGCTGAGTTGAAATGGACTCTCCCGTGGATGTGTCCTAATTTGATTATGTGTCTATGGAGACCTTGGAAGTAAGTGGTGGCACTGGGGATCTGAAGGATTCTCCTAAAGAGAGGCTTTCACATAGCTCCATCGTGCAAGGTTCCCATGTGTAGATGAGATTTGTTCTGATGGGTGAGTCAAGAAACAGCCATATGCTGTTATTGAAATCCAGGCCTCTGAGGAGAGATGCTTGGAAATCAAAGAAATGGATCCGATAGGTGCCTAGGGGCCTGTTCGTTCCTTTTTACCTCTGGGCACATCAGTCTACGGGTCTGAGTGCCGGTAGATGCTCAGATGGGCCCAGATTGCCCCAGTTTGTCCTGGGAAGCCACAAATATTGGGATGGCCTCAGGGACTTTGGAGGTTGATCCTATCAGTGGGGTTGAATCCATTGGAGTGGGCACATACAATTCCCTTGGAGAGGGCAAGCACAGTCATCAGGTTTGTCTCCAGGGGCCTGAGCCTGTAGGGTGTGTAGGCCAGGGCTGTTTGGACAGTTGACTGAAAACACAAACTCCACTTATGTTTCGGGTCATAGGTATGTCAGGAATGATCTACAGACCATGAGGAGAACTCTTCGGGATATGAAAAAAGGGCGAGTGTGAGGCTCTTGCTCAAGTTTTTGTCTCTGGATATCGTTTCACACAGGGGCGTGAAATTTCCGGGTGACTTCATGGGAAATGGACGAGTCTTACTCTCTGGGGGTTTGGCCCCGTCCAAAGAGTTTGGGGTCATTCTGTGGGATGGAAGAAGTCCTTTGTTCTGTTGTTGTTGATTTGTTTTGTTTTGTTTTTCAACCTCAGGTGTCCCACCCAATGAGGGATTCCAGAGTAGAGCCCTGTGGAGGGGTGACTGGACAACCAGATATCTGTTTAAAAATTGGGGCCTAGGGACATGTCAAGCCCATTATGACATCAAATGGTCCAGCCACTGAGAGGACGTACTAGAGGACAGGAATCACACTGAGGGTCACGATGTGTGTTTGTGCCCTCGTCGCACTCAAGAATGGGCGGAGAGTCAGGGTGAATGCTGGTTTCTCCTACACTGAACGTTGGACAACATGCCATCCACAAGATTTCTTGCCATGGGTAAGGAAGAGTTCTGATTCTGCATCACAGTCACCCCTGGACAGTGATTGGAGATAAGGTCTAGGTTCTGAAGACTGAAAACTGAGGTAGGGAAGAGATGATGACCTAAGGCCATGGCGGGTCTGATGTGCTCAGTGTGGGGTCAGCTGTCTGGGTGTTGGTCACGAGGTCCGGGCTCAGGTTGTCAGACAGTGCATTAGTGCCCAGGTTAGACTATATATTTTGGGTGCATTCGAGTGCCGTGTAGGTTCTTATCTGAAGAACTCTTCAGGATATGAAGAATGAGCGAGTCTGAGGCGCGTGCTCAGGATTTTGAATCGGGATTTTTTATCAGCGATGGCCGTGGAATGTTGGGGAGGCCTCATGGGCCATGGACGTATCTTGTTCTCTATGGACTTGGCCCGATCCCAATTGTTTTCTGTCAATCTGTGGGATGGTCGACTCCTTTCAGGTTTGTTACCTCAGGTGTCCCTCCAAAAGAGGAGTTCTAAAGCAGAGCCCTGGGGAAGAGTGAAGGGACAACCCGAAGTATGTTTAAAATTTGTGGCCTAGGGGCATGGCAAGCCCAATATGCTGTCTCTCCATCCACCAACTGAGAGGACTTACCTGAGGGCTGGGCTCAGGCTGAGGGTCTCAATGTGTGTTTGTGACCAATGTGGCCCGCAAGCATGGGCGGGGCCTCATGGGCCACACTGGTTTCAACTACACTGAACCTTGGACAACATGCCAACCACAAGGTTTCTGGCCATGGGGAAAGAGTTCTGATTTCTGCATCATTTTCAAACCCGGGCCGTGATTGGAGATAAGGTCTAGGTTCTGAAGCCTGAAAACCGAGGTTGAGAAGATGACGCCCTAAGGCCATGAGGGGTCGGATGTACTCAGTGTGCGGCCAGCTGTCTGGGTGGGGCCAGGAGGTCCAAGATCAGGCTGTTTCAGAAAGGGCATTAGTGCCCAGGACAGCCTATATATTTGGGGTACAGCTGACTGGTGTGCCCCGTTTATCCTCATTTGGGGATTCAGGGTAGCCCCAGAGGGCAATGTTTTTCTTCTGGAGGGCTGGCAGAGTGCTGCATTGTAGTTCTGGATTGCCAAACTGGACAGCTTGTGGGCTAGTAGTCTGAGGACAGAAATCTGAGAAACCAAACTAGGCCTAGGTTTCTGGGTGAGGATATGGCAGGCACAATCTACAGACCTGAATCAAGATCTCGTGCATCTGAAGTCAGGTCGAGGATCTGACAATCGCTCAGGTTGGTCATTCTGTCCCTGATGGCCCCTTCTTGAAGGGGGGGTGGATCACTAGGCCATGGGGGCTTTCCCACGATGGGAATTCTGAGAAGCTCCCAAATGCAAAGATTCTTCTGCAGGACAATTGAGACCTGTTGGTTGTCTCCAGGACAACGATTCCGAGCAGGGTTCTAAGGATGGATGGCTGGGTAGCCCAACTCGCATTCCAATTGTCTCCAAGCATAAAGACATGTTAGATCTGCTGGATCTGGGGGAGCAACCGAGGAGGCTGAGATGAAATGGACTCTCCCGTGGATGTGTCCTAATATGATTTTGTGTCAATGGAGACCTTGGAATGAAGCGGTGGCACTGGGGCCCTGAAGGGTTCCCCTAAAGAGACGCTTTCACATAGCTACATCGTGCCAGGTTCCCATGTAGAGATGAGATTTGTTCTGATGGGTGAGTCAAGAAACAGACATATGCTGTTATTGAAATCCAGGCCTCTGAAGAGAGATGTCTGGAAACCAAAGCAATGGATCCGATAGGTGCCTAGGGGACTGTTCGTTTCTTTTAAACTCTGGGCAAATCAGTCTACGGGTCTGAGCGCCGGTAGGTGCTCAGATGGGCCCAGATTGTCCCATTTGTCCTGGGAAGCCGCAAATATTGGGATGGCCTCAGGGACTTTGGTGGATTATACTCTTAGTAGGGTTGTGGCCATTGGAATGGGCAGATACAATTCCCTTGGAGAGGGCAATCACAGTCGTCAGGTTTGGCTCCAGGGGCCGGAGCCTGTAGGGTGTGTAGGCCAGGGCTGTTTGGACAGTTGTCTGAAAACACAAATTCGTCTTATGTTTCTGGTCATAGGTATGGCAGGACTGATCTACAGACCATGAGGAGAACTCTTCGGGATATGAAAAAAGGGCGAGGGTGAGGCTCTTGCTCAAGTTTTTGTCTCTGGATATCGTGTCTCTCATAGTCGTGAAATTTCCGGGTGACTTCATTGGAAATGGACGAGTCTTACTCTCTGGGGGTTTGGCCCCGTCCAAAGAGTTTGAGTTCATTCTGTGGGATGGAAGAAGTCCCCTGTTCTGTTGTTGTTGTTTTGTTTTGTTTTGTTTTTCAACCTCAGGTGTCCCACCAAATGAGGGATACCAGAGTAGAGCCCTGGGGCGGGGCGCCTGGACAACCAGAAATCTGGTTAAAAATTGGGGCCTAGGGACATGTCAAGCCCATTATGACATCTAATGGTCCAGCCACTGAGAGGACGTACCAGAGGACAGGACTCACGCTGAGGGTCACAATGCGTGTTTATGCCCTCGTCGCACTCAAGAATGGGCGGGGCCTCAGGGTGAATGCTGGTTTCTCCTACACTGAACGTTGGACAACATGCCAACCACAAGGCTGTGTGAAAGCCTCTCCTTAGGAGAACCCTTCAGGGCCCCAGTGCCACTGCTTCATTCCAAGGTCTCCATAGACACAAAATCATATTAGGACACATCCACGGGAGAGTCCTTCTCAACTCATCTTCCTCGGTTGCTCCCCCAGATCCAGCAGATCTAACCTGTCTTGTTGCTTGGAGACAATTGGAGTGCGAGGTGGGCTACCCCGCCATCCATCCTGGTTTCTCCTATACTGAACGTTGGACAACATGCCACCCTTGCCATGGGTAAGGATGATTTCTGATTTCTGCATCACAGTCACCCCTGGGCAGTGATTGGAGATAAGGTCTAGGTTCTGAAGCATGAAAACTGAGGTAGGGAAGAGATGATGACCTAAGGCCATGGCGGGTCTGAAGTGCTCAAGGTGCGGTCAGCTGTCTGGGTTTAGTCACGAGGTCCGGGATCAGGTTGTCAGACAGTGCATTAGTGCCCAGGTTAGACTATAGATTTTGGGTGCCTTCGAGTGCCGTGTAGGTTCTTATCTGAAGAACTCTTCAGGATATGAAGAATGAGCGAGTCTGAGGTGCGTGCTCAGGCTTTTGTCTCTGGATTTTGTATCAACGATGGCCGTGGAATGTTGGGGAGGCCTCATGGGCCATGGACGAATCTTGCTCTCTTGGACTTGGCCCGATCCCAATTGTTTTTCGTCAATCTGTGGGATGGGAGGACTCCTTTCACGTTTGTTACCTCAGGTGTCCCACCAAAAGAGGAATTCCAAAGCAGAGCCCTGGGGAAGAGTGAAGGGACAACCCGAACTATGGATAAAAATTGGGGCCTAGGGGCATGGCAAGCCCAATATGCTGTCTCTCCATCCAGCCTCTGAGAGGCCTTACCTGAGGACTGAGCTCAGGTTGAGTGTCACAATGTGTGTTTGTGACCAATGTGGCCCGCAAGCATGGACGGGGCCTCATGGGCCACACTGGTTTCAACTACACTGAACCTTGGACAACATGCCAACCACAAGGTTTCTTGCCATGGGGAAAGAGTTCTGATTTCTGCATCATTTTCAAACCCGGGCCGTGATTGGAGATAAGGTCTAGGTTCTGAAGCCTGAAAACCGAGGTTGAGAAGAGATGACGACCTAAGGCCATGACGGGTCTGATGTGCTCAGTGTCCGGCCTGCTGTCTATGTGGGGCCAGGAGGTCCATGCACAGGGTGTTTCAGAAAGGGCCTAGTGCCCAGGTCAGCCTATATATTTGGGGTACAGCCGAATGGCGTGCAGGTTGATGCTCATTTGTGTTATCTGGGTAGCCCCAGAGGGCAATATTTTTCTTCTGGAGGGCAGGCAGAGTGCTGCATTGTAGTTCTGGATTGCCAAACTGGAGGGCTTGTGGGCCAGTAGTCTGAGGACGGAAGTCTGAGAAGACAAGCTAGGCCTAGGTTTCTGGGTGAGGATATGGCAGGCACAATCTATAGACCTGAATCGAGGTCTCGTGCATCTGAAGGCAGGGAGAGGATCAGACGATCTCTTAGGTTGGACATTCTGTCCCTGATGGCCCCTTTTTTAAGGGGGGAGTGGATCACGAGGCCATGGGGGTTTTCCCACGATGGGAGTTGTGAGAAGCTCCCAACTGCAAAGATTCTTCTGCAGGACAAATGAGACCTGTTGGTTGTCTCCAGGACAACGATTCCGAGCAGGGTTCTAAGGATGGATGGCTGGGTAGCCCACCTCGCATTCCATGTATCTCCAGGCAACAAGACAGGTTAGATCTGCTGGATCTGGGGGAGCAACCGAGGTGGCTGAGTTGAAATGGACTCTCCCGTGGATGTGTCCTAATATGATTTTGTGTCTATGGAGACCTTGGAATGAAGTGGTGGCACTGGGGCCCTGATGGGTCCTCCTAAAGAGAGGCTTTCACACAGCTCCATCGTGCAAGTTTCCCGTGTGTAGATGAGTTTTGTTCTTATGGGTGAGTCAAGAAACAGCCGTATGCTCTTATTAAAATCCAGGCCTTTGAGGAGAGATGCCGGGAAAGCAAAGAAATGGATCCGATAGGTGCCTAGGGGCCTGTTTGTTCCTTTTTATCTCTGGGGAAATCAGTCTACAGGTCTGAGTGCCGGTAGGCGCTCAGATGGGCCCAGATTGCCTCTGTTTATCCTGGGAAGCCAGAAATATTGGGATGACCTCACGGACTTTGGAGGTTTATACTCTTAAGAGGGTTGTGGCCATTGGAATGGGCCGATACAGTTCCCTTGGAGAGGGCAATCACAATCGTCAGGTTTGGCTCCAGGGGCCTGAGCCTGTAGGGTGTGTAGGCCAGGGCTGTTTGGACAGTTGTCTGAAAACACAAATACGGCTTATGTTTCTGGTCATAGGTATGGCAGGACTGATCTACAGACCATGAGGAGAACTCTTCGGGATATGAAAAAAGGGCTAGTGTGAGGCTCTGCTCAAGTTTTTCTCTGTGGATATCGTGTCACCCATGGTCGTGAAATTTCCGGGTGACTTCATCTGAAATGTACGAGTCTTACACTCTGGGAGTTTCGCCCCGTCCATAGTGTTTAAGTCATTCTGTTGGATGGAAGAAGTGCGTTGCTCTGTTGTTGTTGATTTGTTTTGTTTTGCTTTCAACCTCAGGTGTCCCACCAAATGAGGGATTCCCGAGTAGAGCCCTGGGAGGGGCGACTGGACAACCAGAAATCTGGTTAAAAATTGGGGCCTAGGGACATGTCATGCCCATTATGACATCTAATGGTCCAGCCACTGAGAGGACGTACTAGAGGACAGGACTCACGCTGAGGTTCACAATGCGTGTTTATGCCCTCGTCGCACTCAAGAATGGGCGGGACCTCAGGGTGAATGCTGGTTTCTCCTACAATGACTGTTGGACAACATGCCGACCACAAGGATTTTGCAATGGGGAAAGAGTTCTGTTTTCTGCATTATTTTCAAACCCGGGCTGTGATTGGAGATAAGGTCTAGGATCTTAAGCCTGAAAACCGAGGTTGAGAAGAGTTGACGACCTAAGGCCATGAGGGGTCCGATGTGCTCAGTGTACGGCCAGCTGTCTGGGTGGGGCCAGGAGGTCCAGGATCAGGCTGTGTAAGAAAGGGCATTAGTGCCCAGGTCAGCCTATATATTTGGTGTACAGCCGATTGGCGTGCCCTGTTGATCTTCATTTGGGGTTTCTGGGTAGCCCCAGAGGGCAATTTTTTTCCTCTGGAGGGCAGGCAGAGTGCTGCATTGTAGTTCTGGATTGCCAAACTGGAGGGCTTGTGGGCCAGTAGTCTGAGGACGGAGGTCTGAGAACCCAAGCTAGGCCTCGGTTTTTGGGTGAGGAAATGGCAGGCAAATCTTCAGACCTGAATCGAGATCTCGTGTATCTGAACTCAGGGCGAGGAACAGACGATCGCTCAGGTTGGACATTCTGTACCTGATGGCCCCTTCTTGAAAAGGGGGTGGATCACGAGGCCATGGGGGTTTTCCCACGATGGGATTTGTGAGAAGCTCCCAACTGCAAAGATTCTTCTGCAGTACAATTGATACCTGTTGGTTGGCTCCTGGACAACTATTTCAAGCAGGGTTCTAAGGATGGATGGCTGGGTAGCCCACCTCGCATTCCAATTGTCTCCAAGCAACAAGACAGGTTAGATCTGCTGGATCTGGGGGAAAAACCGAGGAGGCTGAGTTGAAATGGACTCTCCCGTGGATGTGTCCTAATATGATTTTGTGTCTATGGAGACCTTGGAATGAAGCAGTGGCACTGGGGCCCTATAGGGTTCTCATAAAGAGAGGCTTTCACATAGCTCCATTGTGCAAGTTTCTCTTGAGTAGATGAGATTTGTTCTGATGGGTGAGTGAAGAAACAGCCATATGCTGTTTTTGAAATCCAGGCCTCTAAAGAGAGATGCCTGGAAACCAAAGCAATGTATCCAAAGGTGCCTAGGGGCGTCTTCATTCCTTTTTACGTCTGGGGACACCAGTGTACGGATCTGAGTGCCGGTAAGTGCTCAGATGGGCCCAGATTGCCCCTGTTTTGTCCTGGGAGCCACAAATATTGGGAAGTCCTCAGAGACTTTGGAGGTTTATCCTATTAGTAGGGCTGTGGCCATTGAAATGGGCAGATATAATTCCCTTGGAGAGGGCAAGCACAGTCGTCAGGTTTGGCTCCAGTGGCCTGAGCCTGTAGGGTGTGTATGCCAGGGCTGTTTGGACAGTTGTCTGAAAACACAAACTCGGCATATGTTACAGGTCTTATGTATGGCAGGACTGATCTACAGACCATGAGGAGAACACTTCGGGATATGAAAAAAGGGCGAGAGTGAGTCTCTTGCTCAAGTTTTTGTCTCTGGATATCGTGTCACTCATTGTCGTGAAATTTACGGGTGACTTCATGGGAAATGGACGAGTCTTACTCTCTGGGGGTTTGGTCCGTCCAAAGATTTTGGGGTCATTCTGTGGGATGGAAGAATTCCGTTTTTCTATTGTTGTTCATTTGTTTTGTTTTGTTTTTCAACCCTGGGGAGGGGCGACTGGACAACCAGAAATCTGGTTAAAAATTGGGCCTAGGGACATGTCAAGCCCATTATGACAGCTAATGTTCCAGTCACTGCGAGGACGTACTAGAGGACAGGACTCACGCTGAGGTTCACAATGCGTGTTTATGCCCTCGTCGCACTCAAGAATGGGCGGGGCCTCAAGGTGAATGCTGGTTCCTCCTACACTGAATGTTGGACAACCTGCCAACCATAAGGTTTTTTGCCATGGGTAAGGAAGAGTTCTGATTTCTGCATCACAGTCACCCCTGGGCAGTGATTGGAGATAAGGCAGAGTGATGCAGTGTTGGTCCGGAATTGCCAAACTTGTGGGCTTCGGGGCCAGGAGTGTGAGGACGGAAGTCTGAGAACACAAGCTAGACTTGGGATTCAGGGCGAGGGCACGGCATGTACCTCCTGAAGATCTGAAGGAATATCTCATGCATCTGAAGTCAGAGCGAGGATTAGACGTTGGCTCAGCTTGGATTTTCTGTTCATGATGGCCCCTTCATCATGAAGGGAGCCGAAAATCGAGGACGTGGAGGTTTCCCACGTTGGGAGTGGTGGGATGCCCGCTCCAAGGATTCCTTCTGTGGGACAATTGAGACCTGCTGGACAGCTCCAGGACATCCCATATGGATGAGTCCAGACCAACGTTCGAGGATGGATGCCTGGGAAGCCCGACTCGCATTCCAATTGTCTCCTAGCGACACGACAGTTTAGATCTGAGGCCTCTGCGGGAGCAACCGGGGTGGCTGAGTTGTAAGGGACTTTCCTGAGGATGGTTCTAATGTGTGTTTGTGTCCATGAGGGCCTTGGAATGGGGCGGTGGCACCGGGACCCTGAATTATTCTCCTAAGCTTTTACATAGCCCCCATGCACAAGTTTCCTTGTGGAGACGAGGTTTGTTCTGATGGGTGCCTCAGGAAAACCCCAATGCTGGTATTGGAATCCAGGGTTTTGAGGAGACATGCCTGTAAACCAAAGCAATGGATCCGATTTTGGCCTAGGGTCCTGTCTGGTTCAATCTTCTTCTCTGGGGACATCCTTCTAGGGTATGAGTGGAGGTAGATGCTCAGCTGGTGACAGACTGACCTTTTTTGTCCCTGGCGACCTGTACTATTGGGATGGCCTCAGGGACTTTGGAGGGTTCTCCTAATTTGTACGATTTTGGACAATGGAATGGGCAGAATTCCCATGGATTGGGTAGGCACAGTCCTATTGTGTGGCACCAGGGTCCCCCATCTGGATGGTGTGTGGCTCAGGACTTTGAGGACAGAAGTCTGAAAACACAAACTCAGCTTATGTTTGGGGACGTAGGTATGGCAGGCCCGATCTACAAACCATGAGAAGACATCTTCAGGATATGAAGATAGTGCGAGTCTGAGGTGCTTGCTCAGGCTCTTGTCTCTGGAGTTTGTTTCAGCGATGGCCGTGGAATGTCGAGGAGGCCTCATGGGCCATGGACGAATCTTGCTCTCTGTGGATTTGGCCTAATCCCAATTGTTTTTCATCAATCTGTTGGATGGAGTACTCCTTTCAGGGTTGTTACCTGAGGTGTCCCACAAAAAGAGGAGTTCCAAAGCAGAGTCCTGGGGAAGAGTGAAGTGACAACCCAAACTATTGTTAAAAATTGGGGCATAGGGGCATGGCAAGCCTAATATGCTGTCTCTTCAACCAGCCACTGAGAGGCCTTACCTGAGGACTGGGCTAAGGCTGAGGGTCACAATGTGTGTTTTCCACCTATGTGGCCCGCGAGCAATGGCGGGGCCTCATTGGAAACACTGGTTTCTTGCCATCGGGAAAGAGTTCTGATTTCTAGATCATTTTCAAACATGGGCAGTGATTGGAGATAAGGTCTAGGTTCTAAATCCTGAAAACCGAGGCTGGGAAGAGATAACGACCTAAGGCAATGCTGGTCAGATGTGCTCAGTGAGCGGCCAGCTTTTTGGGTGGGGCCAGGGGGTTCAGGCTCAGCCTCTGTCAGAAAGGGCATTATTGCCCAGGTCAGCCTATATATTTTGGGTACAGCCAAGTGGCGTGCAGGTTGATCTTCATTTGGGGTTTCTGGGTAGCCCCAGAAGGCAATGTTTTTCTTTTGGAGGGAAGGCAGAATGCTGCATTATAATTCTGGATTGCCAAACTGGAGGGATTGTGGGCCATTAGTCTGAGGATGGAAGTCATAGGACACAAGCTAGGCTTAGGTTTCTGGGTGAGGACATGGCAAGCACAATCTACAGATCTGAACCGAGATCTCGTGCATCTGAAATCATGGTGAGGATCAGATGATCGCTCAGGTTGGACCTTATGTCCCTGAGGGCCACTTCATGAAGGGGGGGGGATCACGAGGCCATGGGTGTTTTCTCATGATGGGAGTTGTGAGAAACTCCCAACTTCAAAGATTCTTCTGCAGGACAAATGAGACCTGTTGGTTGGCTCCAGGCTAACGATTCCGAGCAGGGTTCTCAGGATGGATGGCTCTGTAGCCCACCTCGCACTCCAATTGTCTCCTAGCAATAAGACAAGTTAGATCTGCTGGATCTCGCGGAGCAACCGAATACACTGAGTTGAAATGGACTCTCGTGTGGAAGGGTCCTAATGTGTTTTTGTGTCTATGGATACCTTGGATGACGCGGTGGCACTGGGGCCATGAAGGATTCTCCTAAACAGAGGCTTTGACATCACTCCCACATGCAAGTTTCCCATGTGTAGATGAGACTTGTTCTGGTGGGTGAGTCAAGAAACAGCCATATGCTGGTACTAAAATCCAGGCCTCTGAGGAGAGATGCATGGAAACCAAAGCAATGGATCCGATTAGGGCCTAGGGGCCTGTTCGTTCCTTTTTACTTCTGGGGATATCAGTCTACAAGTCTGAGTGCAGGTAGGTTCTCAGATGGGCTCAGATTGCTCCTGTTTGTCCTGGGAAGCCACCACTATTGGGATGGCCTCAGGGACTTTGGAGATTTATCCTATTAGTAGCGTTGTGGCCATTGGAATGGGCACACAGAATTCCCTTGGAGAGGGCAAGTACAGTCCTCAGCTTGGCTCCAGGGGCCTAAGCCTCTAGGCTGTGCAGGCCAGTGCTGTTTGGACATTTGTCTGAAAACACAAACTCGGCTCATGTTTCGGGTCATAGGTATGGCAGGACTGATCTACAGACCATGAGGAGAACTCTTCGGGATATGAAAAAAGGGTGAGTGTGAGGCTCTTGCTCAAGTATTTATCTCTGGATATCATGGCATTCATGGTCATGAAATTTCCGGGTGACTTCATGGGAAATGGACGAGTCTTACTCCCTGGGGGTTTGGCCAAATCCAAAGAGTTTGGCGTCATTCTGTGGGACGGAAGAAGTGCGTTTTTTGTTCTTGTTGTTTTGTTTTGTTTTGTTTTTCAAACTCAGGTGTCCCAACAAATGAGGGATTCCATAGTAGAGCCCTGGGGAGGGGCGATTTGACAACCAGAAATCTGGTTAAATTTGGGTACTAGGGACGGCTAGACTTGGGTTGCAGGGCGAGGGCACGGCATGTATCCCCTGAAGATCTGAAGCAATATCTCATGCATTTGAAGTCACAGCGAAGATCAGACGTTGGCTCAGCTTGGATTTTCTGTTCATGACAGCCCCTTCATAAAGGGATCCGAATCTCGAGGCCGTGGAGGTTTTCCCACGTTGGGAGTAGTGGGATGCCCCCTCCAAGGATTCCTTCTGCGGGACAATTGAGACCTGTTGGACAGCTCCAGGACATCCCATATGGATGAGTCCAGACCAACGTTCGAGGATGGATGCCTGGGAAGCCCGCCGGGCATTCCAATTTTCTCCTAGTGACAAGACAGTTTAGATCTGATGACTCTGCGGGTGCAACCAGGGTGGCTGAGTTGAAATGGACTTTCCTGAGGATGGGTCTAATGTGTGTTTTTGTCCATGAGGGCCTTTTAATGGGGCGGTGGCACCGGGACCCTGAAGTATTCTCCTAAGCTTTTGACATAGCTCCCATGCACAAGTTTCCTTGTGGAGACGAGGTTTGTTCTGATGGGTGCCTCAGGAAAACCCCAATGCTGGTATTGGAATCCAGGGTTTTGAGAAGACATGCCTGTAACCCAAAGCAATGGATCCGATTTTGGCCTAGGGTCCTGTCTGGTTCAATCTTCTTCTCTGGGGTCATCCTTCTAGGGTATGAGTGGAGTTAGATGCTCAGCTGGTGTCAGACTGACCTTTGTTGTCCCGGGCGAACTATACTATTGGGATGGCCTCAGGGACTTTGGAGGGTTCTCCTAATTTATACGATTTTGGCAATGGAATGGGTAGAATTCCCATGGATTGGGCAGGCACAGTCCTAATGTGTGGCTCCAGGGTCCCCAGCCTGGATGGTGTGTGGCCCAGGACTTTGAGGACAGAAGTCTGAAAACACAAACTCAGCTTATGTTTGGGGACGTAGATATGGCAGGCCCAATCTACAAACCATAAGACATCTTCAGGATATGAAGATAGTGCGAGTCTGAGGCGCTTGATCAGGCTTTTGTCTCTGGATTTTGTTTCCGCGATGGCCGTGGAATGTCGAGGAGGGCTCATGGGCCATGGATGAATCTTGCTCTCTGTGGATTTTGCCCAATCCCAATTGTTTTTCGTCAATCTTTTGGATGGAGTACTCCTTTCAGGGTTGTTACCTCAGGTGTCCCACCAAAAGAGGAGTTCCAAAGCAGAGCCCTGAGGAAGAGTGAAGGGACAACCCGAACTATGGTTAAAAATTGGGGCGTAGGGGCATGGCAAGCCCAATATGCTGTCTCTTCATCCAGCCACTGAGAGGCCTTACCTGAGGATTGGGCTAAGGATGAGGGTCACAATGTGTGTTTGCCACCTATGTGGCCCGCGAGCAATGGCGGGGACTCATTGGAAACACTGGTATCCACTACACTGAACATTATACAACTAGCCCCGTCCAAAGAGTTTGTGGTCTTTCTGTGGGATGGAAGAAGTCCGTTTTTCTGTTGTTGTTGTTTAGTTTTGTTTTGTTTTTCAAACTCAGTTGTCCCACCAAATGAGGGATTCCAGAGTAGAGCCTTGGGGAAGGGCCATTGGACAAACAGAAATCTGGTTTAAATTTGCGTCTAGGGACATGTCGAACCATTATGGCATCTAATGGTCTAGACACTGAAAGGACTTACTAGAGGACAGGACTCACGCCTAGGGTCACAATGCGTGTTTATGCCCTCGTCGCACTCAAGAATGGGCGGGACCTCAGGGTGAATGCTGGTTTCTCCTACACTGAACCTTGGACAACATGGAAACCACAAGGTTTCTTGCCGTGGATAAAGAGGAGTTCTGATTTCTGCATCACACTCACCCCTGGGCAGTGATTGGAGATAAGGTCTAGGTTCTGAAGCCTGAAAACTTAGGTAGGGAAGAAATGATGACCTAAGGCCAAGGTGGGTCTTATGGGCTCAGGGTGCGGTCAGTGTCTGGGTGTTGCCTAGGATGTCCCGGCTCAGGTTGTGTCAGACAGTAAATTAGTGCCTAGGTTAGACTAAATAATATGGGTACATTCGAGTGCCGTGTAGGTTTATTCTCATTTAATGTGCCCGGGCAGCTCATTAGGAAATATTTTGTTTCTAGAGGGCAGGCAGAGTGCTGCAATGATGGTCCGGAATTGCCAAACTTGTGGGCTTCGGGGCCAGGAGTGTGAGGACGGAAGTCTGAGAACACAAGCTAGACTTGGGATTCAGGGCGAGGGCACGGCTCGTACCTCCTGAAGATCTGAAGCAATAGCTCATGCATCTGAAGTTAGAGCGAGGATGAGATGTTGGCTCACCTTGGATTTTCTGTTCATGACGGCCCCTTCATGACGGGAGCCGAATCTCGAACCCGTGGAGGTTTTCCCACGTTTGGAGTAGTGGAAGGCCCCCTCCTAGGATTCCTTCTGCGGGACAATTGAGACCTGTTGGACAGCTCCAGAACATCCCATATGGATGAGTCCAGGCCAACGTTCGAGGATGGATGCCTGGGAAGCCCGCCTCGCATTCCAATTGTCTCCTAGCGAGAAGACAGTTTAGATCTGATGGCTCTGCGGGAGCAACCAGGGTGGCTGAGTTGAAAAGGACTTTCCTGAGGATGGGTCTAATGTGTGTTTGTGTCCATGAGGGCCTTGGAATGGGGCGGTGGCACCGGGATCCTGAAGTATTCTCCTAAGCTTTTGACATAGCTCCCATGCACAAGTTTCCTTGTGAAGACGAGGTTTGTTCTGATGGGTGCCTCAGGAAAACCCCAATGCTGGTATTGGAACCCAGGGTTTTGAGGACACATGCCTGTAAACCAAAGCAATGGATCCGATTTTGGCCTAGGGTCCTGTCTGGTTCAATCTTCTTCTCTGGGGACATCAACCTATGGTATGAGTGGAGGTAGATGCTCAGCTGGTGACAGACTGACCTTTTTGTCCCGGGTGACCTATACTATTGGGATGGCCTCAGGTACTTTGGAGGGTTCTCCTAATTTGTATGATTTTGGACAATGGAATGTGCAGAATTCCCATGGTTTAGGTATGCACAGTCCTAATGTGTGGCTCCAGGGTCCCCAGCCTGGATGGTGTGTGGCCCAGGACTTTGAGGACAGAAGTCTGAAAACACAAACACAGCTTATGTTTGGGGACGTAGGTATGGCAGGCCCGATCTACAAACCATGAGAAGACATCTTCAGGATATGAAGATTGTAGGAGTCTGAGGCGCATGCTCAGGCTTTTGCCTCTGGATTTTGTATCAGCAATGGCCGTGGAATTTCGAGGAGGCCTCATGGGCCATGGACGAATCTTGCTCTCTGTGGAATTGGCCTAATCCCAATTGTTTTTCATCAATCTGTTGGATGGAGTACTCCTTTGAGGGTTGTTACCTCAGTTGTCCCACCAAAAGCGGAATTCCAAAGCAGAGCCCTGGGGAAGAGTGAAGGGACAACCCGAACTATGGTTAAAAATTGGGGCCTATGGGCATGGCAAGCCCAATATGCTGTCTCTTTATCCAGCCACTGAGAGGCCTTACCTGAGGACTGGGCTAAGGCTGAGGGTCACAATGTGTGTTTGCCACCTATGTGGCCCGCGAGCAATGGTGGGGCCTCATCGGACAAACAGGTTTCCACTACACTGAAGATTATACAACAAGCCTACCACAAATGTTCTTGCCATCGGGAAGGAGTTCTGATTTCTGCATCATTTTCAAACCTGGGCAGTGATTGGAGATAAGGTCTAGGTTCTAAATCCTGAAAACCGAGGCTGGGAAGAGATAACGACCTAAGTCAATGGCTGGTCCGATGTGCTCAGCGAGCGGCCAGCTGTATGGGTGAGCCAGGAGGTCTAGGCTCAGCCTCTGTCAGAAAGGGCATTATTGCCCAGGTCTGCCTATATATTTTGGGTACAGCCAAGTGGCGTGCAGGTTGATCTTCATTTGGGGTTTCTGGTTAGCCCCAGAAGGCAATGTTTTTCTTCTGGAGGGCAGGTAGAGTGCTGCATTATAATTGTGGATTGCCAAACTGGAGGGCTTGTGGGCCATTAGTCTGAGGATGGAAGTCTTAAGACACAAGCTAGGTTTACGTTTCTGGTGAGGACATGGCAGGCACAATCTACAGACCTGAACCGAGATCTCGTGCATCTGAAGTCAGGGTGAGGATCAGACGATCACTCAGGATGGACCTTATGTCCCTGAGGGCCCCTTCATGAAGGGGGGGGGGTATCACGAGGCCATGGGTGTTTTCTCACGATGGAAGTTGTGAGAAGCTCCCAACTTCAAAGATTCTTCTGCAGGACAAATGAGACCTGTTGGTTGGCTCCAGGCCAACGATTCCTAGCAGGGTTTTAAGGATCGATGGCGGGGTAGGCCACCTCGCATTCCAATTGTCTCCTAGCAACAAGACAAGTTAGATCTGCTGGATCTCGAGGAGCAACCGAATACGCTCAGTTGAAATGGACTCTCCTGTGGATGGTTCCTAATGTGTTTTTGTGTCTATGGAGACCTTGGAATGAAGCGGTGGCACTGGGGCCATGAAGGGTTCTCCTAAACAGAGGCTTTGACAAAGCTCCCACGTGCTAGTTTCCCATGTGTAGATGAGATTTGTACTGAAGTGTGAGTCAGGAAACAGCCATATGCTGGTATTGAAATCCAGGCCTCTGAGGAGAGATGCCAGGAAACCAAAGCAATGGATCCGATTAGTGCCTAGGGGCCTGTTCGTTCCTTTTTACCTCTAGGAATATCAGTCTACGGGTCTGAGTGCAGGTAGGTTCTCGGATGGGCTCATATTACTCCTGTTTGTCCTAGGAAGCCACCACTATTGGTATGGCCTCAGGAATTTTGGAGGTTTATCCTATTAGTAGGGTTGTGGCCATTGGAATGGGCACACAGAATTCCCTTGGAGAGGGCAAGTACAGTACACAGGTTGGCTCCAGGGGCCTGAACCTGTAGGGTGTTTAGGCCAGGGATGTTTGGACAGTTGTCTGAAAACACAAACTCGGCTTATGTTTCGGGTCATAGTTATGGCAGGACTGATCTACAGACCTTGTGGAGAACTCTTCAGGATATGAAAAAAGGGCGAGTGTGAGGCTCTTGCTCAAGTTTTTGTCTCTGGATATCGTGTCACTCATGGTCGTGAAATTTCCGGGTGACTTCATGGGAAATGGATGAGTCTTATTCTCTGGGGTTTGGCCTTTTCCAAAGAGTTTGAGGTTATTCTGTGGGATGGAAGAAGTCAGTTTTTTGTTGTTGTTGTTGTTTTGTTTTGTTTTGTTTTGTTTTTTACCTCAGGTGTCCCACCAAATGAGGGATTCCAGAGTAAAGCCCTGGGGAGGGGCGACTGGACAACCAGAAATCTGGTTAAAAATTGGGGCCTAGGGACATGTCAAGCCCATTATGACATCTAATTTTCCAGCCACTGTGAGGACTTACTAGAGGACAGGACTCACGCTGAGTGTCACAATGCGTGTTTATGCCCTCCTCGCACTCAAGAATGGGCGGGGCCTCAGGGTAAAAGCTGGTTTCTCCTACACTGATCGTTGGACAACTTTCCAACCACAAGGCTTCCTGCCTTGGGTAAGGAGGAGTTCTGATTTCTGCATCACATTCAACCCTTGTTAGGGCTTGGAGTTAAGGTCTAAGTTTTGAAGCCTGAAAAGTTAGGTTGGGAAGAGATAACGAGCTAAGAGCATGTCGGGTGTGATGTTCTCAGTGTGCGGTCAGCTGTCTCGGTTTTGGTCAGGAGGTCCGGGCTCACTCTGTATCAGACAGTGTATTAGTGGCCAGGTTAGACTATCTAATTTGGGTACATTCGAGTGCCGTGTATGTCTATCCTCATTTGGGTTATGTGAGAAACTCCATAGGTCAAAATTTTTCTTCTGGAAGGCAGGCAGAATGCTTCATTTTGTGTCCCGAATTTCCAAATGTGAGGGCTTGGGGGCCAGGAGTGTGAGGACGGAAGTCTGAGAACACAAGCTAGTCATAGGATTCAGGGCGAGGGCAAGGAAAGCACAATCTGCAGAGCTGCATCGAGATCTCGTGCATCTTAATTCAGGGTGAAGATCAGACGTTGTCTTAGGTTGGAGTTCCTATCCATGATTTCCCCTTCATAAATGGGCGGGGGGGCATCAAAAAGCCATCTAGATTTTCCCAGGTTGGGAGATGTGAGATGCTCCTAAACTCAAGGATTCCTTCTGCTAGACATTTGAGACCTGTTGGATGGCTCCAGGACATCCCATACGGAACGACGCCAGAGCAGAGCTCTAAGGATGGATGGTTGGGTAGCCCGCCTCACATTCCAATTGTCTCCTAGTAAAGACAGGTTCAGTCTGCTCGCTCTGGGGGAGCAGCCAAGGGAGCTGAGTTGAAATGGAATTTCCTGCGGATGGGTTCTAATGTGGATTTCTGTCCATGGAGACCTTGTAATGGGGCAGTGGCACACAGGCCCTGAAGGATTCTCCTAACTGGAGGTTTTGAGACATCTTCAAAGGATAATTTTCCCATGTGGAGAAGAGATTTGTTCTGATTGCTGCCTCATGAAATCCCCATATGCTAATATTGGAAACCAGGCCTCTGAGGAGAGATACCTGTAACCGAAAGCAATGAATCAGATTCAGGCCTAGGGGCCTGTCTGATTCAATCTTCTTCTCTGGGGACATCCATCTACGCTGAGTAGAGGTAGATGCTCAGCTGGTTTCAGATGACCCTTGTTTGTCCTGGGCGGCCTACATTATTGGGATGTCCTTGGGGACTCTGGATGTTTTTCCTAATTTGTACGATTGTGGACAATGGAATGGGCAGAATTCCCGTGGTATGGTCAGGCACAGTCCTGATGTGTGGCTCCAGGGGCCCCAGCCTGAAGGGTCTGTGGGCCAGGAATGTGGGGACAGAAGTCTGAAAACACAAACTCGGCTTAGGTTTGGGAAGTAGGTATGGCAGGCCCGATCTACAGACCGTGAGGAGAACTCTTCGGGATACGACAAAAGAGCGAGTGTGAGGCGCTTGCTCAGATTTTGTCTCTGGATTTCTTGTCAACGATGGCTGTGGAATCTCGGGGAGGCCTCATGGGCCATGGACGAGACTTCCTCTCTGTGAATTTGGTCCAATCCCAATTGTTTTGGGTCAATCTGAAGGATGGGAGGAGTCCTTTTAGTTTTGTTACCTCAGGTGTCCCACCAAAAGAGGGATTCCAAAGCAGAGCTCTGGGGAGGGATGAATGGACAACCCGAACAATCCAATTGGGGTGAGGTCGAGAACCGAGCAGGTTGATCCTCATTTGGGGTTTATGGAGATCCCCATAGAGCAACGTTTTTCCTCTGGAGGGCCAGCATAGGGCTGCATTTTGGTTCCAGAATTCCAAGTCTTGAGGACATGTTTGTCAGGAGTGTGAGGAAGGAAGTCTGAAAACACAAGGTAGCACGAGGTTTGGGCCCACTGTGCAGAGGCTGAATCAAGATCTCCTGCATCTGAGGTCAGGGCGAGTATCAGATGATGCCTCAAGCTGGAGTTTGTGTCCATGACGGACCCTTCCTGAAGGGGGTGGGGGCGTCATGAGGCCAGGGCGGTTTCCCTACGCTGGGAGTTGTGAGCTGCTCCAAACTTCAAAGTTTCCTTCTTCAGGACAGTCGAGTACTATTGGATGGTTCCAGGATGCCCCATACAGAAATACTCGAGAGCAGGGGCCTAAGCATGGATGCCGAGAAACGCCAACTCACCTTCCCATTGCCTGGTCGAGACAAGGCACGCTCAATCTGCGGGCTCTTGGGTGAGCTACCCAGAAGGCTGATTTTAAATGGACTTTCCTGAGGATGAGTCATAATGTTGGTTGGTGGCCATGGAGACCTTGGAATGTGGCAGTAGCTAAGGGACTCTGCAGGATTCTCCAACCCGAAGGGTTTGACACAACTCCCACAAGGAAGCTTTCCATGTGGAGATGAGAGGTGTTCTGTCTGGTGCCTCAGGATAGCCCCATATGCTGGTCTTCGAACCCAGGCCTCTGAGGAGTGATACCTGGACACCAAAGCAAGAGTTCATAATAGGGCCTAGGGGCCTGTCTGGTTCAATCTTCTGTCTCTGCGGATATCAGTCTGTGTGTCTGCATGGAGGTAGTAGTTGCTCATCTGGTGTCATAATGCCCCTGTTTGTCCAGTGCGGCTTGCGGTAGTGGGATGTCCTTGGGGACCTTGAGGTTTCTACTATTTTGTAGAGTTGTGGCCAATGGAACGGGCAGTTTCTTAGGAGAGAGCAGGCACAGATCTGTGGTGTGGCTCCAGAAACCCCAGCCTGAAGGCGGTTGGGCCACGGCTGTGCAGACAGACATCCAAAAACCCAAACTCAGCTCAGGTTTGGGGCCGAGGTTATGGCAGGCCTGATCTACAGTCCGTGAGGGGAGCTCCTCTGGATCTGAAAGAAGGGTGAGAGGGAGGCAGTCGCTCAGTCTTTAGTCTCTGGATATTTTGTCCACAATGGCCGTTTAATGTAGGAGTTGCCTCATGGGTCGTGGAAGTCTCCCTCTCTGGTAGTTTGTACAGCCCCCAAGAGTTTGGGGTCATTCTGTGGGAAGGGAAGAGTCCTGTTTTCTGCTTCATGTGTCCCCCCCAGTAGAGGGATTCTGGAGCATAGCAGTGGGTACTGACAACTGGAATACTCGCTCTCTGGTTAAGCCTGGGGGCCTATGGATATGACAAGCCCCATATTCAGGATCTTGGTCCAGCCACTGAGAGGCGTTACTTTAATACGGGACTCACGCTACAGGTCACAATGCATGTCTGTGCCCTAGGCGGCCCTCAAGCACTGGCATGGCCTTTCCGACAATGCAGGTTTTCCCACATTGAACGTTGGACAACATGCCAACCACAAGGTTTCTGGCCATGGGGAAGGAGGAATTCTAATTTCTGCATCACGTTCACCCCTGGGCAGTGGTTGGAGATAAGGTCTAGGTTCTGAAGCCTGAAAACCGAGGTTGGGAAGAGATGACGAACTACAGCCATAGCGGGTCCCTTGTGTCCAGGTTGGAGCCAGCTGTCTAGGTGTCGTTTGGGATGTCTTGTCTCAGGCTGTGCCAGACAGGGCATTCGTATTCAGGGTAGGCTGTATAATTGTTTTACAGTCGAGTGGCATGCATTAGATAATCATTTGGGGTTTCTTATTAGCAGCATAGGGCAAAGTTTTTCTTCTGGAGGGCAGGCAGAGTGCTGCATTGTGGCTTCGGAATTCCCAAACTGGAGGGCTTGTGGGCCAGGAGAGTGAGGACGGAAGTCTGAGAACACAAGCTAGGCTTAGGTTTCGGGGAATGGACATGGCAGGCACACTCTGCAGAGTTGAATTGAGATCTCATGAGTCTGAAGTCAGGTCGAGGATCAGACTTTGGCTCAGGTTGGAGTTTCTGTCCATGTTGGCCCCTTCATGAAGGGGGGGGCAATATGAGGCCATGGGGGTTTTCCCACTATTAGAGTTGTGAGATGCTCCAAACCGCAAGGATTCCTTCTGTGGGACAATTAAGATATTTTGGATGGCTCCAGGACGTCTCCTAAGGTATTTTTCCAGAACAGGGTTCTAAGTATGGATGCCTGGGCAGACAGCCTCAATTCCAATTGTCTCCTAGCAACAAGAAACGTTTGATCTGCTGGCTTGGGGTAGCATCAGAGGGGGCTGAGTTGGAATGGACTTTCCTGAGGATGGTCTTAAATGAGTTGAAATGGACATTCCTGAGGATGGTCTTAATGTTGGTTTGAGTCATTGAGACCTTGGTATGGGGCAGTGGCACCAGGGCCCTGAAGGATTCTCCTAACCAGAGGTGATAACAAAGCTCCAATGAGCAAGTTTTCCATGGGGAGACGAGATTTGTTCTTATTGGTGCCTCAGGAAACCACCATTTGCTGGTAATGGAAATGAGGCCTCTGAGGAGAGATGCCTGGAAACCAAAGCAATGGATCTGATTAGGGCCTAGAGGTCTGTCCGGTTCAATATTCTTCTCTGGGGACATCTTTTGTCTGAGTGGAGGTAGTTGCTCAGCTGGTTTGAGATCACACCTGTTTGTCCTGGGCGGCCTACACTATCGGGATGGCCTCGGTAACTTTGGAGGTTTTTCCTAATTTGCAAGGTTGTGGTCAATGGAATGGGAAGAATTCTCTTGAAAGGGAAGCACAGTCCTGAGGTGTGGCTCCAGGGTCCCAAGTGTGGAGTGTGTGTTGTCGAGGGCTATTTGGACAAAAGTCTGAAAACACAAACTCCACTTAGGTTTGGGTCTGTAGGTATGGCCGGCCCGATATATAGACCGTGAGGAGAACTCTTCGGGATATGAACAAAGGGCGAAAGTGAGGTGCTTGCACATGTTATTTTTTTCTGGATATGTGTCACCGATTGCCATGGAATGTCGGGGTGTCCTCATGGGCCATCGATGAGGCTCTCTTTCTGGGGATTTGACCCAATCCCAAGAGTTTGGGGTCATTCTGTTTGAACGGAGGAGGCCTTTCTGTTTTTTTTTTTTTTTTTTTTTTTTTTTTTTTTTTTTTTTTTTTTTTTTACCTCAGGTGGACCACCAAAAGAGAGATTCCACAGGAGAGTCCTGGGGAGGGGCGACTGGACAACCAGAAGTCTGGTTAACATTGGGACCTAAGAACATGGCAAGCCCCATATGTGGGCTCTTGGTCCAGACACTGAGAGGCCTTCCTTGAGCATAGGGCTCACATTGAGTTTCACAATATGTTTTTGTGCCCAAGGAGCCCCTCATGTCAGGGTGTGGCCTAATGTACCATGCTGGTTTCTCCTACACGGAACGTTGCACAATATGGCAACCACAAGTTTTCTGGCCATGGGGAAGAAGGAGTTCTAATTTCTGCAACACTTTCACTCCTGGACTGTTATTGGATTTAAGGTCTACGTTCTGAAGCCTGAAAACTGAGGTTGGGAAGAGATGAAGACCTAAGGCCATGGTGTGACTGATGTGCTCAGTGTTCGGCCAGCTGTTGAGTGTGGGTTGGGAGGTGCAGGCTCAGGCTGTGGCAGACAGGGAATTAGTGCCCAGGCTAGATTGTATCATTGGGGTGCAGTCGAGTTTCGTGCAGGTGGGTACTCATTTGTGGTTACTGGGTAGCCCCAGAGGGCAACGTTTTTTCTTTTTGAAGGAAGACACAGTGCCACATAGTGGCTCCAGAATTCCCAAACAGGAATGCTTGTGGGCCAGGAGTGTGAGGAAAAAATTCTGAGAACACAAGCCAGACTTAGATTTCGGGGTGAGGGGACGGCAGGAACCCTCTGCAGAGATGATTCGAGATCCCGTGTACCTGAAGACAGTGCTAGGATCAGACGTTGGCTCAGGTTGGAGTTTCTGTCCATGACGGCCCCTTCATGAAGGGGAGGGTGTCACGAGGCCATGGAGGTTTTCCCACGATGGGAATTGTGAGATGCTCCAAACCGCAATGATTCCTTCCGTGGGACAGTCGAGACCTGCTGGATGGCTCCAGGACATCCCATAAGGAAGTTATCAAGAGCAGGGTTCTAAGGATGGATGCCTGGGCAGCCTGCCTCCCATTCCAGGTGTCTCATAGCGCCAAGGCAAGTTCGATCTGCTGGATCTAGGGGAGTAACCGAGGCGGGTGTGTTAAAATGGGTGAGTTGAGGATGGGTCATAATGTGCATTTGTGTCCATGGAGACCTTGGAATGGGGTGCTTGATCCAGGGCCTTGAGGGATGTTCATAACCGGAGGTTTTGATGGAGCTCTAAAGAGTACGTTTCCTATGAAGAGAAGAGAATGTTTTGATGAGTGCCTAAGGAATCTCCCATATGCTGGTATTGGAAACCAGGCCTCTGAGGAGAGATGCCTGGAAACAAAAGCAATGGATATGATTAGGGCCTAGGTGCCTGTCCGGTTCAATCTCTTTCCTGGGGATACGTGTCTATGGATCTGAGGGGAGGTAGTTGCTCGGCTTGTGTCAGATCGGCCCTGTTTGTCCTGGGCAACCTATAATATTTGGAATGGCCTCGGGATTTTGGAGTTTCTCCTGATCTATAGGGTTGTGGCCAATGGAATGGGCAGAAATCCCCTGGAGAGGGCAGGCACAGTTCTGAGTTTGGCTCTAGGGGCCCAGCCTTGAGGGTGTGTGGGCCAGGCCTGTGGGGACAGAAGTCTGAAAACACAAATTCCGCTTAGGATTGGGGACATAGGTATGGCACGCCCAATCTACAGACCGTGATAACCCTTCGGGATATGAAAAAGGGTGAGTTTGAGGTGCTCGCTCAGGTTTTGTCTCTGGATTTGTGTCAACAATGTGGGTCGAATGCTGCCGTGGCCTCATGGCTTGTGGACGGCTTTCCTTTTCTGAGGATTGGACCCAATCCCAAGAGTTTGGGTACATTCAGTGGGATGGGAGGTGTCCTTTTGTTTTTTTTATTTTATTTTATGTACCTCATGTGTGTCAATAAAAGAGGGATTCCAGAGCAGAGTCCTTGGTAGGGACAACTGGATAACCCCACCTCTGTTTAAGTTTGGGGGCCTAGGGGCATGGCAAGTCCAATATGGGGGCTCTTGATTCAGACACTGAGTGGTCTTCCTTGAGGACAGGGCTCATGCTGAGGGTCACAATGCCTATTTGTGCCCAACAAGGCCCTCAAGCATGGGAAGGGCCTCATGGGCCACGCTGGATTCTCCTACACTGAACGTTGGAGAATATGCCAACCACAAGGTTTCCGGCCATGGCGAAGGAAGAGTTGTGATTTCTGCATCACGTTCACCCCTGGACAGTGATTGGAGTTTAGGTCTGGGTTCTGAAACCCGAAAACCGAGGTTGGGAAGAGATGAAGACCTAAGGACCTGATGGGTACAATGAGCTCAGTGTGTGGCTAGCTGTTGAGCGTAGGTCTGGAGGTGTGGGCTCATGCTGTGTCAGACAGGGCATTAGACAGGGTAGACTGTATATTTGGGGTGCAGTCGAGAGGCGTTCAGTTGGTCCTCATTCGGGTTTCTAGGTAGCTCCATAAGGCAACGTTTTTCTTCTGGAGGGCAGGCAGAGTGCTGCATTGTGGCCCCAGTATTGCCAAACTCTAGGGCTTTTGGGCCAGGGGTGTGAGGACGGTAGTCTGAGAACACAAGCTAGGCTTAGTTTTTGGGGTGAGGTCACAGAAGGCACACTCTGCAGAGCTGAATCAAGATCTCATGCACCTGAAGCCAGGGCGAATATCAGACGTTTGCTCAGGTTGGAGTTTCTGTCCATGATGGCCCCTTTATAAAGTGGAGCGTCTCAAGACGCCATGAAGATTTTCCCACAATAGGTGATGTGAGATGCACCAGACTGCAAAGATTCCTTCTGTGGGACACTTGAGACCTGTTGGATGGCTCTAGGATGTCCCATATGGAACGACTCCAGAGTAGGGTTCTAAGGATGGATGCCTGGGCAGCCAGCCTCCCATTCTAGTTGTCTCCTAGCAACAAGGCATGTTTGGTCTGCAGGCCCTGGGGGAGAAACCAAGGGGGATGAGTTGACATGGACTCTACCGAGGATAGATCATAATGTGGGTTTAAGTCCATGGAGACCTTGGAATGGGGCGCTTGATCCGGGGCCCTGAAAGATTCTCCTAAACAGAGGTTTTTATAGAGCTCCAAAGAGTACATTTCCTATGTGGAGACGAGATTTTTCTATGAGTGCCTCAGTAATCCCCCATATGCTGGTATTGGTAACCAGGCCTCTGAGGAGAGATGCCTGGAAACAAAAGCAATGCATCTGATTAGGGCCTAAGTGCCTGTCCAGTTCAATATTATTCTATGGGGATATCTGTCTCTGGGTCTGAGTGGAGGTAGTTTCCTAACTTGTGAAAGATCATCCCTGTTTTTCCTGGGCAGCCAACACTATTGGCATGTCCTCGGGGAGTTTGGAGGTTTCTCCTACTCTATAGGGTTGTGGCCAATGGAAATGGCAGAATACCCCTGGAGAAGGAAGCCCCAGTCCTCATGTGTGGCTCCAGGGGCCCCAGTTTGGATGGTGTGTGGGCCAGGACTGTGGGGACAGAAGTCTGAAAACACAAACTCAGCTTAGGTTTGGGGATGTATGTATGAAGGCTCGATCTACAGACCGTGAGAATTTTCCGGGCTATGAACAAAGGGCGAGTATGTGGCGTTTGCTCAGGCTTTTGTCTCTGGATTTGGTGCCTACAGTGGCCGTGGAATGTCGGGGTGTCCTCAAGGGCCATGGACAAGTCTTTCTCTGGTGATTTGGCCTGATCCCAAGTGGTTGGGATCATTCTGTGGATGTGAAGAGTCCTTTCTGTATTTTTTTTTTTTTTACCTCAGGTGTCCCACAGAAGAGGGATTCCAGAGCAGTGCCCTGAGTAGGGGTGACTAGACATCTCTAACTCTGGTTGAGATTGGGGGACTAGGGGCTTGGCAAGCCCCATATGTGGGCTGTTGTTCCAGTCACTAAGAGGCTTTACATGAGGATAGGGCTCACGCTGAGGGTCACAATGTGTGTTTGTGCAAATTGTAGCCCTCACGGATAGGTGGGGCCTCATAGTCCATGCTGCTTTCTCCTACAATGAACGTTGGACCACATGCCAAGCACAAGGTTTCTTGCCATGGAGAAGGAGAAGTTCTGATTCTTGTATCACGTTCACTCCTGAGCAGTGAGTGGAGATAAGCTCTAGGTTCTGAAGGTGAAAACTGAGGTTGGATAGAGATGATGGCCGAAATCCATTGTGGGTTTGATATGCTCAGTGTACGGCCAGCTGTCTGGGTGTTGGACTGGAGGTCTGCCTTCAGGCTTTGTCAGACAGGGCTTTAGTGCACAGGCTAGATTGTATAATTGGGGTATGGTCGAGTGGCATGCAGGTTGTTACTCATTTGGCGTTTCTGGTTAACCCTATAGGGCAACATTTTTCTTCTGGAGAGCAGGCAGAGTGCTGCATTGTGTCTCCAGAATTGCCAAACTGGAGGGGTGTGGCCAGGATTGTGAAGACGGAAGTCTGAGAACACAAGTTAGGCTTAGGTTTCGGGGCGAGGGCACAGCAGGCACACTCTCAAGTGCTGAATTGAGATCTCGTGCTTCTGAATTCAGGGCGCGGATCAGACTTTGGCTTAGGATGGAGTTTCTGTCCATGATGGCCCATTTATGAAGGTGTGGGGCATCATGAGGAAATGGAGGTTTTCTCACAGTGGGATTGTGTGATGCTTCAAACCACAAGAATTCATTCTGCGAGACAGTCAAGACAGGTTGGTTGGATTCAAGACGTCCCATAAAGAAATTCTCCAGAGCAGGGTTCTAAGGATGGATGCTTGGGCAGCCCACCTCGCATTCCAACTGTCTCCTAGTGACAAGGCAGGTTTGATCTGATGGCTCTGGGTGAGCAGCCGAGGGGACTGATTTGAAATGGACTCTCCTGAGGATGGATCATAATGTAAGTTTGTGTCCTTGGAGACCTTGGAATTGGGCCATGGTGCCAGCGCCCTGAAGGATCCTCCTAACCTGAGGTATTGACACAGCTCCAAAGAGCAAGTTTCTCATGTGTAGATGAGATCTGTTCTGATTGTTTCCTTAGGAAACCCCCATATTCTGATATTGGAAACCAGGCCTCTGAGGAGAGATACATAGAAACCAAAGCAATGGATCAGAAGTTGGCTCAGGTTGGAGTTTCTGTCCATGATGGCCCCTTTATAAAGGGGAGCATCTCATGAGGCCATGTAGGTTTTCCCACGATAGGAGTTGTGAGATGCTCCAATCTGCAAGGATTCCTTCTGCAGGACAGTCAAGACCGTTGGAAGGCTCCCAGGACATCCCATATGGAACGGCGCCAGAGCAGGATTCCAACGATGGATGCCTAGAGAGTCTGATTTGCATTCCAGTTGTCTCCTAGCGACAAGGCAGGTTTGATATTCTTGCTCTGGGGGAGTAATCAACGGGGCTGTGTTGAAATGTACTCTCCTGCCGAATGGTCATAATGCGGGTTTGTGTCCATGGAGACCTTGGAATAGGGCGGTGGCCCCGGTTACCTGAAGGTTTCTCCTAACTGGAGGTTTTTACAGAGCTCCAAAGGATAAGTTTCCCATGTGGAGACAAGATTTGTTCTGATTGGTATCCCTGGTATCCCCCATATGCTGGTATTGGAAAACATGCCTCTGAGGAGAGATGCTTAGAAACAAAAGCAATGGAACCAATTACGTTCTAGGGGCCTGTCCAGTTTAATACCTTTCTCTTGGAATATCTGTCTACGGGTGAGTTGAGGTCGTTGCTCAGCTTGTGACAGATCACCCCTCTTTGTACTGGGCGGCCTACACTATTGGAATGGCCTCTGGGACTTTGGAGGTTTCTCCTAATCTGTAGGGTTGTGGCCAATGGAATGGAAAGAATTTCCTTGGAGAGGGCAGGCACAGTCCTGAGGGGAGGCTCCAGGGGCCTCAGCCTGGAGGGTGTGTGGGACAGGGATGTCAGGATAGAAGTCTGAAAACACGGTTTGGGGACGTAGGTATGGCAGGCCCGATCTACAGACTATGAGGATAATTTTTTGGGCTATGACCTAAGGGTGAGGCTTATGTCTCTGGATTTTGTGTCAATAGTGGCCGTGGAATGTCGGGCTGGCCTCATGGGCCATGGAGTAGTCTTTCTCTCTGGGGATGGCCTGATCCCAAGTGATTGGGGTCATTCTGTGGGTGGGAGGAATCCTTTCTGTGTTGACTTACCTCAAATGTCCCACCAAAGAGGGATTCCAGAGCAGAGCCCTGAGTAGGGGTTACTAGATGTCTCTACCTCTGGTTAAGATTGGGTGACTTGGGGCATGGCAGGCCCCATATGTGGGCTCATGGTCCAGCCACTGAGAGGCTTTACTTGAGGACAGGGTTCAAACTGAGGGTCCCAATGTGTGTTTGTGCCCACCGCAGCTCTTAAGCATGGGCAGGGCCTCAAGGACCCTACACTACCATCAGGGGCCCTACTACTACTCCTGTAGGCCCTACAGGGGTCCTACACTGAACTTTGGATAAGATGCCAACCACAAGATTCTGGCGAGAGGGAAGGAGGAGTTATGATTTCTACATCATGTTCACCCATGGGAAATGAGTAGAGATAAGGTCTAGGTTTCTGTAGCCTGAAAACCAGGTTGGAAAGAGATGGCAACCTAAGGCCATGGCGGTTCAGATGTTCTCAGTGTACAGCAAGCTGTCTGGGTGTCGGTTGGGAATTCAGGCCTCAGGTTGTGTCAGACAGGGCATTAGTGCACAGGCTAGACTATATAATTGGTGTACAGTTGAGTGGCATGTAGGTTTATCCTCATTTGAGGTTTCTGGGTAGAACCATAGGGCAACGTTTTTCTTCTAGAGGGCAGGCAGAGTGCAGCACTGTGTCATCGGAAATCCCAAAATAGAGGGCGTGTGGTCCAGGAGAGTGAGGACGGAAGTCTGAGAACACTAGATATGCTTAGGTTTTGGGGTGAGGGCACAGCAGGTGCACTCTGAAGAGCTTAATCAAGATCTCGTGCATCTGAAGTCTAGGTGAAGATCATCCGTTGGCTCAGGTTGGAGTTTCTTTCCATGATCCGACTTCATGAAGATTGGGGGCATCATGTGACCTTGGAAGCTTTCCATGATATGAGTTGTGAGGTGGTCCATGAACAAGGACTCCTGTGGGACAGTCGAAACCTGTTGGATGGCTCAAGGATGTCCCATAAGGAACGACGCAAGAGCCGGGTTCTAAGGGTTCTAAGGATCTCTAAGGAGAGATGCCTGGAGGGGAGCCTGGGTGGCTCAGTGGGTTAAGCCGCTGCCTTCGGCTCAGGCCATGATCTCAGGGTCCTGTGATCAAGTCCCGCATTGGGCTCTCTGCTCAGCAGGGAGCCTACTTGCTCCTCTCTCTCTCTCTGCCTGCCTCTCTGCCTACTTGTAATCTCTCTGTGTCAAATAAATAAATAAAACCTTAAAAAAAAAAAAGGAGAGATGCCTGGAAACCAAAGCAATAGATCCCGATAGGTGCCTATGGGCCTGTTCGTTCCTTTTTACCTCTGGGGACATCAGTCTATGGGTCTGAGTGCCGGTAGGTGTTCAGATGGGCCCAGATTGCCCTGTTTGTCCTGGGAAGCCACAAATATTGGGATGGCCTCAGGGAATTTAGAGGTTTATCCCATTAGTAGCGTTGTGGCCATTGGAATGGGCAAATACAATTCCCTTGGAGAGGGCAAGCCCAGTCTTCATATTTGGCTCCAGGGTCCTGAGCCTGTAGGGTGTGTAGGCCAGGGCTGTTTGGACAGTTGTCTGAAAACACAAACTCGGCTTATATTTCAGGTTATAGGTATAGCATGACTGATCTACAGACCATGAGGAGAACTCTTCAGGATATGAAAAAAGAGCGAGTGTGAGGCTCTTGCTCAAGTTTTTGTCTCTGGATATCGAGTCACTCATGGTCGTGAAATTTCCGGTGACTTCATGGGAAATGGACGAGTCTTACTCTCTGGGGTTTTGGCCCTGTCCAAAGAGTTTGGGGTCATTCTGTGGGATGGAAGAAGTCCGTTGTTCTGTTGTTGTTGATTTGTTTTGTTTTGTTTTTAAACCTCAAGTGTCCCACCAAATGAGGGATTCCAGAGTGGAGCCCTGGTGAGGGGCGACAGGACAACTAGAAATCTGGTTAAAAATTGGGGCCTAGGGATATGTCAAGCCCATTATGACATCTAATGGTCCAGCCACTGAGAGAACATACTAGAGGACAGGACTCTCGCTGAGGGTCACAATGCGTGTTTAAACGCTCGTCGCACTCAGGAATGGGCGGGGCCTCAGGGTGAATGCTGCTTTCTCCTACACTGAACGTTGGACAACATGCCAACCACAAGGTTTCTTGCCATGGGTAAGGAAGAGTTCTGATTTCTGCATCAAAGTCACCCATGGGCAGTGATTGGAGATAAGGTCTAGGTTCTTAAGCCTGAAAACTGAGGTAGGGAAGAGATGATGACCTAAGGCCATGGTGGGTCTGATGTGCTCAGTGTGCGGTCAGCTGTCTGTGTGTTGGTCACGAGGTCTGGGCTCAGGTTGTCAGACAGTGCATTAGTGCCTATGTTAGACTATATATTTTGGGTGCCTTAGAATGCCGTGTAGGTTCTTATCTGAAGAACTCTTCAGGATATGAAGAATGAGCGAGTCTAAGGCGCGTGCTCAGGCTTTTGTCTCTGGATTTTGTATCACCGATGGCCGTGGAATGTTGGGGAGGCCTCATGGGCCATGGACGAATCTTGCTCTCTGTGGATTTGGCCCGATCCCAATTGTTTTTCGTCAATCTGTGGGATGGGAGTACGCCTTTCAGGTTTGTTGCCTCAGGTGTCCGACCAAAAGAGGAATTCCAAAGCAGAGCCCTGGGGAAGAGAGAAGGGACAACCCGAACTACGGTTAAAAATTGGGGCCTAGGGGCATGGCAAGCCCAATATGCTGTCTCTCCATCCAGCCACTGAGAGGCCTTACCTGAGGACTGGGCTCAGGCTGAGGGTAACAATGTGTGTTTGTGACCAATGTGGCCGAAGCATGGGCGGGGCCTCATGGGCCACACTGGTTTCAAGTACACTGAACCTTGGATAACATGCTAACCACAAGGTTTCTTGCCATGGGGAAAGAATTCTGATTTCTGCATCATTTTCAAAGCCGGGCCGTGTTTGGGGACAAGGTCTAGGTTCTGAAGCCTGAGAAACGAGGTTGAGAAGAGATGACGACCTAAGGCCATGGCGGGTCCGATGTGCTCAGTGTGCGGCCAGCTGTCTGGGTGGGACCAGGAGGTCCAGGCTCAGGCTGTGTCAGAAAGGGCATTAGTGCCCAGGTCAGCCTATATATTTAGGGTACAGCCAAATGGCGTGCAGGTTGATCCTCATTTGGGGTTTCTGTGTAGCCCCAGAGGGCAATGTTTTTCTTCTGGAGGGCAGGCAGAGTGCTGCATTGTAGTTCCAGATTGCCAAACTGGAGGCTTGTGGGCCAGTAGTCTGAGGACGGAAGTCTGAGAATCCAAACTAGGCCTAGGTTTCTGGGTGAGGCACAATCTACAGACCTGAATCGAGATGTCGTGCATCTGAAGTCAGGGCGAGGATGAGACGATCGCTCAGGTTTGACATTCTGTCCCTGATGGCCCCTACTTGAAGGGGGGGTGGATCACGAGGCCATGGGGGTTTTCCCACGATGGGAGTTGTGAGAAGTTCCCAACTGCAAAGATTCTTCTGCAGGACAATTGAGACCTGTTGGTTGGCTCCAGGACAACGATTCCGAGCAGGGTTCTAAGGATGGAATTTTGGATAGCCCACCTCGCATTCCAATTGTTTCCAAGCAACAAGACAGGTTAGATCTGCTGGATCTGGGGGAGCAACCGAGGAGAATGAGTTGAGATGGACTCTCCCGTGGATGTGTCCTAATATGATTTTGTGTCTATGGAGACCTTGGAATGAAGCGGTGGCACTGGGGCCCTGAAGGGTACTCCTAAAGAGAGGCTTTCACATAGCTCCATCATGCAAGTTTCCCATGTGTAGATGAGATTTGTTCTGTTGGGTGAGTCAAGAACAGCCATATGCTGTCATTGAAATCCAGTCCTCTGTGGAGAGATGCATGGAAAACAAAGCAATTGATCCGATAGGTCCCTAGGGGCCTCTTCGTTCCTTTTTACATCTGGGGACATCAGTCTACGGATCTGAGTGCCGGTAGTTGCTCAGATGGCCCCAGATTGCCCCTGTTTGTCCTGGGAAGCCCCAAATATAGGGCGTATTCGGTTGCTCCACGAGATCCAGCAGATCTAACTTGTCTTGTTGCTAGGAGACAATTGGAATGTGAGGTGGCCTACCCCGCCATCCATCCTTAAAACCCTGCTCGGAATCGTTGGCCTGGAGCCAACCAACAGGTCTCAATTGTCCTGCAGAAGAATCTTTGCAGTTGGGAGCTTCTCAGAACTCCCATCGTGAGAAAACACCCATGGCCACATGATCCCGCCCCCCCCTTCATAAAGGAGCCATCAGGGACATAAGGTCCAACATGAGCGATCGTCTGATCCTCACCATGACTTCAGATGCACGAGATCTCGGTTCAGGTCTGTAGATTGTGCCTGCCATGTCCTCACCCAGAAACCTAAGCCTTCCTTGTGTCCTCAGACTTCTGTACACAGACTACTGGCTCACTAGCCCTCCAGTTTGGCAATCCAGAAATACAATGCAGCGCTCTACCTGCCCTGCAGAAGAAATACATTGCCCTCTGGGGCTACCGAGAAACCCCAAATGAAGATCAACTTGCACGACACTTGCGTTACCCAAAATATATAGGATGACCTGGGAAATAATGCCCTTTCTGACAGAGGCTGAGCCTGGACCTCCTGGCCCCACCCATACAGCTGGCCGCTCACTGAGCACATCGGACCAGCCATTGCCTTAGGTCGTTATCTCTTCCCAGCTTCGGTTTTCAGGATTTAGAACCTAGGGGTGACTGTGATGCAGAGATCAGAACTCCTGCTTACCCATGGCAAGAAACCTTGTGGTTGGCATGTTGTCCTACGTTCAGTGTAGGAGAAACCAGCATTCACCCTGAGGTCACGCCCATTCTAGAGTGCAACGAGGGCATAAACACACATTGTGACCCTCAGCATGATTGCTGACCTCTAGTAAATCCTCTCAGTGGCTGGACCATTAGATGTCATAATGGGCTTGACATGTCCCTAGGCCCAAATTTTTAACCAGATTTCTGGTTGTCAGGTCACAACTCCCCAGGTCTCTACTCTGGAATCCCTAATTTGCTGGGACACCTGAGGTTGAAAAACAAAACAAAACAAATCAACAACAACAGAACAACGGACTTTTTCCATCCCACAGAATGAACCCAAACGCTTTGGACGGGTCCAAAACCCAGAGAGTAAGACTCGTCCATTTCCCATGAAGTCACCCGGAAATTTCACGACCATGAGTGAAACGATATCCAGAGACAAAAACTGGAGGAAAAGCATCACCCTCGCCCTTTGTTCATATCCCGAAGAGTTCTCCTCATGGTCTGTAGATCAGTCCTGCCATACCAATGACCCGAAACATAAGCCGAGTTTGTGTTTTCAGACAACTGTCCAAACAGCCCTGGCCTACAAACCCTACACGCTCAGGCCCCTGGAGCCAAACCCGACGACTGTGCTTGCCCTCTCCAAGGGAATTGTATGTGCCCATTCCAATGGCCACAACCGTACTAAGAGGATAAACCTCCAAAGTCCATGAGGCCATCCCAATATTTGTGGCTTCCCAGGAAAACAGGGTAATCTGGGCCCATGAGAGCACCTACCTGCACTCAGACCCGTAGACTGATGTCCCCAGAGGTAAAAAGGAACGAAAAGGCCACTAGGCAACTATCAGAGCCATTGGTTTGGCTTCCAGGCATCTCTCCTCAGAGGCCTGGATGTCAATAACAGCATATGGCTGTTTCTTGACTCACCCATCAGAACAAATCTCATCTACACATGGGAAACTTGCATGATGGAGCTGTGTGAAAGCCCCTCTTTAAGAGAACACATCAGGGCCCCAGTGCCACCGCTTCATTCCAAGGTCTCCATAGACAAAAAATCATATTAGGACACATCCACGGGCGTGTCCATTTCAACTCAGCCTCGTCGGTTGCTGCCCCAGATCCAGCAGATCTAACCTGTCTTGTTGCTTGGAGACAATTGGAATGCGAGGTGGGCTACCCAGATATCCATCCTTAGAACCCTGCTCGGAATCGTTGTCCTGGAGCCAACCAACAGGTCTCAATTGTCCTGCAGAAGAATCTTTGCAGTTGGGAGCTTCTCAAAACTCCCATCGTGGGAAAAACCCCATGGCCACGTGCCCACCCCACCTTCAAGAAGGGGCATCAGTGACAGAATGTTGAACCTGAGCGATCGTCTGATCCTCGCCCGGACTTCAGACGCACGAGATCTCGATTCAGGTCTGTAGATTGTGCGTGCTATATCCTCACTCAGAAACCTAGGCCTAGCTTGGTTTCTCAGACTTCCGTCATCAGACTACTGGCCCACAAGCCCTCCAGTTTGGCAAACCAAAACTACAAAGCAGCACTCTGCCTGCCCTCCAGAAGAAAAACATTGCCCTCTGGGGCTACCCAGAAACCCCCAATAAGGATCAACCTGCTGGAACCCAAATATATAGGCTGACATGGCCACTAATGCCCTTTCTGACACAGCCTGATCCTGGACCTCCTGGCCCCACCCAGAAAGCAGGCCACACACTGAGCACATCGGACCCCTCATGGCCTTAGTTCGTCATCTCTTCTCAACCTCGTTTTTCAGGCTTCAGAACCTAGACCTTATCTCCAATCACGGCCCGGGTTTGAAAATGATGCAGAAATCAGAACTCTTTCCCCATGGCAAGTAACCTTGTGGTTGGCATGTTGTCTGTGTTCAGTGTTATTGAAACCAGTGTGGCCCATGAGGCCCCGCCCATGCTTGCGGGCCACATTGGTCACAAACACACATTGTGACCCTCAGCCTGAGCCCAGTCCTCAGGTAAGGCCTCTCAGTTGGTGGATGGAGAGACAGCATATTGGGCTTGCCATGCCCCTAGGCCACAATTTTTTATCCATAATTCGGGTTGTCCCTTCACTCTACCCCAGGGCTCTCCTTTGGAATTCCTCTTTTGGTGGGACATCTGAGGTAACAAACCTGAAAGGAGTCCTCCCATCCCACAGAATGAAGAAAAAACAATTGGGATCGGGCCAAATCCACAGAGTGCAAGATTCGACCATGGCCCATGAGGCCTCCCCAACATTCCACGGCCATCGCTGATACAAAATCCAGAGACAAAAGCCTGAGCACGAGCTTCAGACTCGCTCATTCTTCATATCCTGAAGAGTTCTACAGGTAAGAAATTAAAAGGCACTCGAATGCACCCAAAATATATAGTCTAACCTGGGCACTAATGCCCTGTCTGACAACCTGAGCCCGGACCTCGTGACCAACACCCAGACAGCAGACCGCACACTGAGAACATCAGACCCGCCATGGCCTTAGGTCATCATCTCTTCCCTACCTCAGTTTTCAGGCTTCAGAACCTAGACCTTATCTCCAATCACTGCCCAGGGGTGACTGTGATGCAGAAATCAGAACTCTTCCTTACCCATGGCAAGAAACCTTGTGGTTGGCATGTTGTCCAACATTCAGTGTAGGAGAAACCAGCATTCACCCTGAGGCCCCGCCCATTCTTGAGTGCGACGAGGGCATAAACAGGCATTGTGACCCTCAGCGTGAGTCCTGTCCTCTATTACGTCCTCATAGTGGCTGGACCATTAGATGTCATAATGGGCTTGACATGTCCCTAGGCCCCATTTTTAACCAGATTTCTGGTAGTCCACTCGCCCCTCCCCAGGGCTCTACTCTGGAATCCCTCATTTGGTGGGACTCCTGAGGTTGAAAAACAAAACAAAACAAATCAACAGCAACAGAACAACGGACTATTGCCGTCCCACAGAATGACCCCAAACTCTTTGGACGGGGCCTAACCCCCAGAGAGTAAGACTCATCCATTTCCCATGAAGTCACCCGGAAATTTCACGACCATGAGTGACACGTTATCCAGAGACTAAAACTTGAGCAAGAGCCTCACACTCGCCCTTTTTTCATATCCCGAAGACTTCTCCTCATGGTCTGTAAATCAGTCCTGCCATACCTATGAGCCGAAACATAAGCCGAGTTTGTGTTTTCAGACAACTGTCCAAACAGCCCTGGCCTACACACCCTACAGGCTCAGGCCCCTGGAGCCAAACCTGACGACTGTGCTTGCCCTCTCCAAGGGAATTGTATGTGCCCACTCCAATGGCCACAACCCTTCTAATAGGATAAACCTCCAAAGTCCCTGAGGCCATCCCAATATTTGTGGCTTCCCAGGACAAACAGGGGTAATCTGGGCCCATCTGAGCACCTACCGGCACTCAGACCCGTAGACTGATGGCCCCAGAGGTAAAAAGGTACGAAGAGGCCCCTAGGCACCTATTGGATCCATTGCTTTGGTTTCCAGGCATCTCTCCTCAGAGGAATGGATTTCAATAACAGCATATGGCTGTTTCTTGACTCACCCATCAGAACAAATCTCTTCTACACACGGGAAACTTGCACAATGGAGCTGTGTGAAAGCCTCTCTTTAGGAGAACCCTTCAGGGCCCCAGTGCCACCGCTTCATTCCAAGGTCTCCATAGACACAAAATTATATTAGGACACATCCACGTGAGAGTCCATTTCAACTCAGCCTCCTCGGTTGCTCCCCCAGATCCAGCAGATCTAACCTGTCTTGTTGCTTGGAGACAATTGGAATGCGAGGTGGGCTACCCAGCCATCCATCCTTAGAACCCTGCTCGGAATCGTTGTCCTGGAGACAACCAACAGGTCTCAATTGTCCTGCAGAAGAATCTTTGCATTTGGGAGCTTCTCAGAATTCCCATCGTGGGAAAACCCCCATGGCCTCGTGATCTACACCCCTTCAAGAAAGGGCCATCAGGGACAGAATTTCCAACCCGAGCGATCGTCTGATCCTCGCACTGACTTCATGCACGAGATCTCGATTCAGGTCTGTAGATTGTGCCTGCCATATCCTCACCCAGAAACCTAGGCCTAGCTTGGGTTCTCAGACTTCCGTCCTCAGACTACTGGCCCACAAGCCCTCCAGTTTGGCAACCCAGAAATAAAATGCAGCACTCTGCCTGCCCTCCAGAGAAAAACATTGCCCTCTGGCCTACCCTGACACAGCAAATGAGGATCAACCTGCACGCCATTCGGCTATACCCCAAATATATAGGCTGACTTGGGCACTAATGCCCTTGCTGACAGAGCCTGATCCAGGACCTCCTGGCCCCACCCAGACAGCTGGCCGCACACTGAGCACATCGGACCCGCCATGGCCTTAGGTCGTCATCTCTTCTCAACCTCGGTTTTCAGGCTTCAGAACATAGACCTTATCTCCAATCACGGCCCGGGTTTGAAAATGATGCAGAAATCAGAACTCCTTCCCAATGGCAAGAAACCTTGTGGTTGGCATGAGGTCCAAATTCAGTGTAGTGGAAACCAGTGTGGGACATGAGGCCCCGATCATACTTGCGGGCCACATTGGTCACAAACACACATTATGACCCCTCAGCCTGAGCCCAGTCCTCAAGTAAGGCCTCTCAGTGGCTGGATGGAGAGACAGCATATTGGGCTTGCCATGCCCCTAGGCCCCAATTTTTAACCTTCATTCGGGTTGTCCCTTCATTCTTCCCCAGGTCTCTGCTTTGGAATTCCTCTTTTGGTGGGACACCTGAGGAAACAAACCTGAAAGGAGTCCTCCCATCCCACAGATTGACAAAAACAATTGGAATCGGGCTAAATCCACAGAGAGCAGGATTCGTCCATTGCCTATGAGGCCTCCCCAATATTCCACGGCCATCGCTGATACAAAATCCAGAGACAAAAGCCTCAGACTCGTATCCTGGGCAATCTGAAGAGTTTCATATCCTGAAGAGTTCTTCAGATCAGAACCTACACGGCACTCGAAGGCAGCCAAAATATATAGTCTAACCTGGGCACTAATGCACTGTCTGACAACCTGAGCCCGTACCTCATGACCAACACCCAGACAGCTGACCGCACACTGAGCACATCAGACCCGCCATGGCCTTAGGTCATCATCTCTTCCCTTCCTCAGTTTTCAGGCTTCAGAACCTAGACCTTATCTCCAATCTCTGCCCAGGGGTGACTGTGATGCAGAAATTAGAACTCTTCCTTACCCATGGCAAGAAACCTTGTGGTTGGCATGTTGTCCAACGTTCAGTGTAGGAAAAACCAGCATTCACCCTGAGGCCTCGCCCATTCTTGAGTGCGACGAGGGCATAAACACGCATTGTGACCCACAGCGTCAGTCCTGTCCTCTAGTACGACCTCTCAGTGGCTACCATTAGATGTCATAATGGGCTTGACATGTCCCTAGGCCCCAATTTTTAACCAGATTTCTGGTTGTCCCGTCGCCCCTCCCCAGGGCATTACTCTGGAATCCCTCATTTGGTGGGACACCTGAGGTTGAAAAACAAAACAAAACAAATCAACAACAACAGAACAACGGACTTCTTCCATCCCACAGGATGACCCCAAACTCTTTGGACGGGGCCAAACCCCCAGAGAGTAAGACTCGTCCATTTCCCATGAAGTCACCCGGAAATTTCAAGACCATGTGTGACACGATATCCAGATACAAAAACTTGAGCAAGAGCCTCAAACTCGCCCTTTTTTCATATCCCGAATAGTTCTCCTCATGGTCCGTAGATCAGTCCTGCCATACCTATTACCCGAAATATAAGCTGAGTTTGTGTTTTCAGACAACTCTCCAAACAGCCCTGGCCTACACACCCTACAGGCTCAGGCCCCTGGAGCCAAACCTGAAGACTGTGCTTGCCCTTTCCAAGGGAATTGTATGTGCCCATTCCAATGGCCACAACCCTACTAATAGGATAAACCTCCAAAGTCCCTGAGGCCATCCCTATATTTGGGGCTTCCCAGGACAAACAGGGGCAATCTGGGCCCATCTGAGCACCTACCGGCACTCAGACCCGTAGACTGATGTCCCCAGAGGTAAAAAGGTAGGAACAGGCACATAGGCACCTTTCGGATCCATTGCTTTGGTTTCCAGGCATCTCTCCTTAGAGATCCTTAGAACCCTTAGAATCCTGCTCTTGCGTCGTTCCTTATTGGACATCCTTGAGCCATCCCACAGGTCTTGACTGTCCCACAGGAGTCCTTGTGCATGGATCACCTCACAACTCATATCATGGAAAGCTTCCAAGGTCACATGATGCCCCCAATATTCATGAAGTCGGATCATGGAAAGAAACTCCAACCTGAGCCAACGGCTGATCTTCGCCTTGACTTCAGATGCACGAGATCTTGATTAAGCCCTTCAGAGTGTACCTGCTGTGCCCTCACCCCAAAACCTAAGCATAGCTAGTGTTCTCAGACTTCCGTCCTCACTCTCCTGGACCACACGCCCTCCATTTTGGGATTTCCGATGACACAGTGCTGCTCTCTGCCTGCCCTCTAGAAGAAAAACGTTGCCCTATGGGTCTACCCAGAAAACTCAAATGAGGATAAACCTGCATGCCACTCAACTGTACACCAATTATATAATCTAGCCTGTGCACTAATGCCCTGTCTGACACAACCTGAGGCCTGAATTCACAACCGACACCCAGACAGCTTGCCGTAAACTGAGAACATCTGAACCGCCATGGCCTTAGGTTGCCATCTCTTTCCAACCTGGTTTTCAGGCTACAGAAACCTAGACATTATCTCTACTCATTTCCCATGGGTGAACGTGATGCAGAAATCATAACTCCTCCTTCCCTCTCGCCAGAATCTTGTGGTTGGCATCTTATCCAAACTTCAGTGTAGGACCCCTGTAGGGCCTACAGGAGTAGTAGTAGGGCCCCTGAGGTTAGTGTAGGGTCCCTGAGGCCCTGCCCATGCTTAAGAGCTGCGGTGGGCACAAACACACATTGGGACCCTCAGTTTGAGCCCTGTTCTCAAGTAAAGCCTCTCAGTGGCTGAACCATGAGCCCGCATATGGGGCCTGCCATGCCCTAAGTCACCCAATCTTAACCAGAGGTAGAGACATCTAGTCACCCCTACTCAGGGCTCTGCTCTGGAATCCCTCTTTGGTGGGACATTTGAGGTAAGTCAACACAGAAAGGATTCCTCCCACCCACAGAATGACCCCAATCACTTGGGATCAGGCCATCCCCAGAGAAAAAGTCTCCTCCATGGCCCATGAGGCCAGCCCTACATTCCACGGCCACTATTTATACAATGTCCAGAGACATAAGCCTCACCCTTAGGTCATAGCCCTAAAAATTCTCCTCATAGTCTGTAGATCGGGCCTGCCATACCTACGTCCCCAAACCGTGTTTTCAGACTTCTATCCTGACATCCCTGTCCCACACACCCTCCAGGCTGAGGCCCCTGGAGCCATACCTCAAGACTGTGCCTGCCCTCTCCAAGGAAATTCTTCCCATTCCATTGGCCACAACCCTACAGATTAGGAGAAACCTCCAAAGTCCCAGAGGCCATTCCAATAGTGTAGGCCGCCCAGTACAAAGAGGGGTGATCTGTCACAAGCTGAGCAAAGACCTCAACTCACCCGTAGACAGATATCCCAAGAGAAAGGTATTAAACTGGACAGGCCCCTAGAACGTAATTGGTTCCATTGCTTTTGTTTCTAAGCATCTCTCCTCAGAGGCCTGTTTTCCAATACCAGCATATGGGGGATTCCAGAGATACCAATCAGAACAAATCTTGTCTCCACATGGGAAACTTATCCTTTGGAGCTCTGTAAAAACCTCCAGTTAGGAGAAAGCTTCAGGTAACCGGAGCCACCGCCCTATTCCAAGGTCTCCATGGACACAAACCCGCATTATGACCATTCGGCAGGAGAGTACATTTCAACTCAGCCCCGTTGATTTCTCCCCCAGAGCCAGAATATCAAACCTGCCTTGTCGCCAAGAGACAACTTGAATGCAAAGCAGACTCTCTAGGCATCCATCGTTGGAATCCTGCTCTGGCGCCATTCCATATGGGATGTCCTGGGAGCCTTCCAACAGGTCTTGACTGTCCTGCAGAAGGAATCCTTGCAGATTGGAGCATCTCACAAGTCGTATCGTGGGAAAACCTACATGGCCTCATGAGATGCTCCCCTTTATAAAGGGGCCATCATGGACAGAAACTCCAACCTGAGCCAACTTCTGATCCATTGCTTTGGTTTCTATATATCTCTCCTCAGAGGCCTGGTTTCCAATATCAGAATATGGGGGTTTCCTAAGGAAACAATCAGAACACATCTCATCTCCACATGAGAAACTTGCTCTTTGGAGCTATGTCAATACCTCAGGTTAGGAGGATCCTTCAGGGCGCTGGCACCATGGCCCAATTCCAAGGTCTCCAAGGACACAAACTTACATTATGATCCATCCTCAGGAGAGTCCATTTCAAATCAGCCCCCTCGGCTGCTCACCCAGAGCCATCAGATCAAACCTGCCTTGTCACTAGGAGACAGTTGGAATGCGAGGTGGGCTGCCCAAGCATCCATCCTTAGAACCCTGCTCTGGAGAATTTCTTTATGGGACGTCTTGAATCCAACCAACCTGTCTTGACTGTCTCGCAGAATGAATCCTTGTGGTTTGAAACATAACACAATCCCACTGTGAGAAAACCTCCATTTCCTCATGATGCCCCACACCTTCATAAATGGGCCATCATGGACAGAAACTCCATCCTAAGCCAAAGTCTGATCCGCGCCCTGAATTCAGAAGCACGAGATCTCGATTCAGCACTTGAGAGTGTGCCTGCTGTGCCCTCGCCCCGAAACCTAAGCCTAACTTGTTTTCTCAGACTTCCGTCTTCACAATCCTGGCCACACCCCTCCAGTTTGGCAATTCTGGAGACACAATGCAGCACTCTGCCTGCCCTCCAGAAGAAAAATGTTGCCCTATAGGGCTAACCAGAAACGCCAAAAGAGTAACAACCTGCATGCCACTCGACCATACCCCAATTATACAATCTAGCCTGTGCACTAAAGCCCTGTCTGACACAGCCTGAAGGCAGACCTCCAGTCCAAAACCCAGACAGCTGGCCGTACACTGAGCAAATCAAACCCACAATGGCTTTCGGCCATCATCTCTACCCAACCTCAGTTTTCACCTTCAGAACCTAGACCTTATCTCCACTCACTGCACAGGAGTGAACGTGATACAAGAATCAGAACTTCTCCTTCGCCATGGCAAGAAACCTTGTGGTTGGCATGTGGTCCAACGTTGATTGTAGGAGAAAGCAGCATGGACTATGAGGCCCCACCTATCCCTGAGGGCTACAATTTGCACAAACACACATTGTGACCGTCAGCGTGAGCCCTATCCTCATGTAAAGCCTCTTAGTGACTGGAACAACAGCCCACATATGGGGCTTGCCAAGCCGCTAGTCCCCCAATCTCAACCAGAGTTAGAGATGTCTAGTCACCCCTACTCAGGGCACTGCTCTGGAATCCCTCTTTGGTGGGACACCTGAGGTAAAAAAAAAAAAAAAATACAGAAAGGAATCTTCCCATCCACAGAATGATCCCAACCACTTACCACTTGGGATCAGGCCAAATCACCAGAGAAAGACTTGGCCATGGCCCTTGAGGACACCCCGACATTCCACGGCCACCGTAGGCACAAAATCCAGAGACAAAAGCCTGAGCAAACGCCACATACTCGCCCTTTGTTCATAGCCCGGAAAATTCTCACGGTCTGTAGATCGAGCCTTCATACATACATCCCCAAACCTAAGCTGAGTTTGTGTTTTCAGACTTCTGTCCCCACAGTCCTGGCCCACTCACCATCCCAGCTGGGGCCCCTGGAGCCGCACCTGAGGACTGTGGCTTCCCTCTCCAGGGGAATTCTGCCATTTCCATTGGCCACAACCCTATAGATTAGGAGAAACCTCCAAACTCCCAGAGGCCATCCCAATAGTGTTGGCTGCCCAGGACAAACAGGGATGATCTTTCACAAGTTAGGAAACTACCTCCACTCAGACCCAGAGACAGATATCCCCATAGAATAAGATTGAACTGGACAGGCACTTAGGCCCTAATCAGATCCATTGCTTTTGTTTCCAGGCATCTCTCCTCAGAGGCCTGGTTACCAATACCAGCATATGGGGGATTACTGAGGCACTCATAGAAAAATCTCGTCTCCACATAGGAAATGTACTCTTTGGAGCTCTATAAAAACCTCTGTTTAGAAGAATCTTTCAGGGCCCCGGATCAAGCGCCCCATTCCAAGGTCTCCATGGACTTAAACCCACATTATGATCTATCCTCGGCAGAGCCCATGTCAACTCATCCCCCTTGGTTTCTCCCCCAGGGCCTGCAGATCAAACCTGCCTTGTTGCTAGGAGACAACTAGAATGGGAGGCGGGCTGCCCAGGCATCCATCCTTAGAACCCTACTCTGGAGTCGTTCCATATGGGACATCCTAGAGCCATCCAACAGGCCTCAAGGGTCCCACAGAAGGAATCTTTGCAGTCTGGTGCATCTCACAACTCCCATTGTGGGAAAATCTTCATGGCCTCTTGAGACGCTCCACTTTATAAAGGGGCCATCATGGACAGAAACTCCAACCTGAGCAAACGTCTGGTATTCGCCCTGGCTTCAGGTGCATGAGATCTTGATTCAGCTCTGCAGAGTGTGCCCTCTGTGCTCTCACGCCAAAAACTAAGCCTAGCTTGTGTTCTCAGACTACCCTCCTCACACCCCTGGCCCAAAAGCCCTACAATTTGGCAATACTGGGGCCACAATGCAGCACTCTGCCCTCCCTCCAGAAGAAAAACGTTGCATTATGGAGCTACCTAGAAACTCCAATGAGGATCAACTGAACGCCACTCGACTGCACCCCAAATATACAGTCTACCCTGTCTAATGCCCTGTCTGACACAGCATGAGCCCACACCTCCAGACATAAGCTCAACAGCGAGCCACACACTGAGCTCATTGTACCCATCAGGTCCTTAGGTCTTCATCTCTTCCCAACCTCGGTTTTCGGGTTTCAGACCCTAGACCTAAGCTCCAATCACTGTCCAGGGGTGAACGTGATGCAGAAATCACAACTCTTCCTTCGCCATGGCCGGAAACCTTGTGGTTGGCATATTCTCCAACGTTCAGTGTAGGAGAATCCAGCGTGGCCCATGAGGCCCTTCCCATGCTTGAGGGCCTTGGTGGGCACAAATAGGCATTGTTACCCTCAGCATGAGCCCTGTCCTCAAGGAAGACCTCTCAGTGTCTGAATCAAGAGCCCACATATTGGACTTGCCATGCCCCTAGGCCCCCAAACTTAAACAGAGGTGGGGTTATCCAGTTGTCCCTACCAGGGACTCTGCTCTGGAATCCCTCTTTTATTGGCACACATGAGGTACATAAAATAAAATAAAAAAACAGAAAGGACACCTCCCATCCCACAGAATGTACCCAAACTCTTGGGATTGGGTCAAATCCTCAGAGAAGGAAAGCCGTCCACAACCCATGAGGCCACGCCAGCATTCGACCCACATTGTTGACACAAATCCAGAGACAAAACCTGAGCAAGCACCTCAAACTCACCCTTTTTCATATCCCGAAGTGTTATCACGGTCTGTAGATTGGGCGTGCCATACCTATGTCCCCAATCCTAAGCGGAGTTTGTGTTTTCAGACTTCTGTCCCCACAGGCCTGGCCCACACACCCTCAAGGCTGGGCCCCTAGAGCCAAACTCAGAACTGTGCCTGCCCTCTCCAGGGGATTTCTGCCCATTCCATGGGCCACAACCCTATAGATTAGGAGAAACTCCAAAATCCCGAGGCCATTCCCAATATTATAGGCTGCCCAGGACAAACAGGGGCGATCTGACACAAGCCGAGCAACTACCTCCCCTCAGATCCATAGACACGTATCCCCAGGAAAGAGATTGAACCGGACAGGCACCTAGGCCCTAATCATATCCATTGCCTTTGTTTCCAGGCATCTCTCCTCAGAGGCCTGGTTTCCAATACCAGCATATGGGAGATTCCTTAGGCACTCATCAAAACAATTCTCTTCTCTACATAGGAAACGTACTCTTTAGAGCTCCATCAAAAGCTCTGGTTATGAACATCCCTCAAGGCCCCGGATCAAGCACCCCATTCCAAGGTCTCCATGGACACAAATGCAGATTATGACCCATCCTCAACTCACCCATTTCAACACACCCGCCTCGGTTACTCCCCTAGATCCAGCAGATCGAACTTGCCTTGGCGCTCTGAGACACCTGGAATGGGAGGCAGGCTGCCCAGGCATCCATCCTTAGAACCCTGCTCTGGATAACTTCCTTATGGGATGTCCTGGAGCCATCCAGCAGGTCTCGACTGTCCCACGGAAGGAATCATTGCGGTTTGGAGCATCTCACAATTCCCATCGTGGGAAAACCTCCATGGCCTCGTGACACCCTCCCCTTCATGAAGGGGCCGTCATGGACAGAAACTCCAACCTGAGCCAACGTCTGATCCTAGCTCTGTCTTCAGTTACACGGGATCTCGAATCATCTCTGCAGAGGGTTCCTGCCGTCCCCTCACCCCGAAATCTAAGTGTGGCTTGTGTTCTCAGAATTTTTTCCTCACACTCCTGGCCCACAAGCATTCCTGTTTGGGAATTCTGGAGCCACTATGTGGCACTGTGTCTTCCTTCCAGAAGAAAAACGTTGCCCTCTGGGGTTACCCAGTAACCACAAATGAGTACCAACCTGCACGAAACTCGAATGCACCCCAATGATACAGTCTAGCCAGGGCACTAATTCCCTGTCGGCCACAGCCTGAGCCTGCACCTCCAAACCCACACTCAACAGCTGGCCGAACACTGAGCACATCAGTCACACCATGGCCTTAGGTCTTCATCTCTTCCCAACCTCAGTTTTCAGGCTTCAGAACCTAGACCTTAAATCCAATCACATTCCAGGAGTGAAAGTGTTGCAGAAATTAGAACTCCTTCTTCCCCATGGCCAGAAAACTTGTGGTTGCCATATTGTGCAACGTTCAGTGTAGGAGAAACCAGCATGGTACATTAGGCCACGCCCTGACTTGAGGGGCTCCTTGGGCACAAAAAAAAATTGTGAAACTCAATGTGAGCCCTATGCTCAAGGAAGGCCTCTCAGTGTCTGGACCAAGAGCCCACATATGGGGCTTGCCATGTTCTTAGGTCCCAATGTTAACCAGACTTCTGGTTGTCCAGTCGCCCCTCCCCAGGACTCTGCTGTGGAATCCCTCTTTTGGTGGTCCACCTGAGGTAAAAAAAAAAAAAAAAAAAAAAAAAAAAAAACAGAAAGGCCTCCTCCGTTCCCACAGAATGACCCCAAACTCTTGGGATTGGGTCAAGTCCATTCCAACTCACCCCCCTCTGATGCTACCCCAAACCAGCAGATCAAACGTTTCTTGTTGCTAGGAGACAATTGGAATTAAGGCTGTCTGCCCAGGCATCCATACTTAGAACCCTGTTCTGGAAAAATACCTTAGGAGACGTCCTGGAGCCATCCAACAAATCTGAATTGTCCCACAGAAGGAATCCTTGCAGTTTGGAGCATCTCACAACTCTAATAGTGGGAAAACCCCCATGGCCTCATAATGCCCCCTCCATCATGAAGGGGCCAACATGGACAGAAACTCCAACCTGAGCCAAAGTCTGATCCTCGACCTGACTTCAGACTCATGAGATCTCAATTCAGCTCTGCAGAGTGTGCCTGCCAAGTCCATTCTCCGAAACCTAAGCCTAGCTTGTGTTCTCAGAGTTCCGTCCTCACTCTTCTGGCCCACAAGCCCTCCAGTTTGGGAATTCCGAAGCCACAATGCAGCACTCTGCCTGTCCTCCAGAAGAAAAACTTTGCCCTGTGCTGCTAATAAGAAACCCCAAATGATTATCTAATGCATGCCACTCGACTGTAAAGCAATTATACAGCCTACCCTGAATACGAATGCCCTGTCTGGCACAGCCTGAGACAAGACATCCGAAACGACACCTAGACAGCTGGCTCCAACCTGGACACAAGGGACCCGCTATGGCTGTAGATCGTCATCTCTTCCCAACCTCGGTTTTCAGGCTTCAGAACCTAGACCTTATCTCCAATCACTGCCCAGGGGTGAACGTGATGCAGAAATTAGAATTCCTCCTTCCCCATGGCCAGAAACCTTGTGGTTGGCATGTTGTCCAACGTTCAATGTGGGAAAACCTGCATTGTCGGAAAGGCCACGCCAGTGCTTGAGGGCCGCCTAGGGCACAGACATGCATTGTGACCTGTAGCGTGAGTCCCGTATTAGAGTAACGCCTCTCAGTGGCTGGACCAAGATCCTGCATATGGGGCTTGTCATATCCATAGGCCCCCAGGCTTAACCAGAGAGCGAGTATTCCAGTTGTCAGTACCCACTGCTATGCTCCAGAATCCCTCTACTGGGGGTACACATGAAGCAGAAAACAGGACTCTTCCCTTCCCACAGAATGACCCCAAACTCTTAGGGGCTGGACAAACTACCAGAGAGGGAGACTTCTACGACCCATGAGGCAACTCCTACATTAAACGGCCATTGTGGACAAAATATCCAGAGACAAAAGACTGAGCGACTGCCTCCCTCTCACCCTTCTTTCATCCAGAGGAGCTACCCTCACGGACTGTAGATCAGGCCTGCCATAACCTCGGCCCCAACCTGAGCTGAGTTTGGGTTTTTGGATGTCTGTCTGCACAGCCGTGGCCCACACCGCCTCCAGGCCGGGTCTCTGAAGCCACACCACAGAACTGTGCCTGCTCTCTCCTAAGAAACTGCCCGATTCATTGGCCACAACTCTACAAAATAGTAGAAACCTCAAGGTCCCCAAGGACATCCCACTACCGCAAGCCGCACTGGACAAACAGGGGCATTATGACACCAGCTGAGCAACTACTACCTCCATGCAGACACACAGACTGATATCCGCAGAGACAGAAGACTGAACCAGACAGGCCCCTAGGCCCTATTATGAACTCTTGCTTTGGTGTCCAGGTATCACTCCTCAGAGGCCTGGGTTCGATGACCAGCATATGGGGCTATCCTGAGGCACCAGACAGAACACCTCTCATCTCCACATGGAAAGCTTCCTTGTTGGAGTTGTGTCAAACCCTTCGGGTTGGAGAATCCTGCAGAGTCCCTTAGCTACTGCCACATTCCAAGGTCTCCATGGCCACCAACCCACATTATGACTCATCCTCAGGAAAGTCCATTTAAACTCAGCCTTCTGGGTAGCTCACCCAAGAGCCCGCAGATTGAGCGTGCCTTGTCTCGACCAGGCAATGGGATGGTGATTTGGCGTTTCTCGGCATCCATGCTTAGGCCCCTGCTCTCGAGTCTTTCTGTATGGGGCATCCTGGAACCATCCAATAGTACTCGACTCTCCTGAAGAAGGAAACTTTGAAGTTTGGAGCAGCTCACAACTCCCAGCGTAGGGAAACCTCCCTGCCCTCATGACGCCCCCACCCCCTTCAGGAAGGGTCCGTCATGGACACAAACTCCAGCTTGAGGCAACATCTGATACTCGCCCTGACCTCAGATGCAGGAGATCTCGATTCAGCCTCTGCACAGTGGGCCTAAACCTCGTGCTATCTTGTGTTTTCAGACTTCCTTCCTCACACTCCTGGAAAACATGTCCTCAAGACTTGGAATTCTGGAACCAAAATGCAGCCCTATGCTGGCCCTCCAGAAGAAAAACGTTGCTCTATGGGGATCTCCATAAACCCCAAATGAGGATCAACCTGCTCGGTTCTCGACCTTACCCCAATTGGGTTGTTCGGGTTTTCCATTCATCCCTCTCCAGAGCTCTGCTTTGGAATCCCTCTTTTGGTGGGACACCTGAGGTAACAAAACTAAAAGGACTCCTCCCATCCTTCAGATTGACCCAAAACAATTGGGATTGGACCAAATTCACAGAGACGAAGTCTCGTCCATGGCCCATGAGGCCTCCCCGAGATTCCATAGCCATGGTTGACAACGAATCCAGAGACAAAAGTCTGAGCAAGCGCCTCACACTCGCTCTTTTGTCGTATCCCGAAGAGTTCTCCTCACGGTCTGTAGATTGGGCCTGCAATACCTACTTCCCAAACCTAAGCCGAGTTTGTGTTTTCAGACTTCTGTCCCCACATTCCTGGCCCACAGAGCCTTCAGGCTGGGGCCCCTGGAGCCACACATCAGGACTGTGCCTGTCCATACCACGGGAATTCCGCCCATTTCATTGTCCACAATCGTACAAATTAGGAAAAACCTCCAGAGTCCCCAAGGACATCCCAATAATGTAGGCCGCCCAGGACAAACAAGGATCATCTGAAACCAGCTGAGCATCTTCCTCTACTCAGCGTAGATGGATGTCCCCAGAGAAGAAGATTGAATCAGACAGGCTCCTAGGCCTGAATCAGATTCATTGCATTCGGTTACAGGTATCTCTCCTCAGAGGCCTGGTTTCCAATATTAGCATATGGGGATTTCATGAGGCAGCAATCAGAACAAATCTCTTCTCCACATGGGAAAATTATCCTTTGAAGATGTCTCAAAACCTCCAGTTAGGAGAATCCTTCAGGGCCTGTGTGCCACTGCCCCATTACAAGGTCTCCATAGACACAAAAACACATTAGGACCCATCCACAGGAGAGTCCATTTCAACTGAGCGTATTCGGTTGCTCTGCGAGATCCAGCAGATCTAACTTGTCTTGATGCTAGGAGACAATTGGAATGTGAGGTGGACTACCCAGCCATCCATCCTTAAAACCCTGCTCAGAATCGTTGGCCTGGAGGCAACCAACAGGTCTCAATTGTCCTGCAGAAGAATCTTTGCAGTTGGGAGCTTCTCAGAACTCGCATCGTGAGAGAACTCCCATGGCCACATGATCCCCCCCCTTCATAAAGGGGCCATCAGGGACATAAGGTCCAACCTGAGCGATCGTCTGATCCTCACCCTGACGTCAGATGCACGAGATCTCGGTTCAGGTCTGTAGATTGTGCCTGCCATGTCCTCACCCAGAAACGTAGCCTATCTTGTGTCCTCAGACTTCCGTCCTCAGACTAATGGCCCACAAGTCCTCCAGTTTGGCAATCCAGAACTACAATGCAGCACTCTACCTGCCCTGCAGAAGAAATACATTGCCCTCTGGGGCTACCTAAAAACCCCAAATGAAGATCAACCTGCACGACACTTGGCTATACCCAAAATATATAGGATGACCTGGGCAATAATGCCCTTTCTGACGCAGCCTGAGCCTGGACCTCCTAGGCCCACCCAGACAGCTGGCTACAAACTGAGAACTTCAGACCCCCAATGGCCTTAGGGCGTTATCCCTTCCCAACCTCAGTTTTCAGGCTTCAGAACCTAGACCTTATCTCCAATCACTGCCCAAGTTTGAAAATGATGCAGAAATCAGAACTCCTTCCCGATGGCAGGAAAACTTGTGGTTGGCTTGTTGTCCAACGTTCAGTGTAGTGGAAACCAGTGTGTCCCTTGAGGCCCCGCCATTGCTCGCGGTACAGATAAGTAGCAAACACACATTGTGACCCTCAGCCTTAGCCCAGTCCTCAGGTAAGGCCTCTCAGTGGCTGGATGAAGAGAAAGCATATTGGGCTTGCCATGCCCCTAGGCCCCAATTTTTAACCATAGTTCGTGTTGTCCCTTCACTCTTCCCCAGGGCTCTGCTTTGGAATACCTCTTTTGGTGGGACACCTGATGTAACAACCCTGAAAGGAGTCGTCCATCCAACAGATTCACAAAAAACCATTGGGATCTGGCCTAATCAACAGAGAGCAAGATTCGTCCATGGCCCATGAGGCCTCCTCGACATTCCACGGCCATCGCTGATACAAAATCCAGAGACAAAAGCCTAAGCAAGCGCCTCAGACTTGCACTATCTTCATATCCTGAAGATGTCTTCTCATGGTTTGTAGATCGGGCCTGCCATACCTACGTCCCAAACAAAGCTGAGTTTGTGTTTTCAGACTTCTGTCCTCAAAGTCCTGGGCCACATACCCTGCAGGCTGGGGACCTTGGAGCCACACATTAGGACTGTGACTACCCAATCCATGGGAATTCTGCCCATTCCATTGTCCAAAATCGTATAAGTTAGGAGAACCCTCCAAATTCCCTGAGGCCATCCCAATAGTATAGGTCGCCCGGGACAAAAAAGGTCAGTCTGACACCAGCTGAGCATCTACCTCCACTCATACCCTAGAAGGATATCCCCAGAGAAGAAGATTGAACCAGACAGGACCCTAGGCCAAAATGGGATCCATTGCTTTGGTTTAAAGCCATGTCTCCTCAAAACCCTGGATTCCAATACCAGCATTGGGGTTTTCCTGAGGCACCCATCAGAACCAAACTCGTCTCCACAAGGAAACTTGTGCATGGGAGCTATGTCAAAAGCTGAGGAGAATACTTCAGGGTCCCGGTGCCATCGCCCCATTCCAAGGCCCTCATGGACACAAACACACATTAGACCCATCCTCAGGAAAGTCCATTTCAACTCAGCCACCCCGTTTGCTCCCGCAGAGCCGTCAGATCCTAACTCTCTTGTCGCTAGGAGACAATTGGAATGCGAGGCGGTCTTCCCAGGCATCCATCCTCAAACGTTGGTCTGGACTCATCCATATGGGATGTCCTGGAGCTGTCCAACACGTCTCAATTTTCCCGCAGAAGGAATCCTTGGAGGGGGCCTTCCACAACTCCAAACATGGGAAAACCTCCACGGTCTCGAGATTCGGCTCCCTTCATGAAGGGGTTGTCATGAACTGAAAATCCAAGCTGAGCCAACGTCTGATCCTCGCTCTGACTTCAGATGCATGAGATATTGCTTCAGATCTTCAGGGGGTACATGCTGTGCGCTCGCCCTGAATCCCAAGTCTAGCTTGTGTTCTCAGACTTCCGTCCTCACACTCCTGGCCCCGAAGCCCACAAGTTTGGCAATTACGGACCATCATTGCAGCACTCTGGCTGCTCTCTAGAAACAAAATATTGCCCAATGAGCTGCCCTGGCACATTAAATGAGAATAAACCTACACGGCACTTGAATGTACCCAAATTATATAGTCTAACCTGGGCAGTAATGCACTGTCTGACACACCCTGTGCCGGGACCTCCTGAGCAACACCCAGACAGCTGACCGCACCCTGAGCCCATTAGACCCGCCGTGGCCTTAGGTCATCATCTCTTCCCTACCTCAGTTTTCAGGCTTCAGAACCTAGACCTTATCTCTAATCACTGCCCAGGGGTGAGTGTGATGCAGAAATCAGAACTCTTACTTACCCATGGCAAGAAACCTTATGGTTGGCATGTTGTCCAACGTTCAGTGTAGGGGAAACCAGCATTCACCCTGAGGCCCCGCCCATTCTTGAGTGCAAGGAGGGCATAAACAAGCATTGTGACTCTCAGCGTGAGTCCTGTCCTCTAGTACGTCCTCTCAGTGGCTAGACCATTAGATGCCACAATGGCTTGACATGTCCCCAGGCCCCAAATTTAAACCAGAATTCTGGTTGTCCAATCGCCCCTCCCAAGGGCTCTACTCTGGAATCCCTCATTTGGTGAGGTTTGAACAACCAAACAAAACAAAACAAAACAAACAAACAAACAAACAAAAAAAAAAACGGACTTCTTCCATCCCACAGAATGACCCCACACTCTTTGGACGGGGCCAAACTCCCAGAGAGTTAGACTCGTCCATTTCCCATGAAGTCACCCGGATATTTCATGACCATGAATGGCACGATATCCAGAGATAAAAAAAAACTTGAGCAAGAGCCTCACACTCGCCCTTTTTTCATATCCCGAAGTGTTCTCCTCATTGTCTTTAGATCAGTCCTGCCATACCAATGACCCGAAACATAATACGAGTTTGTGTATTCAGAAAACTGTCCAAACAACCCAGGCCTACACACCCTACAGGCTCAGGCCCCTGGAGCCAACCTGAGGACTGTGCTTGCCCTCTCCAAGGGAATTCTGTGTGCCCATTCCAATGGCCACAACCCTACTAATAGAATAAACCTCCAAAGTCCCTGAGGCCATCCCAATAGTGGTGGCTTCCCAGGACAAACAGGAGCAATCTGAGAGCATCTGAGAACCTACCTGCACTCAGACTCGTTGACTGATATCCCCAGAGGTAAAAAGGAATTAACAGGCCCCTAGGCCCTAATCGGATCCATTGCTTTGGCTTCCAGGCATCTTCCTCAGAGACCTGGATTTCAGTACCAGCATATGACTATTTCTTGACTCCACCATCAGAACAAAACTCATCTACACATGGGAAACTTGCACGTGGGAGGTGTGTCAAAGCCTCTTTTTAGGAGAACCCTTCAGGGCCCCAGTGCCACCGATTCATTCCAAGGTCTTCATAGACACAAAATCATATTAGGACACATGCACGGGAGAGTCCAATTCTACTCAGCATATTCGGTTGCTCCGCGAGATCCAGCAGATCTAACTTGTCTTGTTGATAGGAGACAATTGGAATGCGAGGTGGCTTACCCCGCCATCCATCCTTAGAACCCTGATCGGAATCATTGGCCTGGAGCCAACCAACAGGTCTCAATTTTCCTGCAGAAGAATATTTGCAGTTGGGCGCTTCTCAGAACTCCCATCGTAAGAAACACCCATGGCCTCGTGATACCCCTCCCTTCATGAAGGGGCCATCAGGGACATAAGGTCCAAACTGAGAAATAGTCTGATCCTCACCTTGACTTCAGATGCACGAGATCTCGATTCAGGTCTGTAGATTGTGCCTGCCATGTCCTCACCCAGAAAAACCTAAGCCTATCTAATGTCCTCAGACTTCCGTCCTCAGACTAATGGCCCACAAGCCCTCCAGTTTGGCAATCCAGAATTACAATGCAGCACTCTGCTTGCCCTCCAGAAGAAAAACATTGCCCTCTGGGGCTACCCAGAAACCCGAAATGAAGATCAACCTGCACGCCACTTGGCTGTACCCAAAATATATAGGCTGACCTGGGCACTAATGCCCTTTCTGACAGAGCCTGAGCCTGGACCTCCTGGCCCCAACCAGACAGCTTGACGCTCACTGAGCACATAGGACCAGCCATTGCCTTAGTTTGTTATCACTTCCCAACCCGGTTTTCAGGATTCAGATCTTAGACCTTATCTCCAATCACTGCCCAGGTTTGAAAATGATGCAGAAATCAGAACTCCTTCCCATTGGCAAGAACCTTGTGGTTGTCTTGTTGTCCAACGTTCAGTGTAGTGGAAACCAGTGTGTCCGATGAGGCCCCGCCATTGCTCGTGGGCCACATAGGTGGCAAACTCACATTGTGACCCTCAGCCTTAGCCCAGTCCTCAGGTAAGGCCTCTCAGTGGCTGGATGAAGAGACAGCATATTGGGCTTGCCATGCCCATAGGCCCCAAATTTTAACCATAGTTCGGGTTGTCCCTTCATTCTTCCCCAGGGCTCTGCTTTGGAATTCCTCTTTTGGTGGGACACCTGATGTAACAACCCTGAAAGGAGTCGTCCATCCAACAGATTGACGAAAAACTATTGTCATCGGTCCAAATCCACAGAGAGGAAGATTCGTCCTTGGCCAATGAGGCCTCCTCGACATTCCACAGCCATCGCTGAAACAAAATCCAGAGACAAAAGTCTGAGTAAGCGCCTCAGACTCGCACTATCTTCATATCCTGAAGATGTCTTCTCATGGTTTGTAGATCTGGCCTGCCATACCTACGTCCCCAAACATAAGCTGAGTTTGTGTTTTCATTTCTGCCCTCAAAGTCCTGGGCCACACACCAACCAGGCTGGGGACCCTGGAGCCACACATTAGGACTGAGCCTACCCAATCCATGGGAATTCTGCCCATTCCATTGTCCAAAATCGTACAAATTAGGAGAACCCTCCAAAGTCTCTGAGGCCATCCCTATAGTATAGGTCGCCCGGGACAAAAAAAAGGTCAGTCTGTCACCAGCTGAGCATCTACCTCCACTCATACCCTATAAGGATGTCCCCAGAGAAGAAGATTGAACCAGACAGGACCCTAGGCCAAAATCGGATCCATTGCTTTGGTTTACAGGCATGTCTCCTCAAAACCCTGGGTTCCAGTACCATAATTGGGGTTTTCCTGAGGCACCCATCAGAACAAACCTCGTCTCCACAAGGAAACTTGTGCATGGGAGCTATGTCAAAAGCTGAGGAGAATACTTCAGGGTCCCGGTGCCACCGCCCCATTCCAAGGCCCTCATGGACACAAACACACATTAGACCCATCCTCAGGAAAGTCCATTTCAACTCAGCCACCCCGGTTGCTCCCGCAGAGCCATCAGATCTAAACTGTCTTGTCGCTAGGAGACAATTGGAATGCGAGGCGGGCTTTCCAGGCATCCATTCTCGAACGTTGGTCTGGACTCATCCATATGGGATGTTCTGGAGCTGTCCAACAGGTCTCAATTGTCCTGCAGAAGGAATCCTAGGAGGGGGCATCCCACCACTCCCACCGTGGGAAAACCTCCACGGCATCGAGATTCGGCTCCCTTTATGAAGGGGCCGTCATGAACAGAAAATCCAAGCTGAGCCAACGTCTGATCCTCGCTCTGAGTTAAGATGCATGAGATAATGCTTCAGATATTCAGGGGGTACATGCCGTGCCCTCGCCCTGAAACCCAAGTCTAGATGTCCCTAGGACCCAATTTTAACCAGATTTCTGGTTGTCCAATCGCCCCTCCCCAGGGCTCTACTCTGGAATCCCTCAATTGGTGGGACGCCTGAGTTTGAAGAACAAAACAAAACAAAACAACAACAACAAAAACGGACTTCTTCCGTCCCACAGACTGACCCCAAACTCTTTGGATTGGGCCAAACCCCAAGGGAGTAAGACTCGTCTATTTCCCATGAAGTCACCCGGAAATTTCATGACCATGAAAGGCATGAAATCCAGAGATAAATACTTGAGCAAGAGCCTCACACTCGCCCTTTTTTCATATCCCGAAAGGTTCTTATCATGGTCTGAGGATCAGTCCTGCCATACCTATGACCCAAAACATAAGCCGAGTTTCTGTTTTCAGACAACTGTCCCAACAGCTCTGGCCTACACACCCTACAGGCTCAGGCCCCTGAGGCCAAACCTGAAGACTGTGCTTGCCCTCTCCAAGGGAATTGTATGTGCCTATTCAATGGCCACAACCCTACTAAGAGGATAAACCTCCAAAATTCCTGAGGCCATCCCAATAGTGGTGGCTTCCCAACAAACAGGGGCAATCTGAGCCCATCTGAGCATCTACCTGCACTCAGACCCGTAGACTGATATCCCCAGAGGTAATAAGGAACGAACAGGCCCCTAGGCACCTATCGGACCCATTGCTTTGGTGTCGAGGCATCTCTCCTCAGAGGCCTGGATTTCAATAACAGCATATGGCTGTTTCTTGACTCACCGTCAGAACAAATCTCATATACACATGGGAAACTTGCACGATGGAGCTGTGTGAAAGCCTCTCTTTAGGAGAACCCTTCAGGGCCCCAGTGCCACCGCTTCATTCCAAGGTCTCCATAGACACAAAATCATATTAGGTCACATCCACGGGAGAGTCCATTTCAACTCAGGCTCCTCGGTTGTTCCCCCAGATCCAGCAGATCTGACCAGTCTTGTTGCTTGGAGACAATTAGAATGCGAGGTGGGCTACCCAGCCATCCATCCTTAGAACTCTGCTCGGAATTGTTGTCCTGGAGCCAACCAACTGGTATCAATTGTCCTGCAGAAGAATCTTTGCAGTTGGGAGCTTCTCACAACTCCCATCGTGGGAAAACCCCCATGGCCTCGTGATCCACCCCCCTTTCAAGAAGGGGCCATCAGGGACAGAATGTCCAACCTGAGCGATCGTCTGATCCTCACCCTGACTTCAGATGCACGAGATCTCGATTCAGGTCTGTAGATTGTGCCTGCCATATCCTCACCCAGAAACCGAGGCCTAGATTGGATTCTAAGACCTCAGTCCTCAGACTCCTGGCACACAAGCCCTCCAGTTTGGCAATCCAGAACTACAATGCAGCACTCTGCCTGCCCTCCAGAAGAAAAACATTGCCATCTGGGGCTACCCAGAAACCACCAATGAGGATCAACCTGCACGGCATTCGGCTGTATAGGCTGACCTGGGCACTAATGCCCTTTCTGACACAGACTGAGCGTGGACCTCCTGGCCCCACCCAGACAGCTGGCCACACACTGAGCACATCTGACCGCCATGGCCTTAGGTCGTCATTTCTTCTCAACCTCGGTTTTCAGGCTTCAGAACCTAGACCTTATCTCCAATCACTGCCCGGGTTTGAAAATGATACAGAAATAAGAACACTTTCCCCATGGCAAGTAACCTTGTGGTTGGCATGTTGTCCAAATTTCAGTGTAGATGAAACCAGTGTTGCAGATGAGGCCCCGCCCATTCTTGCAGGCCACATTGGTCACAAACACACATTGTGACCCTCAGCCTGAGCCCAGTCTTCAGGTAAGGCCTCTCAGTGGCTGGATGAAGAGACAGCATATTGGGCTTGCCATGCCCCTAGGCCCCCATTTTTAACCATAGTTCGGGTTGTCCCTTCACTCTTCCCCAGGGCTCTGCTTTGGAATTCCTCTTTTGGTGGGACACCTGAGGTAACAAATATGAAAGGCGTCCTCCCAAACACAGATTGCCGGAAAACGATTGGGATCGGGCCAAATCCACAGAGAGCAAGATTCCTCCATGGCCCATGAGGCCTCCCCAACATTCCACGGCCATCGCTGATACAAAATCCAGAGATAAAAGCCTGTGCACGTGCCTCAGACTCGATCATTCTTCATATCCTGAAGAGTTCTTCAGATAAGAACCTACACGGCACTCGAATGCACCCAAAATATATAGTCTAACCGGGGCACTAATGCACTGTCTGACAACCTGAGCCCAGACCTCGTGACCAACACCCTGACAGCTGACCGTACACTGAGCACATCAACCCGCCATGGCCTTAGGTCATCAACTCTTCCCTACCTCAGTTTTCAGGCTTCAGAACCTAGAGCTTATCTCCAATCACTGCCCAGGGGTGACTGTGATGCAGAAATCAGAACTCTTCCTTACCCATGTCAAGAAACCTTGTGGTTGGCATGATGTCAAAAGTTCAGTGTAAGAGAAACCAGCCTTCACCCTGAGGCCCCGTCCATGCTTGAGTGCGACGAGGGCATAAACACGCATTGTGACCCTCAGCGTGAGTCCTGTCCTCTAGTATGTCCTCTCAGTGGCTGTCCCATTAGATGTCATAATGGGCTAGACATGTCCCTAGGCCCCAATTTTTAACCAGATTTCTGGTTGTCCAGTCGCCCCTCCCCAGGGCTCCACTCTGGATTCCCTCATTTGGTGGGAAACCTGAGGTTGAAAAACAAAACAAAACAAATCAATAACAACAGAAAAACGGTCTTCTTCCATCCCACAGAATGACCCCAAACTCTTGGACGGGGCCAAACCCCCAGAGAGTAAGACTCGTCCATTTCCCATGAAGTCACCCGGAAATTTCACGACCATGATTGACACGATATCCAGAGACAAAAAACGTGAGCAAGAGCCTCACAGTCGCCCTTTTTTCATATCCGGAAGAGTTCTCCTCATGGTCTGTAGATCAGTCCTGCCATACCTATGACCCGAATCATAAGCCGAGTTTGTGTTTTCAGACAACTGTCCAAACAGCCCTGGCCAACACACCCTACAGGCTCAGGCCCCTGGAGCCAAACCTGAAGACAGTGCTTGCCCTCTCCAAGGGAATTGTATGTGCCCATTCCAATGGCCACAACCCTACTAAGAGAATCAACATCCAAAGTCACTGAGGCCATCCCAATATTTGTGGCTTCCCAGGACAAACAGGGGCAATCTGGGCCCATCTGAGCACCTACCGGCACTCAGACACGTAGACTGATGTCCCCAGAGGTAAAAAGGAACGAACAGGCCCCTAGGCACCTATCGGATCCATTGGTTTGGATTCCAGGCATCTCTCCTCAGAGGCCTGGATTTCAATAACAGCATATGGCTGTTTCTTGACTCACCCATCAGAACAAATCTCATCTACACATGGGAAACTTGCACGATGGAGCTGTGTGAAAGCCTGTCTTTAGGAGAATCTTTAGGGCCCAAGTGCCACCGCTTCATACCAAGGTCTCCATAGACACAAAATCATAGTAGGACACATCCACGGGAGAGTCCATTTAAACTCAGCCTCCTCGGTTGCTCCCCCAGATCAAGCAGATCTAACCTGTCTTGTTGCTTGCAGAAAATTGGAATGCGAGGTGTGCTACCCAGGCATCCATCCTTAAAACCATGCTCAGAATTGTTGTCCTGGAGCCAACCAAAAGGTCTCAATTGTCCTGCAGAAGAATCTTTGCAGTTGGGAGCTTCTCACAACTCCCATCGTGGGAAAAACCCCATGGCCTCGTGATCCAACCCCATTCAAGAAGGGGCCATCAGGGACAGAATGTCCAACCTGAGCGATCATCTGATCCTCGCCCTGACTTCAGATGCACGAGATCTCGATTCGGGTCTGTATTTGTGCCTGCCATATCCTCACCCAGAAACCGAGGCCTAGCTTGGGTTCTAAGACCTCAGTCCTCAGACTATTGGCCCACAAGCCCTCTAGTTTGGCAATCCAGAACTACAATGCAGCACTCTGCCTGCCCTCCAGAAGAAAAACATTGCCATCTGGGGCTACCCAGAAAACCCCAATGAGGATCAACCTGCACGGCATTCGGCTGTATAGGCTGACCTGGGCACTAATGCCCTTTCTGACACAGCCTGAGCATGGACCTCCTGGCCCCACCCAGACAGCTGGCCGTCATGGACCCGTCATGGCCTTAGTTCGTCATCTCTTCCAAAGCTCGGTTTCAGGCTTCAGAACCTAGACCTTATCTCCAATCACCGCCCGGGTTTGAAAATGATGCAGGAATCAGAACTCTTTCCCCATGACAAGAAATCTTGTGGTTGGCATGTTGTCCAAAGTTCAGTGTAGTTGGAACCAGTGTGGCCCATGAGGCCCCGCCCATGCTTGCGGGCCACATTGGTCACAAACACACATTGAGACCCTCAGCCTGAGCCCAGTCCTCATGTAAGGCCTCTCAGTGGCTGGATGGAGAGACAGCATGTTGGGCTTGCCATGCCCCTAGGCCACAAGTTTTAAACATAGTTCGGGTTGTCCCTTCACTCTTCCCCAGGGCTCTGATTTGGAATTCCTCTTTTGGTCGGACACCTGAGGTAACAAACCTAAAAGGAGTCCACCCATCCCACAGATTGACGGAAAACAATTGGGATCGGGCCAAGTCCACAGAGAGCAAGATTCGTCCATGGCCCATGAGGCCTCCCCAACATTCCACGGCCATCGCTGATACAAAATCCAGAGACAAAAGCCTGAGCACGCGCCTCAGACTCGCTCATTCTTCATATCCTGAAGAGTTCTTCAGATAAGAACCTACACGTCACTCGAAGGCACCCAAAATATATAGTCTAACCTGGGCACTATTGCACTGTCTGACAACCTGAGCCCGGACGTCGTGACCAACACCCAGACAGCTGACTGCACACTGAGCACATCAGACCCGCCACGGCCTTAGGTCATCATCTCTTCCCAACCTCAGTTTTCAGTCTTCAAAACCTAGACCTTATCTCCAATCACTGCCCAGGGGTGACTATGATGCAGAAATCAGAACGCTTCCTTACCCAAGGCAAGAAACCATGTGGTTGGCATGTTGTCCAACGTTCAGTGTAGGAAATAAACCAGCTTTCACACTGACGCCCCGCCCATTCTTGAGTGCGACGAGGGCATAAGCACGCATTGTGACCCTCAGTGTGAGTCCTGTCCTCTAGTACGTCCTCTCAGTGGCTGGACCATTAGATGTCATAATGGGATTGACATGTCCCTAGGCCCCAATTTTTAACCAGATTTCTGGTTGTCCAGTCGCCCCTCCCAGGGCTCTACTCTGGAATCCCTCATTTGCTGGGACACCTGAGGTTGAAAAACAAAACAAAACAAATCAATAACAACAGAACAACGGACTTCTTCCATCCCACAGAATGACCCCAAACTCTTTGGCCGGGGCCAAACCCCCAGAGAGTAAGACTCGTCCATTTCCCATGAAGTCACCCGGAAATTTCACGACCATGAGTGACACGATAACCGGAGATAAAAACTTGAGCAAGAGCCTCACACTCGCCCTATTTTCATATCCCGAAGAGTTCTCCTCATGGTCTGTAGATCAGTCCTGCCATACCTATGACCCGAAACATAAGCCGAGTTTGTGTTTTCAGACAACTGTCCAATCAGCCCTGGCCTACATACCCTACAGGCTCAGGCCCCTGGATCCAAACCTGACGACTGTGCTTGCCCTCTCCAAGGGAATTGTGTGTGCCCATTCCAATGGCCACAACCCAACTAAGAGGATAAACCTCCAAAGTCCCTGAGGCCATCCCAATATTTGTGGCTTCCCAGGACAAACAGGGGCAATCTGGGCCCATCTGAGCACCTACCGGCACTCAGACCCGTAGACTGATGTCCCCAGTGGTAAAAAGGAACGAACAGGCCCCTATGCACATATCCGATCCATTGCTTTGGTTTCCAGGCATCTCTCCTCAGAGGAATGGATTTCAATAACAGCATATGGCTGTTTCTTGACTCACCCATCAGAACAAATCTCATCTACACATGGGAAACTTGCACGATGGAGCTGTGTGAAAGCCTCTCTTTAGGAGAACCCTTCAGGGCCCCAGTGCCACTTCTTCATTCCAAGGTCTCCATAGACATATTATCGTATTAGGACACATCCACGGGAGAGTGCATTTCAACTCAGCCTCCTCGGTTGCTCCCCCAGATCTAGCTGATCTAACCTGTCTTCTTGCTTGCAGACAATTGGAATGCGAGGTGGGCTACCCAGCCATCCATCCTTAGAAGCCTGCCTGGAATCGTTGTCCTGGAGCCAACCAACAGGTCTCAATTGTCCTGCAGAAGAATCTTTGCAGTTGGGAGCTTCTCACAACTCCCATCGTGGGAAAACCCCGCATGGCCTCGTGATCCACGCCCCCCTTCAAGAAGGGGCCATCAGGGACAGAATGTCCAACCTGAGCGATCGTCTGATCCTCGCCCTACTTCAGATGCACGAGATCTAGATTCCGGTCTCACCCAGAAAACTAGGCCTAGCTTCGGTTCTCAGACTTCCGTCCTCAGATTACTGGCCCACAAGCCCTCCACTTTGGCAATCCAGAACTACAGTGCAGCACTCTGCCTGCCCTCCAGAAGAAAAACATTGCTGTCTGGGGCTACCCAGAAACCCCAAATGAGATTCAACCTGCACGCCATTCGGCTGTACCCCAAATATATAGGCTGACCTGGGCACTAATGCCCTTTCTGAGACAGCCTGAGTCTGGACCTCATGGCCCCACCCAGACAGCTGGCCGCACACTGAGCTCATATGACCTGCCATGGCCTTAGGACTTCATCTCTTCCCAATCTCGGGTTTCAGGCTTCAGAACCTAGACATTATCTCCAATCACGGCCCGGGTTTGAAAATGATGCAGAAATCAGAACGCTTTCCCCATGGCAAGAAACCTTGTGGTTGGCATGTTGTCCAAGGTTCAGTGTACTTGAAACCAGTGTGGCCCATGAGGCCCCGCCCATGCTTGCGGGCCACATTGGTCACAAAAACACATTGTGACCCTCAGCCTGAGCCCAGTCCTCAGGTAAGGCCTCTCAGTGGCTGGATGGAGAGACAGCATATTGGGCTTGCCATGCCCCTAGGACCCCATTTTTAACCATAGTTCGGGTTGTCCCTTCACTCTTCCCCAGGGCTCTGATTTGGAATTCCTCTTTTGGTCGGACACCTGAGGTAACAAACTTAAAAGGAGTCCTCCCATTCCACAGATTGACGGAAAACAATTGGGATCGGGCCAAGTCCACAGAGAGCAAGATTCGTCCATGGCCCATGAGGCCTCCCCAACATTCCACGGCCATCGCTGATACAAAATCCAGAGACAAAAGCCTGAGCACGCGCCTCAGACTCGCTCATTCTTCATATCCTGAAGAGTTCTTCAGAAAAGAACCTACACGTCACTCGAAGGCACCCAAAATATATAGTCTAACCTGGGCACTAAAGCACTGTCTGACAACCTGAGCCCAGACGTCGTGACCAACACCCAGACAGCTGACCGCACACTGAGCACATCAGACCCGCCATGGCCTTAGGTCATCATCTCTTCCCTACCTCAGTTTTCAGTCTTCAAAGCCTAGACCTTATCTCCAATCACTGCCCAGGGGTGACTATGATGCAGAAATCAGAACTCTTCCTTACCCAAGGCAAGAAACCATGTGGTTGGCATGTTGTCCAACGTTCAGTGTAGGACAGAAACCAGCTTTCACCCTGACGCCCCGCCCATTCTTGAGTGCGACGAGGGCATAAACACGCATTGTGACCCTCAGTGTGAGTCCTGTCCTCTAGTACGTCCTCTCAGTGGCTGGACCATTAGATGTCATAATGGGCTTGACATGTCCCTAGGCCCCAATTTTTAACCAGATTTCTGGATGTCCAGTCGCCCCTCCCAGGGCTCTACTCTGGAATCCCTCATTTGCTGGGACACCTGAGGTTGAAAAACAAAAAAAAAAAAAAAAAAAAAAAAAAACAAATCAATAACAACAGAACAACGGACTTCTTCCATCCCACAGAATGACCCCAAACTCTTTGGCCGGGGCCAAACCCCCAGAGAGTAAGACTCGTCCATTTCCCATGAAGTCACCCGGAAATTTCACGACAATGAGTGACACGATAACCAGAGATAAAAACTTGAGCAAGAGCCTCACACTCGCCCTATTTTCATATCCCGAAGAGTTCTCCTCATGGTCTGTAGATCAGTCCTGCCATACCTATGACCCGAAACATAAGCCGAGTTTGTGTTTTCAGACAACTGTCCAATCAGCCCTGGCCTACATACCCTACAGGCTCAGGCCCCTGGATCCAAACCTGACGACTGTGCTTGCCCTCTCCAAGGGAATTGTGTGTGCCCATTCCAATGGCCACAACCCAACTAAGAGGATAAACCTCCAAAGTCCCTGAGGCCATCCCAATATTTGTGGCTTCCCAGGACAAACAGGGGCAATCTGGGCCCATCTGAGCACCTACCGGCACTCAGACCCGTAGACTGATGTCCCCAGTGGTAAAAAGGAACGAACAGGCCCCTATGCACATATCCGATCCATTGCTTTGGTTTCCAGGCATCTCTCCTCAGAGGAATGGATTTCAATAACAGCATATGGCTGTTTCTTGACTCACCCATCAGAACAAATCTCATCTACACATGGGAAACTTGCACGATGGAGCTGTGTGAAAGCCTCTCTTTAGGAGAACCCTTCAGGGCCCCAGTGCCACTTCTTCATTCCAAGGTCTCCATAGACATATTATCGTATTAGGACACATCCACGGGAGAGTCCATTTCAACTCAGCCTCCTCGGTTGCTCCCCCAGATCTAGCTGATCTAACCTGTCTTCTTGCTTGCAGACAATTGGAATGCGAGGTGGGCTACCCAGCCATCCATCCTTAGAAGCCTGCCTGGAATCGTTGTCCTGGAGCCAACCAACAGGTCTCAATTGTCCTGCAGAAGAATCTTTGCAGTTGGGAGCTTCTCACAACTCCCATCGTGGGAAAACCCGCATGGCCTCGTGATCCACGCCCCCCTTCAAGAAGGGGCCATCAGGGACAGAATGTCCAACCTGAGCGATCGTCTGATCCTCGCCCTACTTCAGATGCACGAGATCTAGATTCCGGTCTCACCCAGAAAACTAGGCCTAGCTTCGGTTCTCAGACTTCCGTCCTCAGATTACTGGCCCACAAGCCCTCCACTTTGGCAATCCAGAACTACAGTGCAGCACTCTGCCTGCCCTCCAGAAGAAAAACATTGCTGTCTGGGGCTACCCAGAAACCCCAAATGAGATTCAACCTGCACGCCATTCGGCTGTACCCCAAATATATAGGCTGACCTGGGCACTAATGCCCTTTCTGAGACAGCCTGAGTCTGGACCTCATGGCCCCACCCAGACAGCTGGCCGCACACTGAGCTCATATGACCTGCCATGGCCTTAGGACTTCATCTCTTCCCAATCTCGGGTTTCAGGCTTCAGAACCTAGACATTATCTCCAATCACGGCCCGGGTTTGAAAATGATGCAGAAATCAGAACGCTTTCCCCATGGCAAGAAACCTTGTGGTTGGCATGTTGTCCAAGGTTCAGTGTACTTGAAACCAGTGTGGCCCATGAGGCCCCGCCCATACTTGCGGGCCACATGGTCACAAAAACACATTGTGACCCTCAGCCTGAGCCCAGTCCTCAGGTAAGGCCTCTCAGTGGCTGGATGGAGAGACAGCATATTGGGCTTGCCATGCCCCTAGGACCCCATTTTTAACCATAGTTCGGGTTGTCCCTTCACTCTTCCCCAGGGCTCTGATTTGGAATTCCTCTTTTGGTCGGACACCTGAGGTAACAAACTTAAAAGGAGTCCTCCCATTCCACAGATTGACGAAAAACAATTGGGATCGGGCCAAGTCCACAGAGAGCAAGATTCTTCCATGGCCCATGAGGCCTCCCCAACATTCCACGGCCATCGCTGATACAAAATCCAGAAACAAAAGCCTGAGCACGTGCTTCAGACTCGCTCATTCTTCATATCCTGAAGAGTTCTTCAGAAAAGAACCTACACGTCACTCGAAGGCACCCAAAATATATAGTCTAACCTGGGCACTAAAGCACTGTCTGACAACCTGAGCCCAGACGTCGTGACCAACACCCAGACAGCTGACCGCACACTGAGCACATCAGACCCGCCATGGCCTTAGGTCATCATCTCTTCCCTACCTCAGTTTTCAGTCTTCAAAGCCTAGACCTTATCTCCAATCACTGCCCAGGGGTGACTATGATGCAGAAATCAGAACTCTTCCTTACCCAAGGCAAGAAACCATGTGGTTGGCATGTTGTCCAACGTTCAGTGTAGGACAGAAACCAGCTTTCACCCTGACGCCCCGCCCATTCTTGAGTGCGACGAGGGCATAAACACGCATTGTGACCCTCAGTGTGAGTCCTGTCCTCTAGTACGTCCTCTCAGTGGCTGGACCATTAGATGTCATAATGGGCTTGACATGTCCCTAGGCCCCAATTTTTAACCAGATTTCTGGATGTCCAGTCGCCCCTCCCAGGGCTCTACTCTGGAATCCCTCATTTGCTGGGACACCTGAGGTTGAAAAACAAAAAAAAAAAAAAAAAAAAAAAAAAAAAAAAAAAAAACAAATCAATAACAACAGAACAACGGACTTCTTCCATCCCACAGAATGACCCCAAACTCTTTGGCCGGGGCCAAACCCCCAGAGAGTAAGACTCGTCCATTTCCCATGAAGTCACCCGGAAATTTCACGACAATGAGTGACACGATAACCAGAGATAAAAACTTGAGCAAGAGCCTCACACTCGCCCTATTTTCATATCCCGAAGAGTTCTCCTCATGGTCTGTAGATCAGTCCTGCCATACCTATGACCCGAAACATAAGCCGAGTTTGTGTTTTCAGACAACTGTCCAATCAGCCCTGGCCTACATACCCTACAGGCTCAGGCCCCTGGATCCAAACCTGACGACTGTGCTTGCCCTCTCCAAGGGAATTGTGTGTGCCCATTCCAATGGCCACAACCCAACTAAGAGGATAAACCTCCAAAGTCCCTGAGGCCATCCCAATATTTGTGGCTTCCCAGGACAAACAGGGGCAATCTGGGCCCATCTGAGCACCTACCGGCACTCAGACCCGTAGACTGATGTCCCCAGTGGTAAAAAGGAACGAACAGGCCCCTATGCACATATCCGATCCATTGCTTTGGTTTCCAGGCATCTCTCCTCAGAGGAATGGATTTCAATAACAGCATATGGCTGTTTCTTGACTCACCCATCAGAACAAATCTCATCTACACATGGGAAACTTGCACGATGGAGCTGTGTGAAAGCCTCTCTTTAGGAGAACCCTTCAGGGCCCCAGTGCCACTTCTTCATTCCAAGGTCTCCATAGACATATTATCGTATTAGGACACATCCACGGGAGAGTGCATTTCAACTCAGCCTCCTCGGTTGCTCCCCCAGATCTAGCTGATCTAACCTGTCTTCTTGTTTGCAGACAATTGGAATGCGAGGTGTGCTACCCAGCCATCCATCCTTAGAAGCCTGCCTGGAATCGTTGTCCTGGAGCCAACCAACAGGTCTCAATTGTCCTGCAGAAGAATCTTTGCAGTTGGGAGCTTCTCACAACTCCCATCGTGGGAAAACCCGCATGGCCTCGTGATCCACGCCCCCCTTCAAGAAGGGGCCATCAGGGACAGAATGTCCAACCTGAGCGATCGTCTGATCCTCGCCCTACTTCAGATGCACGAGATCTAGATTCCGGTCTCACCCAGAAAACTAGGCCTAGCTTCGGTTCTCAGACTTCCGTCCTCAGATTACTGGCCCACAAGCCCTCCACTTTGGCAATCCAGAACTACAGTGCAGCACTCTGCCTGCCCTCCAGAAGAAAAACATTGCTGTCTGGGGCTACCCAGAAACCCCAAATGAGATTCAACCTGCACGCCATTCGGCTGTACCCCAAATATATAGGCTGACCTGGGCACTAATGCCCTTTCTGAGACAGCCTGAGTCTGGACCTCATGGCCCCACCCAGACAGCTGGCCGCACACTGAGCTCATATGACCTGCCATGGCCTTAGGACTTCATCTCTTCCCAATCTCGGGTTTCAGGCTTCAGAACCTAGACATTATCTCCAATCACGGCCCGGGTTTGAAAATGATGCAGAAATCAGAACGCTTTCCCCATGGCAAGAAACCTTGTGGTTGGCATGTTGTCCAAGGTTCAGTGTACTTGAAACCAGTGTGGCCCATGAGGCCCCGCCCATGCTTGCGGGCCACATTGGTCACAAAAACACATTGTGACCCTCAGCCTGAGCCCAGTCCTCAGGTAAGGCCTCTCAGTGGCTGGATGGAGAGACAGCATATTGGGCTTGCCATGCCCCTAGGACCCCATTTTTAACCATAGTTCGGGTTGTCCCTTCACTCTTCCCCAGGGCTCTGATTTGGAATTCCTCTTTTGGTCGGACACCTGAGGTAACAATCTTAAAAGGAGTCCTCCCATTCCACAGATTGACGAAAAACAATTGGGATCGGGCCAAGTCCACAGAGAGCAAGATTCTTCCATGGCCCATGAGGCCTCCCCAACATTCCACGGCCATCGCTGATACAAAATCCAGAAACAAAAGCCTGAGCACGCGCTTCAGACTCGCTCATTCTTCATATCCTGAAGAGTTCTTCAGAAAAGAACCTACACGTCACTCGAAGGCACCCAAAATATATAGTCTAACCTGGGCACTAAAGCACTGTCTGACAACCTGAGCCCAGACGTCGTGACCAACACCCAGACAGCTGACCGCACACTGAGCACATCAGACCCGCCATGGCCTTAGGTCATCATCTCTTCCCTACCTCAGTTTTCAGTCTTCAAAGCCTAGACCTTATCTCCAATCACTGCCCAGGGGTGACTATGATGCAGAAATCAGAACTCTTCCTTACCCAAGGCAAGAAACCATGTGGTTGGCATGTTGTCCAACGTTCAGTGTAGGACAGAAACCAGCTTTCACCCTGACGCCCCGCCCATTCTTGAGTGCGACGAGGGCATAAACACGCATTGTGACCCTCAGTGTGAGTCCTGTCCTCTAGTACGTCCTCTCAGTGGCTGGACCATTAGATGTCATAATGGGCTTGACATGTCCCTAGGCCCCAATTTTTAACCAGATTTCTGGATGTCCAGTCGCCCCTCCCAGGGCTCTACTCTGGAATCCCTCATTTGCTGGGACACCTGAGGTTGAAAAACAAAAAAAAAAAAAAAAAAAAAAAAAAAAAAAAATCAATAACAACAGAACAACGGACTTCTTCCATCCCACAGAATGACCCCAAACTCTTTGGCCGGGGCCAAACCCCCAGAGAGTAAGACTCGTCCATTTCCCATGAAGTCACCCGGAAATTTCACGACCATGAGTATCACGATAACCAGAGATAAAAACTTGAGCAAGAGCCTCAAACTCGCCCTATTTTCATATCCCGAAGAGTTCTCCTCATGGTCTGTAGATCCGTCCTGCCATACCTATGACCCGAAACATAAGCCGAGTTTGTGTTTTCAGACAACTGTCCAAAGAGCCCTGGCCTACTCACCCTACAGGCTCAGGCCCCTGGATCCAAACCTGACGACTGTGCTTGCCCTCTCCAAGGGAATTGTGTGTGCCCATTCCAATGGCCACAACCCAACTAAGAGGATAAACCTCCAAGTCCCTGAGGCCATCCCAATAGTGGTGGCTTCCCAGGACAAACAGGGGCATCTGAGCACCTACCGGCACTCGGACCCGTAGACTGATGTCCCCAGAGATAAAAAGGAACGAACAGGCCCCTAGGCACATATCCGATCCATTGCTTTGGTTTCCAGGCATCTCTCCTCAGAGGCCTGGATTTCAATAACAGCATATGGCTGTTTCTTGACTCACCCATCAGAACAAATCTCATCTACACATGGGAAACTTGCACGATGGAGCTGTGTGAAAGCCTGTCTTTAGGAGAATCTTTAGGGCCCAAGTGCCACCGCTTCATACCAAGGTCTCCATAGACACAAAATCATTGTAGGACACATCCACGGGAGAGTCCATTTAAACTCAGCCTCCTCGGTTGCTCCCCCAGATCAAGCAGATCTAACCTGACTTGTTGCTTGCAGAAAATTGGAATGCGAGGTGGGCTACCCAGGCATCCATCCTTAAAACCATGCTCAGAATTGTTGTCCTGGAGCCAACCAAAAGGTCTCAATTGTCCTGCAGAAGAATCTTTGCAGTTGGGAGGTTCTCACAACTCCCATCGTGGGAAAAACCCCATGGCCTCGTGATCCAACCCCATTCAAGAAGGGGCCATCAGGGACAGAATGTCCAACCTGAGCGATCATCTGATCCTCGCCCTGACTTCAGATGCACGAGATCTCGATTCGGGTCTGTATTTGTGCCTGCCATATCCACACCCAGAAACCGAGGCCTAGCTTGGGTTCTAAGACCTCAGTCCTCAGACTCTTGGCCCACAAGCCCTCTAGTTTGGCAATCCAGAACTACAATGCAGCACTCTGCCTGCCCTCCAGAAGAAAAACATTGCCATCTGGGGCTACCCAGAAACCCCAATGAGGATCAACCTGCACGGCATTCGGCTGTATAGGCTGACCTGGGCACTAATGCCCTTTCTGACACAGCCTGAGCATGGACCTCCTGGCCCCACCCAGACAGCTGGCCACACACTGAGCACATCGGACCCGTCATGGCCTTAGTTCGTCATCTCTTCCAAAGCTCGGTTTCAGGCTTCAGAACCTAGACCTTATCTCCAATCACCGCCCGGGTTTGAAAATGATGCAGGAATCAGAACTCTTTCCCCATGACAAGAAATCTTGTGGTTGGCATGTTGTCCAAAGTTCAGTGTAGTTGGAACCAGTGTGGCCCATGAGGCCCCGCCCATGCTTGCGGGCCACATTGGTCACAAACACACATTGTGACCCTCAGCCCGAGCCCAGTCCTCAGGTAAGGCCTCTCAGTGGCTGGATGGAGAGACAGCATATTGGGCTTGCCATGCCCCTAGGCCGCAAGTTTTAAACATAGTTCGGGTTGTCCCTTCACTCTTCCACAGGGCTCTGCTTTGGAATTCCCCTTTTGCTCGGACACCTGAGGTAACAAACCTGAAATGAATCCTCCCATCCCACAGATTGACGAAAAACAATTGGGATTGGGCCAAATCCACAGAGACCAAGATTCGTCCATGGCCCATGAGGCCTCCTCGACATTCCACGGCCATCGCTGATACAAAATCCAGAGACAAAAGTCTGAGCAAGCGCCTCAGAATCGTACTTTCTTCATATCATGAAGATGTCTTCTCATGGTTTGTAGATCGGGCCTGCCATACCTACGTCCCCAAACATAAGCTGAGTTTGTGTTTTCAGACATCTGTCCTCAAAGTCCTGGGCCAGACACCATCCAGGCTGGGGACCCTGGAGCCACACATTAGGACTCTGCCTACCCAATCATGGGAATTCTGCCCATTCCATTGTCCAAAATCGTATAAGTTAGGAGAACCCTCCAAATTCCCTGAGGCCATCCCAATAGTATAGGTCGCCCGGGACAAAAAAGGTCAGTCTGACACCAGCTGAGCATCTACCTCCACTCATACCCTAGAAGGATGTCCCCAGAGAAGAAGATTGAACCAGACAGGACCCTAGGCCAAAATGGGATCCATTGCTTTGGTTTAAAGCCATGTCTCCTCAAAACCCTGGATTCCAATACCAGCATTGGGGTTTTCCTGAGGCACCCATCAGAACCAAACTCGTCTCCACAAGGAAACTTGTGCATGGGAGCTATGTCAAAAGCTGAGGAGAATACTTCAGGGTCCCGGTGCCATCGCCCCATTCCAAGGCCCTCATGGACACAAACACACATTAGACCCATCCTCAGGAAAGTCCATTTCAACTCAGCCACCCCGTTTGCTCCCGCAGAGCCGTCAGATCCTAACTCTCTTGTCGCTAGGAGACAATTGGAATGCGAGGCGGTCTTCCCAGGCATCCATCCTCAAACGTTGGTCTGGACTCATCCATATGGGATGTCCTGGAGCTGTCCAACACGTCTCAATTTTCCCGCAGAAGGAATCCTTGGAGGGGGCCTTCCACAACTCCAAACATGGGAAAACCTCCACGGTCTCGAGATTCGGCTCCCTTCATGAAGGGGTTGTCATGAACTGAAAATCCAAGCTGAGCCAACGTCTGATCCTCGCTCTGACTTCAGATGCATGAGATATTGCTTCAGATCTTCAGGGGGTACATGCTGTGCGCTCGCCCTGAATCCCAAGTCTAGCTTGTGTTCTCAGACTTCCGTCCTCACACTCCTGGCCCCGAAGCCCACAAGTTTGGCAATTACGGACCATCATTGCAGCACTCTGGCTGCTCTCTAGAAACAAAATATTGCCCAATGAGCTGCCCTGGCACATTAAATGAGAATAAACCTACACGGCACTTGAATGTACCCAAATTATATAGTCTAAACCTGGGCAGTAATGCACTGTCTGACACACCCTGTGCCGGGACCTCCTGAGCAACACCCAGACAGCTGACCGCACCCTGAGCCCATTAGACCCGCCGTGGCCTTAGGTCATCATCTCTTCCCTACCTCAGTTTTTCAGGCTTCAGAACCTAGACCTTATCTCTAATCACTGCCCAGGGGTGAGTGTGATGCAGAAATCAGAACTCTTACTTACCCATGGCAAGAAACCTTATGGTTGGCATGTTGTCCAACGTTCAGTGTAGGGGAAACCAGCATTCACCCTGAGGCCCCGCCCATTCTTGAGTGCAAGGAGGGCATAAACAAGCATTGTGACTCTCAGCGTGAGTCCTGTCCTCTAGTACGTCCTCTCAGTGGCTAGACCATTAGATGCCACAATGGCTTGACATGTCCCCAGGCCCCAAATTTAAACCAGAATTCTGGTTGTCCAATCGCCCCTCCCAAGGGCTCTACTCTGGAATCCCTCATTTGGTGAGGTTTGAACAACCAAACAAAACAAAACAAAACAAACAAACAAACAAACAAAAAAAAAACGGACTTCTTCCATCCCACAGAATGACCCCACACTCTTTGGACGGGGCCAAACTCCCAGAGAGTTAGACTCGTCCATTTCCCATGAAGTCACCCGGATATTTCATGACCATGAATGGCACGATATCCAGAGATAAAAACTTGAGCAAGAGCCTCACACTCGCCCTTTTTTCATATCCCGAAGTGTTCTCCTCATTGTCTTTAGATCAGTCCTGCCATACCAATGACCCGAAACATAATACGAGTTTGTGTATTCAGAAAACTGTCCAAACAACCCAGGCCTACACACCCTACAGGCTCAGGCCCCTGGAGCCAACCTGAGGACTGTGCTTGCCCTCTCCAAGGGAATTCTGTGTGCCCATTCCAATGGCCACAACCCTACTAATAGAATAAACCTCCAAAGTCCCTGAGGCCATCCCAATAGTGGTGGCTTCCCAGGACAAACAGGAGCAATCTGAGAGCATCTGAGAACCTACCTGCACTCAGACTCGTTGACTGATATCCCCAGAGGTAAAAAGGAATTAACAGGCCCCTAGGCCCTAATCGGATCCATTGCTTTGGCTTCCAGGCATCTTCCTCAGAGACCTGGATTTCAGTACCAGCATATGACTATTTCTTGACTCCACCCATCAGAACAAAACTCATCTACACATGGGAAACTTGCACGTGGGAGGTGTGTCAAAGCCTCTTTTTAGGAGAACCCTTCAGGGCCCCAGTGCCACCGATTCATTCCAAGGTCTTCATAGACACAAAATCATATTAGGACACATGCACGGGAGAGTCCAATTCTACTCAGCATATTCGGTTGCTCCGCGAGATCCAGCAGATCTAACTTGTCTTGTTGATAGGAGACAATTGGAATGCGAGGTGGCTTACCCCGCCATCCATCCTTAGAACCCTGATCGGAATCATTGGCCTGGAGCCAACCAACAGGTCTCAATTTTCCTGCAGAAGAATATTTGCAGTTGGGCGCTTCTCAGAACTCCCATCGTAAGAAACACCCATGGCCTCGTGATACCCCTCCCTTCATGAAGGGGCCATCAGGGACATAAGGTCCAAACTGAGAAATAGTCTGATCCTCACCTTGACTTCAGATGCACGAGATCTCGATTCAGGTCTGTAGATTGTGCCTGCCATGTCCTCACCCAGAAACCTAAGCCTATCTAATGTCCTCAGACTTCCGTCCTCAGACTAATGGCCCACAAGCCCTCCAGTTTGGCAATCCAGAATTACAATGCAGCACTCTGCTTGCCCTCCAGAAGAAAAACATTGCCCTCTGGGGCTACCCAGAAACCCGAAATGAAGATCAACCTGCACGCCACTTGGCTGTACCCAAAATATATAGGCTGACCTGGGCACTAATGCCCTTTCTGACAGAGCCTGAGCCTGGACCTCCTGGCCCCAACCAGACAGCTTGACGCTCACTGAGCACATAGGACCAGCCATTGCCTTAGTTTGTTATCACTTCCCAACCCGGTTTTCAGGATTCAGATCTTAGACCTTATCTCCAATCACTGCCCAGGTTTGAAAATGATGCAGAAATCAGAACTCCTTCCCATTGGCAAGAACCTTGTGGTTGTCTTGTTGTCCAACGTTCAGTGTAGTGGAAACCAGTGTGTCCGATGAGGCCCCGCCATTGCTCGTGGGCCACATAGGTGGCAAAACTCACATTGTGACCCTCAGCCTTAGCCCAGTCCTCAGGTAAGGCCTCTCAGTGGCTGGATGAAGAGACAGCATATTGGGCTTGCCATGCCCATAGGCCCCAAATTTTAACCATAGTTCGGGTTGTCCCTTCATTCTTCCCCAGGGCTCTGCTTTGGAATTCCTCTTTTGGTGGGACACCTGATGTAACAACCCTGAAAGGAGTCGTCCATCCAACAGATTGACGAAAAAACTATTGTCATCGGTCCAAATCCACACAGAGAGGAAGATTCGTCCTTGGCCAATGAGGCCTCCTCGACATTCCACAGCCATCGCTGAAACAAAATCCAGAGACAAAAGTCTGAGTAAGCGCCTCAGACTCGCACTATCTTCATATCCTGAAGATGTCTTCTCATGGTTTGTAGATCTGGCCTGCCATACCTACGTCCCCAAACATAAGCTGAGTTTGTGTTTTCATTTCTGCCCTCAAAGTCCTGGGCCACACACCAACCAGGCTGGGGACCCTGGAGCCACACATTAGGACTGAGCCTACCCAATCCATGGGAATTCTGCCCATTCCATTATCCAAAATCGTACAAATTAGGAGAACCCTCCAAAGTCTCTGAGGCCATCCCTATAGTATAGGTCGCCCGGGACAAAAAAAAGGTCAGTCTGTCACCAGCTGAGCATCTACCTCCACTCATACCCTATAAGGATGTCCCCAGAGAAGAAGATTGAACCAGACAGGACCCTAGGCCAAAATCGGATCCATTGCTTTGGTTTACAGGCATGTCTCCTCAAAACCCTGGGTTCCAGTACCATAATTGGGGTTTTCCTGAGGCACCCATCAGAAGAACAAACCTCGTCTCCACAAGGAAACTTGTGCATGGGAGCTATGTCAAAAGCTGAGGAGAATACTTCAGGGTCCCGGTGCCACCGCCCCATTCCAAGGCCCTCATGGACACAAACACACATTAGACCCATCCTCAGGAAAGTCCATTTCAACTCAGCCACCCCCGGTTGCTCCCGCAGAGCCATCAGATCTAAACTGTCTTGTCGCTAGGAGACAATTGGAATGCGAGGCGGGCTTTCCAGGCATCCATTCTCGAACGTTGGTCTGGACTCATCCATATGGGATGTTCTGGAGCTGTCCAAACAGGTCTCAATTGTCCTGCAGAAGGAATCCTAGGAGGGGGCATCCCACCACTCCCACCGTGGGGAAAACCTCCACGGCATCGAGATTCGGCTCCTCCCCTTTATGAAGGGGCCGTCATGAACAGAAAATCCAAGCTGAGCCAACGTCTGATCCTCGCTCTGAGTTAAGATGCATGAGATAATGCTTCAGATATTCAGGGGGTACACACAGCCTACAGCTCAGGCCCCTGGAGCCAAACCTGACGACTGTGCCTGCCGCCCTCGCCAAAGGAATTGTTGGTGTGCCAATTCCAATGGCCACAACCCAACTAAGAGGATAAACCTCCAAAGTCCCTGAGGCCATCCCAATATTTGTGGCTTCCCAGGACAAACAGGGGCAATCTGGGCCCATCTGAGCACCTACCGGCACTCAGACCCGTAGACTGATGTCCCCAGAGGTAAAAAGGAACGAACAGGCCCCTAAGCACATATCTGATCCTTTGCTTTGGTTTCCAGGCATCTCTCCTCAGAGGAATGGATTTCAATAACAGCATATGGCTGTTTCTTGACTCACCCATCAGAACAAATCTCATGGGAAACTTGCACGATGGAGCTGTGTGGAAGCCTAGCCTCTCTTTAGGAGAACCCTTCAGGGCCCCAGTGCCACCGCTTCATTCCAAGGTCTCCATAGACATATTATCATATTAGGACACATCCATGGGAGAGTCCATTTCAACTCAGCCACCTCGGTTGCTCCCCCAGATCCAGAAGATCTAACCTTTCTTGTTGCTTGCAGACAATTGGAATGCGAGATGGGCTACCCAGCCATCCATCCTTAGAACCCTTTTCGGAATCGTTGTCCTGGAGCCAACCAAAAGGTCTCAATTGACCTGCAGAAGAATCTTTGCAGTTGGGAGCTTCTCACAACTCCCATCGTGGGAAAACCCGCATGGCCTCGTGATCCACGCCCCCCTTCAAGAAGGGGCCACAGGGACAAGAATGTCCAAACCTGAGCGATCGTCCGATCCTCGCCCTGACTTCAGATGCACGAGATCTAGATTACGGTCTCACCCAGAAACCTAGGCCTAGCTTGGGTTCTCAGACTTCCGTCCTCAGACTACTGGCCCACAAGCCCTCCAGTTTGGCAATCCAGAACTCCATTGCAGCACTCTGCCTGCCCTGCAGAAGAAAAACATTGCCGTCTGGGGCTACCCAGAAACCCCAAATGAGATTCAACCTGCAAACTCTGCCATTTTCGGCTGTCCCCCCCCACATATAATAGGACTTGACCTGGGCACTAATGCCCTTTCTGAGACAGCCTGAGTCTGGACCCTTGCGCTCTTGGCCCCACCAGACAGACTGGCCGCACACTGAGCTTCATATGACCTGTGCCATGGCCTTTTGGACTTCATCTCTTCTCAATCTCGGGTTTCTCAGGTCTTCATCCCACCTAGCCATTCGAAACTAGACTTATCCAATCACCGAACCTGGGGTTTGAAAATGATGCAGAATCAGAACGCTTTCCCCCATGGCAAGAACCTTGTGTTGGCATGTTGTCCAAGTTTTCGTGTACTTGAAACCATTGTGGCCCATGAGTCCCCGCCCATGCTTGCGGGGCACATGGTCACAAACACACAATTTGTGCCCTCCCCGAGCCCATTCCCTCAGGTAAGTCCTCTCACGTAGGCTGGACGGATAGACCGCATATTGGGGCTTGGCCATGCCCCCTATCCCCCAATTTTTCAGCACATATTTCTGGTTTGTCCATTCACTCTTCCTTCCCCAGGGCTCTCAGTTGAAATTCCTCTTTTGGTCTGGACCCCGGAGGTACCAAACCTAAACGGAGTCCTCCCATCCCACATATTGAGAAAAACACCTATTGGGATCGTGCCAAGTCCACAGAGAGCAGGATTCGTCCATGGCCCATGAGTCCATCCCCCAAACATTCCACGGCCATCGCCTGATACAAAATCCAGAGTACAAAAAAAGCCTGAGCACGCGCCTCAAGACTCGCATCATTCTTCATAACCTGAAGCGTTCTTCAGATACGAACTACATCGTCACTCGACGGCACCCAAAATATATAGTCTATAAACCTGGGCACTAATGCACTGTCCCTGACAACCTGAGCCCGCGGACCCCGTGACCAACCCACCCCAGACACGCTGACCGCACACTGAGCACATCATACCCGCCACGCCTTAGGTCAATCATCATCTTACCTACCTCAGTTTTTCCGTCGTCAAAACCTAGAACCTCTTATCTCCCAATCACGGCCCGGGGGGTGAATATGATCCCAAAATCAGAACGCTTGCCTACCCAAGGCAAGAAACCAGTGTTTGGCAATGTTGTCCCTCGTTCCAGTATAAGAAAACCAACCTTCAGGCATCCCCTGACGCCCGCCCATTCTTGAGTGCGACGAGGGCATAACACACGCATTGTGACCCTCACGTGATTCCTGTCCTCTAGTACGTACGGTCAAGTCTCAGTGGCTGAACCATTAGAAATGTCATAATGGGGCTTGACATGTCCCTAGGCCCCAATTTTTAACCAGATTTCTGGTGTGTCCAGTCGCCCCTCCCCAGGGCTCTACTCTGGAATCCCTCATTTGCTGGGACACCTGAGGTTGAAAACAAAACAAAAACAAATCAATCAGACAACACAACGGACTTCTTTTCCATCCCCACAGAATTACCCCCAAACGCTTTGGACGGGGCCCAACCCCCAGAGAGTAAGACTCGTCCATTTCCCCATGAAGTCACCCGAAATTTCACAACGCAGGAGTTGACACGATACACCAGAGATAAAAACTTGAGCAAGAGCCTACACACTCTCCCTTTTTCATATCCCAAGAGTTCTCCTCATGGTCGGTAGATCAGTCCTGCCATACCTATGACCCGAACATAAGCCGAGTTTGTGTTTTCAAACAACTGTCCAAATTAGCCCTGGCCTACACACCTACAGGCTCAGGAGGCCCCTGGAGCCAAAACCTGACGACTGTCGCTTGCCCTCTCCCAAGGGAATTGTGTGTGCCCCCGTTCCAATGGTCGTCAAGCAACGCCAACTAAGAAGGATAAACCTCCAAAGTCCCGAGGCCATCCCCATCTATTTGGCTTCCCAGGACAAACAGGGGCAATCTGGGCCCAATCTGAGCACCTACCGGGCACTCAGACCGTAGACTGATGTCCCCCGAGGTAAAAAGGAACGAACAGGCCCCTAGGCACAGTATCCGAATCCATTGCTTTTGGTTTCCAGATGGCATCTCTCCTCAAAGAATGTGATTTCAATAACAGCATATGGCTGTTTCTTGACTCACCCATCAACAAATCTCATCTACACATGGAAACTTGCACGATGGAGCTGTGTGAAAGCCTCTCTTTTTAGGAGAAACCTTCAGGGCCCCAGTGCCACGCTTCATTCCAAGGTCTCCATAGACATATTATCTATATTAGGACACAACTCCACAGGAGAGTCCATTTCAACTCACCCTCCTCGTTTGCTCCCCTAGATCCAGCAGATCTAACCTGTCTTGTTTGCTTTGACAGACAATTGGAATGCGAGGTGGGCTACCCAGCCATCATCCATCCTTAGAACCCTGCTCGGAATCGTTGTCCTGGAGCCAACCAACAGTTCTCAATTGTCCTGCAGAAGAATCTTTGCAGTTGGGAGCTTCTCACAACTCCCATCGTGGGAAAACCCGCATGGCCTCGTGATCACCGCCCCCCCTTCAAGAAGGGGCCATCAGGGACAGAATGTCCAACCTGAGCGATCATCGTCTGATCCTCGCCCTGACTTTCAGATGCACGAGATCTAGATTCAGGTCTCACCTCAGAAACCTTAGGCCAGACACAGCTAGCTGGGTTCTCAGACTTTCCGTCCTCAACTACTGGCCCACAAGCCCTCCAGTTTGGCAATCCAGAACTACAGTGCAAGCACTCTGCCTGCCCCCAGAAGAAAAACATTGCCGTCTGGGGCTACCCAGAAAACGCAAATGAGGATCAACATGCATGCCATTCGGCTCTATCCCAAATATATAGGCTGACCTGGGCACTAATGCCCTTTCTGACACAGCTAGAGCCTGGACCTCCTGGCCCCACCCAGACAGCTGGCCGCACACTGAGCACATCGACCTGCCATGGCCTTAGGTCGTTCATCTCTCTTCTCAATCCTCGGGTTTCAGGCTTCAGAACCTAGACCTTATCTCCAATCACGGCCTGGGTTTGAAAATGATGCAGAAATCAGAACTCTTTCCCCATGGCAAGAAACCTTGTGGTTTGCATTTTGTCCAAGGTTCAGTGTACCTGAAACAAGTGTGGCCCATGAGGCCCCGCCCATGCTTGCGGGCCACATTGGTCACAAACACACAAAGTGACCCCTCAGCCTGAGCCCAACCTCAGGTAAGGGCTCTCAGTGGCTGGATGGAGAGACAGCATATTGGGCTTGCCATGCCCCTAGGCCCCCCATTTTATAACATAGTTCGGGTTGTCCCTTCACTCTTCCCCAGGGCTCTGATTTGGAATTCCTCTTTTGGTGGGACACCTGAGGTAACAAAACCTGAAAGGAGTCCTCCATCCCACAGATTGACGAAAAAACAATTGGGATCGGGCCAAATCCACAGAGAGCAAGATTCGTCCATGGCCCATGAGGCCTCCCCAACATTCCACGGCCATCGCTGATACAAAATCCAGAGACAAAGCCTGAGCACGCGCCTCAGACTCGCTCATCTTCATATCCTGAAGAGTTCTTCAGATAAGAACCTACACGGCACTCGAAGGGGCACCCAAAATATATAGTCTAACCTGGGCACTAATGCACTGTCTGACATCCTGAGCCCGGACGATCGTGACCAACACCCCAGACAGCTGACCGCACACTGAGCACATCAGAACCCGCCATGGCCTTAGGTCATCATCTCTTCCCTACCTCAGTTTTCAGTCTTCAGAAACCTAGACCTTATCTCTCAATCACTGCCGCCACGGGTCACTGTGATGCAGAAATCAGAACTCTTCCTTACCCATGGCAAAAACCTTGTCGGTTGGCATGTTGTCCAACGTTCAGTGTAGGAGATACCAGCATTCACATAGAGGCCCCCCGCCCATTCTTGAGTGCGACGAGGGCATAAACACGCATTTGTGACCCCTCAGCGTGAGTCCTGTCCTCTAGTAACGTCCTCTCAGTGGCTGGACCATTAGATTTCATAATGGGCTTGACATGTCCCTAGGCCCCAATTTTTAACCAGATTTCTGGTTGTCCAGTCGCCCTGCCAGGGGCTCTCCTCTGGAATCCATCATTTTGTGGGACACCTGAGGTTGTGAAACCAAAAAACAAAAAAAAACAACAACAACAACAGAGCAACGGACTTCTTCCATCCCACAGAAATGACCCCAAACTCTTTGTGACGGGGCCAAACCCCCAGAGAGTAAGACTCGTCCATTTTTCCCATGAAGTCACCCGGGAAATTTCACGACCATGAGTGACACGATAACCAGAGAAAAAACTCTTGAGCAAGAGCCTCACACTAAAACCTTTTTTCATATCCCGAAGAGTTCGCCTCATGGTCTGTAGATCAGTCCTCCTCCATACCTATGACCCGAACATAAGCCGAGTTTGTGTATTCAGACAACTGTCCAAACAGCCCTGGCCTACACACCCTACAGGCTCAGGCCCTGGAGCATAAACCTGACGACTGTGCTTGCCCTCTCCAAGGGAATTGTATGTGCCCATTCCAATGGCCACAACCCTACAAAGAGTATAAACCTCCAAAGTCTTACTGAGGAGCCATCCCAATATTTGTGGCTTCCCAGGACAAACAGGGGGCAATCTGGGCCCATTCTGAGCACCCTACCCCGCACTCAAGACCCGTAGAGATGATGTCCCCAGAGGTAAAAAGGAACGAACAGGCCCCTAGGGGCACCTATCGGATCCATTGATTGGTTTCCAGGCATCATTTCCTCAGACGCCTTGGATTTTCAATAACAGCATATGGCTGTTTCTTGACTCACCCATCAGAACAAATCTCATCTACACATGGGAAACTTGCACGATGGAGCTGTGTGAAAGCCTCTCTTTAGGAGAACCCTTCAGGGCCCCAGTGCCACCGCTTCATTCCAAGCTCTCCATAGACACAAAATCATATTAGGACACATCCACGGGAGAGTCCATTTGAACGCAGGCTCCTCGTTTGCTCCCCCAGATCCAGCAGATCTAACCTGTCTTGTTGCTTGGAGACAATTGGAATGCGAGGTGGGCTACCTAGCCATCCATCCTTAGAACCATGCTCGGAATCGTTGTCTTGGAGCCAACCAACAGGTCTCCATTGTTCTGCAAAAGAATCGTTGCAGTTGGGAGCTTCTCACAACTCCCATCGTGGGAAAACACCCATGGCCTCGTGATCCACCGCCCCTTCAAGAAGGGGCCATGGAGGACAGAATGTCCAACCTGAGCGATCGTCTGATCCTCGCCCTGACTTCAGATGCACGAGATCTCGATTCAGGTCTGTAGATTGTGCCTGCCATAACCTCACCCAGAAACCTAGGCCTAGCTTAAGCTCTCAGACTTCCGTCCTCAGACTACTGGCCCACAAGCCCTCCAGTTAGGCAATCCAGAAATACAATGCTGCTTTCTGCCTGCCCTCCAGAAGAAAAACAATACCGTCTGGGGCTACCCAGAAACCGCAAATGAGGATCAACCTGCACGCCATTCGGCTCTACCCCAAATATATAGGCTGACCTGAGCACTAATGCCATTTTTGACACAGCCTGAGCCCGGACCTCCTGGCCCCACCCAGACAACTGGGCTCACACTGAGCACATCGGACCCACCATGGCCTTAGGTCGTCATCTCATCTCAACCTCGGTTTCAGCCTTCAGAACCTAGACCTTATCACCAATCACGGCCTGGGTTTGAAAATGATACAGAAATCAGAACTCTTTCCCCATGGCAAGAAACCTTGTGGTTGGCATGAAGTCCAAGATCCAGTGTTGGAAACCAGTGTGGCCCATGAGGCCCCGACCATGCTTGTGGGCCACATTGGTCACAAACACACATTGTGACCCATCAGCCTGAGCCCAGTCCTCAGGTAAGGCCTCTCAGTGGCTGGATGGACAGACAGCATATTCGGCTTGCCATACCCCTAGGCCCCAATTTTTAACCATCATTCGGGTTGTCCATTCACTCTTCCCCAGGGCTATGCTTTGGAATTCCTCTTTTGGTGGGACACCTGAGGTAACAAACGTGAAAGAAGTACTCCCATCCCACAGATTGACGAAAAACTATTGGGATCGGGCCAAATCCACGGAGAGCAGGATCCGTCCATGGCCCATGAGGCCTCCCCAACATTCCACGGCCATCGCTGATACAAAATCCAGAGACAAAAGCCTGAGCACGCGCCTCAGACTCGCTCATTCTTCATATTCTGAAGAGTTCTTCAGATCACAACTTACACGGCCTCGAATGCACCCAAAATATATAGTCTAACCTGGGCACTAATGCACACTCTGACAACCTGAGCCCGGACCTCGTGACCAAAACCCAGACAGCGGACCGTACACTGAGCACATCAGACCGCCATGGCCTTAGGTCATCATCTCTTCCCTACCTCAGTTTTCAGGCTTCAGAACCTAGACCTTATCTCCAAAAACTGCTCACGGGTCACTGTGAGGCAGATATCAGAACTCTTCTTTACCCATGGCAAGAAACCTTGTGGTTGGCATGTTGTCCAACATTCAGTGTAGTAGAAACCAGCATTCACACTGAGGCCCCACCCATTCTTGAGTGCGACGAGGGCATAAACACGCATTGTGACCCTCACCGTGAGTCCTGTCCTCTAGTACGTCCTCTCAGTGGCTGGAGCATTAGATATCATAGTGGGCTTGACATGTCCCTAGGCCCCAATTTTTAACCAGATATCTGGTTGTCCAGTCGCCCCTCCCCAGGGCTGTACTCTGGAATCCCTCATTCGGTGGGACACCTGAGGTTGAAAAACAAAACAAAACAAATCAACAACAACAGAGCAACGGACTTCTTCCATCCCACAGAATGACCCCAAACTCTTTGGACGGGGCCAAACCCCCAGAGAATAATACTCGTCCATTTCCCATGAAGTCACCCGGAAATTTCACGACCATGAGTGACACGATATCCAGAGACAAAAACTTGAGCAAGAGCCACACACTCGCCCTTTTTTCATATCCCAAAATGTTCGCCTCATGGTCCGTAGATCAGTCCTGCCATACCTATGACCCGAAACATAAGCCGAGTTTGTGTTTTCAGACAACTGTCCAAACAGCCCTGGCCTACACACACTACCTACAGGCTCAGGCCCCTGGAGCCAAACCGGAAGACTGTGCTTGCCATCTCCAAGGGAATTGTATGTGCCCATTCCAATGGCCACAACCCTACTAAGAGGATAAATCTCCAAAGTCCCTGATACCATCCCAATATTTGCAGCTTCCAAGGACAAACAGGGGCAGTCTGGGCCCATCTGAGCACCTACCGGCGCTCAGACCCGTAGACCAATGTCCCCAGAGGTAAAAAGGAACGAACAGGCCCCTAGTCAACTATCAGATCCATTGCTTTGGTTTCCAGGCATCTCAACTCAGAGCCTGGATTTCAATAACAGCATATGGCTGTTTGTTGACCTCAACCATCAGAACAAATCTCATCTACAACACGGGAAAACTTGCCACGATGGAGCTGTGTGAAAAGCCTCTCTTTAGAGAACCCTTCAGGGCCCCAGTGCCACCGGAACAACACACTAGCTTTCTTCAAGGTCTCCATAGACACAATATCATAAATAGGGGGACACATCCTCGGGAGAGTCCCATTTCAACTCCAGCCTCCTCGGTTGCTCCCCCAAGATCACCAGCAGATCTAACCTGTCTTGTTTTTGCTTGCAGCCAATTGGAATGCGAGGTGGGCTACCCAGCCACCCCTCCTTAGAACCCTGCTCGGAATCGTTTGTCCTGGGCCAACCAACAGGTCTAAATTGTCCCTGGCAGAAGAATCATTGCCAGTTTTGGGAGCTTCTCAGAACTCCCATCGTGGAAAACAACCCCATGGGACTCGTGATCCACGCCCCTTCAAGTAGGGGCCATCAGGACAGAATGTCCAACCTGAGCGATCGTCTGATCCTCGCCGTGACTTCAGATGCACGAGATCTCGATTCAGGTCTGTAGATTGTGCGTGGCCATATCCTCACCCAGAAACCTAGGCTAGCTTAGTTCTCATACTTCCGTTCCTACAGACTACTGGCCCACAAAAGCCTCCATTTTGGGCAATCTCAGAACTACAATGCCAGCACTGCTGCCTGCCCTCCAGAAGAAAAAACAGCCTGCTGGGGCTACACAGAACCAGAAAACCAAATGAGATCAACTGCACGCCTTTTGGTTACCTCCCCCCAAATCTAGCGACTGAGCACTGGGAACCCATGCCCTTTTCTGACAAAACCTTGAAGCCTGGACCTCTTGCGCCTGCACCCAGGAACAGGCTTGACCGCACACTGAGCCACATCGGACCAGCCATGGCCTTAGGTCGATCAATCTCTTATCAACCGCGGATGTAACGCTTCAGAACGAGACCTTATCTCAATTCACGGCCCCGGGTCTTGAAATGATTCCCGGGCATAAATCAGAACTCTTCCCGCCATGGCATTGAAAGACTCTTGGGTTTGGCCTGTTGTCCAAGGTTCAGTGTGCGTTGAAACCAGTGCTGGTGGTTCCAAGATGCCTCTACCAACCATGCTTCGCGGCCAACAATTTGGTCAAAAAACACACATTGGTGACCCTCAGACTGAGCACCATGTCCTCATGTAGAGGCCTCTCCAGTGGCTGGATGGAGAGACAGCATATTGCGGGAGTGCCAATCCAATAAGCACCAAATTTTTAGGGCAAGATGGGTGTCCGGTTGTCAATCTTCACTCTTCCAGGGCTCCTTCTGCTTTGGAATTCCTCTTTTGGATGAAGGACACCCTGTCCGGTAACAAATCCTGAAACGGAGTACATCCAACTCCAACAGATTGACGAAAAAACAAAATTGGGACTAGGGCCAAATCCACAGAGAGCAAAGAGTCGTCCAGGGCCCTTTGGGCCTCCTCAATCTTCCCACTGCCATTCGCTGCTACAAAATCCAGGAGCAAAGGCCTGAGCACGCGCCTCAGACTCGCTCATTTACTCCATTTCCGGAAGAGTTCATCACATAAAGAACCTACAACGGCACTCGAAGGCACCAAAATAGATAGTGTAATCTGGGACAATAAAGAACGGTATGAAAACCGGACCTCCGGAACCTCGTGACCCAACACCCAGACACAGCCTGACCCCGCACCACCAGAGCCATATCAGACCCGCTCGCCTGGCCTGAGGTCATCATATCTCCCGAAACTCCGTTTTCAGTCTTCGAACCTAGACCTTATCTCCAATCACTGCCCAGGGTGACGGTGGATTGCAAATCAAACTCTTCCTTCCTTACCCATGGCAAGAAACCTTGTGGTTGGCCATGTATGTCCCAACGTTCATGTGGAGACACCAGCATCACACCCGGGCTTCTACCGCCCCATTCTTGAGCGCGACGAGGCATAACTACTCGCATTGTGACCCTCAGCCTGATTGCCTGTCGTCTAGTACGGTCCTCGTCGTGGGCTGGACCATACTGTCATATGGCTTGACAGGTCCTTGGCCCCAATTTTTATTTAAACCAGATTTGGCTGGTTGCCCATGGTCGCGCCCCTCCCCCTGGGTCTCTACTCTGGAACCCCATTTGGTGGGACAACCTGAGGTTGAAAAAACAAAACAAACAAATCAACAACAACCTAACAATGGACTTCTTCCATCTCACAGAATGAACCCAAACTCTTTGACGGTCCAACCCCCAGAGAGTAAAGACTCGTCCATTTCTCATGAAGTCACCTCTGATATTTCACGACCATGAGGACAACTATAGTCCAGAGACAAAACCTTGAGCCTGAGCCGCAACACTCAGGCCCTGTTTTCCCAATCCCGTATAGTTTCTCCTTCATGATTCTGTAGATCAGTCCTGCCATTACCTCTTACCCGAAACTCACCAGCCTTGTTTGTGTTTTCAAACAACGTCCAAACAGCCCTGACCTACACACCCTACACAGTCTCAGGCCCTTGAAGCCAAACTTTGACGAATGTGCTTGACACTCTCCAAGGGATTTGTTGTTGCCCATTTCCTATGGCCCACACAACCAACTAAGAGGATAACCTCCAAAGTCCCTGATGGTCATCCCAATAGTTGTGGGTTCCAGGACAAACAGGGGCAATCTGGGGGCCCATCTGAGGAACCTACCGGCCACTCAGGCCCGTTTAGCCTGATGGTCCCCAGAGGGTAAAAGCGGTTAAACGAACAGGCCCCTAGGCCACATATCGGATTTTGCGTTGGTTTCCATGCTCTCTCCTCAGAGGACCGGATTTCACTCACAGCATATGGCTTGTTTCTGATCCCCATCCGAACAAATCTCTCTACAATGGTGCCACTTGCACGATGGGTGTGTGAAAGCCTCTTTTAGGAGAAATCTTCAGTGGCCCCAGTGCCACCGCTTCATTCCAAGGTCTCCATAGACAAAATCATATTAGGACACATCCACGGAGAGTCCATTTCAACTCAGCCTCCTCGGTTGCTCCCCAGATCCAGCAGATCTAACCTGTCTTGTTGCTTGAGACAATTGGAATGCGAGGTGGGCTACCCAGCCATCCATCCTTAGAACCCTGCTGGAATCGTTGTCCTGAGCCAACCAACAGGTCTCAATTGTCCTGCAGAAGAATCTTGCTGGGAGCTTCTCACAACTCCCATCGTGGGAAAACCCGCATGGCCTCGTGATCCACGCCCCCTTCAAGAAGGGGCCATCAGGGACAGAATGTCCAACCTGAGCGATCGTCTGATCCTCGCCCTGACTTCAGATGCACGAGATCTAGATTCCGGTTCACCCAGAAACCTAGGCCTAGCTTGGGTTCTCAGACTTCCGTCCTCAGACTACTGGCCCACAAGCCTCCAGTTTGGCAATCCAGAACTACAATGCAGCACTCTGCCTGCCCTCCAGAAGAAAAACATTGCCCTCTGGGGCTACCTAGAAACCCCAAATGAGATCAACCTGCACGCCATTCGGCTGTACCCCAAATATATAGGCTGACCTGGGCACTAATGCCCTTTCTGACACAGCCTGAGCCTGACCTCCTGGCCCCACCCAGACAGCTGGCTGCACACTGAGCTCATATGACCTGCCATGGCCTTAGGTCTTCATCTCCACCTGATGGCAAGAAACCCAGGCCGGTATGTTGTCCAAGGTTCAGTGTACTTGAAACCAGTGTGGCCCAGGAGTCATCCCCGCCCATGCTTCAGGGCCACATTGGTCACAAAACACATTGTGACCCTCAGCCTGAGCCCAGTCCTCAGGTAAGGCCTCTCAGTGGCTGGATGGAGAGACAGCATATTGGCTTGCCATGCCCCTAGGCCCCTTTTAACCATAGTCGGGTTGTCCCTTCACTCTTCCCCAGGGCTCTGCTTTGGAATTCTCTTTGGTGGGACACTGAGGTAACAAACCTGAAAGGAGTCCTCCCATCCCACAGATTGACGGCAATTGGGATCGGGCCAAGTCCACAGAGAGCAAGATTCGTCCATGGCCCATGAGGCCTCCCCAACATTCCACGGCCATCGCTGATACAAAATCCAGAGACAAAAGCCTGAGCACGCGCCTCAGACTCTCATTCTTCATATCCTGAAGAGTTCTTCAGATAAGAACCTACACGGCACTCGAAGGCACCCAAAATATATAGTCTAACCTGGGCACTAATGCACTGTCTGACAACCTGAGCCCGACCTCGTGACCAACACCCAGACAGCTGACCGCACACTGAGCACATCAGACCCGCCATGGCCTTAGGTCATCTCTTCCCTACCTCAGTTTTCAGGCTTCAAACCTAGACCTTATCTCCAATCACTGCCCAGGGGTGACTGTGATGCAGAAATCAGAACTCTTCCTTACCCATGGCAAGAAACCTTGTGGTTGGCATGTTGTCCAACGTTCAGTGTAGGAGAAACCAGCATTCACCCTGACTACCATTCTTGAGTGCGACGAGGGCATAAACACGCATTGTGACCCCAGCGAGTCCTGTCCTCTAGTACGTCCTCTCAGTGGCTGGACCATTAGATGTCATAATGGGCTTGACATGTCCCTAGGCCCCAATTTTTAACCAGATTTCTGGTTGTCCAGTCGCCCCTCCCAGGGCTCTACTCTGAATCCCTCATTTGTGGGACACCTGAGGTTGAAAACAAACAAAACAAAACAAATCAACAACAGAACAACGGACTTCTTCCATCCCACAGAATGACCCCAAACTTTGGACGGGGCCAAACCCCAGAGAGTAAGACTCGTCCATTTCCATGAAGTCACCCGGAAATTTCACGACCATGAGTGACACGATATCCAGAGACAAAACTTGAGCAAGAGCCTCACACTCGCCCTATTTTCATATCCCGAAGAGTTCTCCTCATGGTCTGTAGATCAGTCCTGCCATACCTATGACCCAAACAAGCCGAGTTTGTGTTTTCAGACAACTGTCCAAACAGCCCTGGCCTACACACCCTACAGGCTCAGGCCCTGGAGCCAAACCTGACGACTGTGCTTGCCTCTCCAAGGGAATTGTGTGTGCCCATTCCAATGGCTACAACCCTACTAATAGGATAAACCTCCAAAGTCCCTGAGGCCATCCCAATATGTGGCTTCCCAGGACAAACAGGGGCATCTGGGCATCTGAGCACCTACCGGCACTCAGACCCGTAGACTGATGTCCCTAGAGGTAAAAGGAACGAACAGGCCCCTAGGCACCTATCGGATCCATTGCTTTGGTTTCCAGGCATCTCTCCTCAGAGGAATGGATTTCAATAACAGCATATGGCTGTTTCTTGACTCACCCATCAGAACAAATCTCATCTACACATGGGAAACTTGCACGATGGAGCTGTGTGAAAGCCTCTCTTTAGGAGAACCCTTCAGGGCCCCAGTGCCACCGCTTCATTCCAAGGTCTCCATAGACACAAAATCATATTAGGACACATCCACGGAGAGTCCATTTCAACTCAGCCTCCTCGGTTGCTCCCCAGATCCAGCAGATCTAACCTGTCTTGTTGCTTGGAGACAATTGGAATGCGAGGTGGGCTACCCAGCCATCCATCCTTAGAACCCTGCTCGGAATCGTTGTCCTGGAGCCAACCAACAGGTCTCAATTGTCCTGCAGAAGAATCCTTGCAGTTGGGAGCTTCTCACAACTCCCATCGTGGGAAAACCCCATGGCCTCGATCCACGCCCCCTTCAAGAAGGGCCACAGGCGAAAGACATGTCCCACCGAGCGATCGTCTGGATCTGCCATGATTCGGATGCACGAGATCTAGATTCAGGTTTCACCATACACTAGGCCTAGCTTGGGTTTCTCAGAAAATGCGTCGTACCGGACTACGGACCACAAGCCCTCTAGATTGGCAATCCAGAACGACCATTGCAGCCCTCTGCCTCGACCTCCAGAACGAAAAAAAACCTTGCAGTCTGGGGCTCCCCAGAAACCCCAAATGAGATGCAACCTGCAAAGCATTCGGCTGTACCAAATTTGGCAGACCTGTGCAATAATGCCCTTTCTGAGACAGCCGGAGGTCTGGACCTCCTGGCCCCACAAGACCGCTGGCCGCACACTGAGCGTATAGAATGCCATGGGCTTAGGACTTCATATTTCTCAATCTCGGGTTCAGGCTTCGAACTAGGAAATATCTCCAATCACGGCCGGTTTGAAAATGATGCAGAAATCAGAACTCTTCCCCATGGCAAGAAACCTTGTGGTTGGCATGTTGTCCAAGTTCAGTGTACTTGAAACCAGTGTGGCCCATGAGGCCCCGCCCATGCTTGGGCCACATTGGTCACAAACACATTGTGACCTCAGCCTGAGCCCAGTCCTCAGGTAAGGCCTCTCAGTGGCTGGATGGAGAGACAGCATATTGGGCTTGCCATGCCCCTAGGCCCCTTTAACCATAGTTCGGGTTGTCCCTTCACTCTTCCCCAGGGCTCTGCTTTGAATTCTCTTTGGTGGGACACCTGAGGTAACAAACCTGAAAGGAGTCCTCCCATCCCACAGATTGACGAAAACAATTGGGATCGGGCCAAGTCCACAGAGAGCAAGATTCGCCCATGGCCCATGAGGCCTCCCCAACATTCCACGGCCATCGCTGATACAAAATCCAGAGAAGCCTGAGCACGCGCCTCAGACTCGCCATTCTTCATATCCTGAAGAGTTCTTCAGATAAGAACCCTACGCACTCTGCACCCAAAATATATAGTCTAACCTGGGCACTAATGCACTGTCTGACAACCTGAGCCTGACCTCGTGACCAACACCCAGACAGCTGACCGCACACTGAGCACATCAGACCCGCCATGGCCTTAGGTCATCATCTCTACCTACCTCAGTTTTCAGGCTTCAGAACCTAGACCTTATCTCCAATCACTGCCAGGGGTGACTATGATGCAGAAATCAGAACTCTTCCTTACCATTTCAAGAAAACCTTGTGGTTGGCATGTTGTCCCAACGTTCAGTGTATGAGAAAACCAGCATTCACCCCTGAGGCCTCCATCCCATAATCTGAGTGCTACGATGGCTAACACGCATTTTTAGCCCTCAGCTTGATTCCTTGCTCTCTCTTACTGCTTCCTCTCAGGGCTGGACCATTAGATGTCCTAATGGGCTTTGACATGTCCCTATGCCACCACTTTTAACCAATTTCTGTTGTTGCCATCCCCCCTACCCCAGGGCTCATACTCTGGAATCCCTCATTTGGTGGGACATTCCTGAGGTTTTAAAAACAACAACAAAAAAAAAAAGAACAAATACAACAACATAGACACCACGGAACTTCTTCCAGCCGCCAGATGACCCCAACTCTATTTAGACTGTGCCCAAACCCCCGAGAGGTAAGGCTCGGTCCATCTTCCCATGATGTCACCCGAAATTTTCACGACCATGAGTGAAACGATCTGCAGAGACAAAACTTGAGCAAGAGCCTCACACTCGCCCTTTTTTCATATCCCGAAGAGTTCTCCTTATGGTCTGTAGATCAGTCCTGCCTATAGACCTATGACCCCTAAACATAATTTCCGAGTTTGTGTTTTCAGACAACTGTCCAAACAGCCCTGCCCTACACACCCTACAGGCTCAGGCCCCTGGGCCAAACCTGACGACTGCGCTTGCCCTCTCCAAGGAATTGTATGGCCCCATGTCCAATGGCCCACAACCCTACTAAGAGGATAAACTCCAAAGTCCCTTAGGCCATCCCAATATTTGTGGCTTCCCAGGACAAACAGGGCCAATCTGGGCCCATCTGAGCACCTACCGGCTCTCAGACCCGTAGACTGATGTCCCCAGAGGTAAAAAGGACGAACAGCCCCCTAGGCACTTATCGGATCCATTGCTTTGGTTTCCAGGCATCTCTCCTCAGAGGCACTGGATTTCAATAACAGCATATGGCTGTTTCTTGACTCACCCATCAAACAAATCTCATCTACACATGGGAAAACTTGCACGATGGAGCTGTGTGAAAGCCTCTCTTTAGGAGAACCCTTCAATGGCCCCAGTGCCATACCGCTCATTTCCAGGTCTCCATAGACACAAAATCACCCCCATTAGGACACATCCACGGGAGAGGTCATTTTCAACTCAGTATCCTCGGTTGCTCCCCCAGATCGCAGCAGATCTTACCCTAATCTTGTTGCTTGGTGCCATTTGGAATGCGAGCGTGGCTACGCTGCTCAGTACCATCCTTAGAACCATGCTGGCAACTTTCTTTCTGGGAGCCCACCAAACAGGTCTAATTGTCCGGCATAAGAAATATTTGCGTTTGGGATCTTCTCACAACTCCCATCGTGGGAAAACCACCTGGCCTCGTGATCCATCCCCCATGAAGAAGGGCCATCAGGGCAGAATTGTCCCCAACCTGAGCGTCGTCTGATCCTCTCCCTGACTTCAGATGCACGAGATCTCGATTCAGTTCTGTAGATTGTGCCTCCATATCTCACCCAGAAACCGAGGCCTAGCGTGGGTTCTCAGACTCCGCTCAGACTACTGGCCCACAAGCCTCCATTTGGGAATCCAGAACTACAATGCAGCACTCTGCCTGCCCTCCAGAAGAAAAACATTGCCTCTGGGGCTACCCAGAAACCCCAAATGAGATCAACCTGCACGCCATTCGGCTGTACCCCAAATATATAGGCTGACCTGGGCACTAATGCCCTTTCTGACACAGCCTGAGTCTGGACCTCCTGGCCCCACCAGACAGCCGCACACTGAGCACATATGACCTGCCATGGCCTTAGGTCTTCATCTCTTCTCAACCTCGGTTTTCAGGCTTCAGAACCTAGACCTTATCTCCAATCACGGCCCGTTTGAAAATGATGCAGAAATCAGAACTCTTTCCCCATGGCAAGAAACCTTGTGGTTGGCATGTTGTCCAAGGTTCAGTGTACTTGAAACCAGTGTGGCCCATGAGGCCCCGCCCATGCTTAGGGCCACATTGGTCACAAACACACATTGTGACCCTCAGCCTGAGCCCAGTCCTCAGGTAAGGCCTCTCAGTGGCTGGATGGAGAGAGCATATTGGGCTTGCCATGCCCCTAGGCCCCATTTTTAACCATAGTTCTGTCCCTTCACTCTTCCCCAGGGCTCTGCTTTGAATTTCTCTTTGGTGGGACACCTGAGGTAACAAACCTGAAAGGAGTCCTCCCATCCCACAGATTGACGAAAACAATTGGGATCGGGCCAAGTCCACAGAGAGCAGTCGTCCATGGCCCATGAGGCCTCCCCAACATTCCACGGCCATCGCTGATACAAAATCCAGAGACAAAAGCCTGAGCACGCCTCAGACTCGCTCATTCTTCATATCCTGAAGAGTTCTTCAGATAAGAACCTACACGGCACTAAGGACCCAAAATATATAGTCTAACCTGGGCACTAATGCACTGTCTGACAACCTGAGCCGGACCTCGTGACCAACACCCAGACAGCTGACCGACACTGAGCACATCAGACCTCCATGGCCTTAGGTCATCATCTCTTCCCTACCTCAGTTTTCAGGCTTCAGAACCTAGACCTTATCTCCAATCACTGCCCAGGGGTGACTGTGATGCAGAAATCAGAACTCTTCCTACCCATGGCAAGAAACCATGTGGTTGGCATGTTGTCCAACGTTCAGTGTAGGAGAAACCAGCATTCACCCTGAGGCTCGCCCATTCTTGAGTGCGACGAGGGCATAAACACGCATTGTGACCCTCAGCGTGAGTCCTGTCCTCTAGTACGTCCTCTCAGTGGCTGGACCATTAGATGTCATAATGGGCTTGACATGTCCCTAGGCCCCAATTTTAACCAGATTTCTGGTTGTCCAGTCGCCTCCCCAGGCTCTACTCTGGAATCCCTCATTTGGTGGGACACCTGAGGTTGAAAAACAAAACAAAACAAATCAACAACAACAGAACAACGGACTTCTTCCATCCCACAGAATGACCCTAAACTCTTTGGACGGGGCCAAACCCCCAGAGAGTAAGACTCGTCCATTTCCCATGAAGTCACCCGAAATTTCACGACCATGAGTGACACGATATCCAGAGATAAAAACTTGAGCAAGAGCCTCACACTCGCCCATTTTCATATCCCGAAGAGTTCTCCTCATGGTCTGTAGATCAGTCCTGCCATACCTATGACCAAACATAAGCCGAGTTTGTGTTTTCAGACAACTGTCCAAACAGCCCTGGCCTACACACCCTACAGGCTCAGGCCCCTGGAGCCAAACCTGACGACTGTGCTTGCCCTCTCCAAGGGAATTGTATGTGCCCATTCCAATGGCCACAACCCTACTAATAGGATAAACCTCCAAAGTCCCTGAGGCCATCCCAATATTTGTGGCTTCCCAGGACAAACAGGGGCAATCTGGGCCCATCTGAGCACCTACCGCACTCAGACCCGTAGACTGATGTCCCCAGAGGTAAAAGGAACGAACAGGCCCCTAGGCACCTATCGGATCCATTGCTTTGGTTTCCAGGCATCTCTCCTCAGAGGCCTGGATTTCAATAACAGCATATGGCTGTTTCTTGACTCACCCATCAGAACAAATCTCATCTACACATGGGAAACTTGCACGATGGAGCTGTGTGAAAGCCTCTTTAGGAGAACCCTTCAGGGCCCCAGTGCCACCGCCATTCCAAGGTCTCCATAGACATAAATCATATTAGGACACATCCACGGAGAGTCCATTTCAACTCAGCCTCCTCGGTTGCTCCCCAGATCCAGCAGATCTAACCTGTCTTGTTGCTTGGAGACAATTGGAATGCGAGGTGGGCTACCCAGCCATCCATCCTAGAACCCTGCTCGAATCGTTGTCCTGAGCCAACCAACAGGTCTCAATTGTCCTGCAGAAGAATCTTTGCAGTTGGGAGCTTCACAACTCCCATCGGGAAAACCCCATGGCCTGTGATCCACCCCCTTCAAGAAGGGGCCATCAGGGACAGAATGTCCAACCTGAGCGATCGTCTGATCCTCGCCCTGACTTCAGATGCACGAGATCTAGATTCCGGTCTCACCCAGAAACCTAGGCCTAGCGGTTCTCAGACTTCCGTCCTCAGACTACTGGCCCACAAGCCTCCAGTTTGGCAATCCAGAACTACAATGCAGCACTCTGCCTGCCCTCCAGAAGAAAAACATTGCCTCTGGGGCTACCCAGAAACCCCAATGAGATCAACCTGCACGCCATTCGGCTGTACCCCAAATATATAGGCTGACCTGGGCACTAATGCCCTTTCTGACACAGCCTGATCTGGACCTCCTGGCCCCACCCAGACAGCTGGCCGCACACTGAGCACATATGACCTGCCATGGCCTTAGGTCGTCATCTCTTCTCAACCTCGGTTTTCAGGCTTCAGAACCTAGACCTTATCTCCAATCACGCCCGGGTTTGAAAATGATGCAGAAATCAGAACTCTTTCCCATGGCAAGAAACCTTGTGGTTGGCATGTTGTCCAAGGTTCAGTGTACTTGAAACCAGTGTGGTCCATGAGGCCCCGCCCATGCTTCAGGCCACATTGGTCACAAACACACATTGTGACCCTCAGCCTGAGCCCAGTCCTCAGGTAAGGCCTCTCAGTGGCTGGATGGAGAGACAGCATATTGGGCTTCATGCCCCTAGGCCCCATTTTTAACCATAGTTCGGGTTGTCCCTTCACTCTCCCCAGGGCTCTGCTTTGAATTTTCTTTGGTGGGACACCTGAGGTAACAAACCTGAAAGGAGTCCTCCCATCCCACAGATTGACGAAAACAATTGGGATCGGGCCAAGTCCACAGAGAGCAAGATTCGTCCATGGCCCATGAGGCCTCCCCAACATTCCACGGGCCATCCCTGATACACATCCAGGGACAAAGCTGAGTCACGCGCCTCAGACTCGCTCATTCGTCCATAGCCTTAAGAGGTCTTCAGATAACAACCTACCCGGCACTCGAGTAGGCCACCCAAAAGATATAGTTCTAAACATGGGCACAAATGCACTATTCTTGAACAACCCGATCCCGGACCACTCGTGACGGTCAACCCCCTGACAAAGCGGAGCGCACACTGAGCACAACATTAACCGAACAAGGCCTTTAAGTCATCCTCTCTTCCCTACCTCTTTTTCAGGCTTCAAGAACTTAGAACCTTATCTCCAATCACTGACCAGGGTGTGGATTCAGAAATCAGAACTCTTCCTACCCTGCAAAAACCTTGTGGTTGGCATGTTGTCCAACGTTTCAGTGTGAGAAAACCAGCATTCACCCTTAGGCCCCGCCCATTCTTGAGTGCGTCGAGGGTATAACACGCATTTCGGCCCTCAGCGTAGTTCTGTCCTCTAGGACGTCCTCTCAGTGGCTGGACCATTAGATGTCAGAATGGGCTTGACCTGTTCCCTAGCCCAATTTTTAACTCAATTTCTGGTTGTCATTCGACCCTCCCTAAGGGCTCTACTCTGGAATCCCTCTTTGGGGACACCTGAGGTTGAAAACCGAACAAAACACACCAACCAACAACAGAACAACGGACTTCTCCCTCACACAGAGTGCCCCAACGCTTTGGACGGGGCAAACCCCCCGATTAAAGACCCCGTCCATTTCCATGAAGTCACCCGAATTTTTCAATCACGACCTGAGTGACACGATATCCAGAGACAAAACTTGAGCAAGAGCCTCACACTCGCCCTTTTTTCATATCCCGAAGAGTTTCTGCCTCAGGTACTGTAGATCACAGTCCTGCCATACCTATAGACCCCGAAACATAAGCCGAGTTTTGTGTTTTTCAGACAAACTGTCCAAACAAGGCCCTGGCCTACACACGCCTACAGACTCAGCAGCCTCCTGGCATCCAAACCTGACGATTGTGCTTGCCCTCTCCAAGGGAATTCGTGTGTGCCCATTCCAATGGGCCACAACCCTACTAATGAGGATAAACCTAACGAAATTCCCTGAGGCCCCAATCGCCAATAATATGGTGGCTTCCCAGGACAACAGAGGGCTATCTTGAGCCCATCTGAGGCACCTACCTGTCACTCAGACCCGTAACTGATGTTACCTTAGAGGATATATAGGAACCGAACAGGCCCTCTAGCACCTATCGGAATCCATTGCTTTGGTTTCCAGGCAGTCAACGCTCCTCACGAGGCCTTGGGTATTTCCAATAACAGGCATATGGCTGTTTCTTGACTCACCCATCAGTACAAATCTCATCTACACATTGGAAACTTGTCACGATGGAGTCTGTGTGAAAGCTCTCTTTAGGAGAACCCTTCAGGGCCCCAGTTTCCAACCTTCCTCTCATTCCAGAGTCCCTCCATAGACACAAAAACCATTAGGACACATCCACAACGGCGAGTCCATTTCAAAATGACTCCTCGGTTGCTTCCCCGAGATTCTCCCAGCCTATCTAACCTGTCTTGTTGCTTGGAGACAATTGGGAATGCGGGTTGGCCTACCCACTGCCATTCCATACTTAGAACCCTGCCTCGAATTCGCTTGTGGCCTGGAGCCAACCAACAGCTTCATTTGTCCTGCAGAAGAATCTTTGCAGTTGGGATCTTCTCACCAACTCCCATCTGTGGGATGCACCCCCATGGACCACAGTTGGGTTGATCACCCCCCTACCCCTTCAAGAAGGGGCCACAGGGACAGAATGTCCAACCTGAGCGATCGTCCTGATCTCTCACTCCTTCTTTCAGAAGCACGAGATCTCGGTCAAGGTTCTGTCGATTGTGCCTGTTTCATATCCTCACCCAGAAACCTAGGCCTTGCGTTGTGTTCTCAGACTTACTGGTCCTCAGAACTACTGGGTCAAAGCCCTCCGTTTGGCAATCCAGAACTACAAATGCATTCACTCTACCTGCCCTCCAGAATAAAACATTGCCCTCTGGGGCTACCTCAGAAACCCCAATGAAGATCACGCTGTCACGCCATTTTGGCTGTACCCCAAATATATAGGCTGACCTGGGCAACTAATGCCCTTTCGAAACCACAGTCTGAGCCTGGACCTCCTGGCCCCACCCAGACAGGCTGGCCGCACACTGAGAAATTTCGGACCCGTCCATTGGCACTTAGGGTGCGTTATCTCTTTCTCCCAACCTCGGTTTTCAGGCTTCAGAACCTAGACCGTTATCTGCCAATCACGGCCCAGGTTTGGAAAATGATTTGGCAAGAAATCAGAACTCCCTCCCCATGGCAAGAAACCTTGTGGTTGGCATGTTTTTGTCCAAGGGTTCAAGTTTAGGTGCAAACCAGTGTGGTCCCTTGAGGCCCCGCCCATTGCTCCATTCGGCCACATTGGTCCCAAACACCATTGTGACCGCTCAGCCGTGATACCAGTCCCTCAGGTAAGGCCTACATCAATTGTGCTGGATGGAGAGACAGCAGATTGGGGCTTGCCATGCGCCCTAGGCCCCCATTTTTAACAATAGTTTCGGGCGGGGTTTGTCCATTCACTCTTCCCCAGGGCTCTGCTTTGGAATTCCTCACTTTGGTGGGACACCGTGAGGTAACAAACCTGTAGGAGTCCTCCCATCCCCACCGATTGACGAAAAACAATTGGGGATCGGCCAAGTCCACAGAGAGCAAGATTCGTCCATGGCCCATGAGGCCTCCCCAACATTCCAGGGCCATCGGCTGATACAAAAATCCCAGAGACCACAGCCTGTAGCCAAGCGCCATCAACTACGCACTTCTTCATATCCTGAGACGTCTTCTCAGATCAGACCTACACGCACTCGAATGCACCCAAAATATACCGTCTAACGGGCCGACTAATGCCTGTCTGACAACCTGTTTTCAGGACCTCTGTACCAACACCCCGAACAGCTGACCGCACCGATGAGCACACAATACGCCTCCATGGCTTAGGACTCATCCTTCCCTCACCCTCAGGACTTCAGCCTTCAAAAACTATGGGACCTCTTCTCTCCAATCCACTGCCCAATGTCGATACAATTGATCAGAAACACTCCAAAGTCTTCCTGAGGCCATGGGCATAACCTTGTGTTGGCATGTTTGTCCAACGGGTCAGTCTACCCAGAAACCAGCATCTCACCCTGAGGCCACTCCCATCTTAGCAAGTCGACGAGGGAATAAACAAGCATTGTGGAACCCTCAGCGTGAGGCTTGTCCTCTAGTAAGTCCTACTCGGTATCTGGGACCATTAGATGTCATAATGGGGCTTGACATGTCCCTAGGCCCCAATTTTTAACCAGGCATTTCTGTTGTCCATTCGCCCCCCTCCCCAGGGCTCTACTCTGGAATCCCTCATTTGGTGGGGACAACAACCTGAGGTTGAAAACAAAACAACAACAAATCAACCAACAACAGAACCACGGACTTCTTCCCATCCCACAGAATGACCCCAAACTCTTTGGACGGGCCAAACCCCATCTAGTAAGAACTCGTCCATTTCCCATGAAGTCCCCCGGATAATTTCACGACCATGAGTGACACGATATCCAGAGACAAAAACTTGAGCAAGAGCCTCACACTCGCCCTTTTTTCATATCCGCCAAGAAGTTTCTCCTCCATGTTCCTGTAGATCAGTCCTGCCATACCTTGACCCCGAAACATAAGCCGAGTTTGTGTTTTCAGACAAGCTGTCCAAAGACCCTGGCCTACAAGGAACCTACAGGCTCAGGCCCCTGCGCCAACCTGAAGACTGTGCTTGCCCTCTCCAAGGGAATTGTATGTGCCCATTCCAATGGCCACAACCCCTACTAATAGCGATAAACCTCCAAAGTCCCTGACCATCCCAATATTGTGGCTTCCAGGACAAAACAGGGGCAATCTGAGCCACACTGAGCACCTACCCTGCACTCAGACCCGTAGACTGATTTCCCCAGAGGTAAAGGACCGAACAGCCCCTAGGCACCCTATCGGAACCATTGCTTGGTTCCAGGCTATCTCTCCTCCAGATTCCGAGCCTGGATTTCAATAACTGCATAATATGGCTGTTTTTCTTGACTCACCCATCGGGAACAAATCTCATCTACACATGGTAAACTTGCACGATGGGAGCTGTGGGAAAGCCTCGCTTTAGGAGAACCATTCAAGGCCTCAGTGCCAACCAGCTTCATTCCAAGGGCTCCATAGACACAAAATCACATTAGGACACCATCCATCGGGATAGTCCATTTCACACTCAGCCTCCTCGGTTGCTCCCCCGATCCAGCATGATCTAACCGTCCGTGTTGCTAGGGAGACAATGGAATGCGAGGTGGCTACCCAGACATAAAGTCCTTAGAACCCTGCTGTCGGAATCGTTGTCCTGGAGCCAACCCAACAGGTCTCAATTGTCCTGCAGATGAATCTTTGCTGTTGGGAGCTTCTCATCAACTCCCATCGTGGGAAAACCCCATGGCCTCGTGATCCACCCCCCCCCTCAAGAAGGGCCCATCAGGGACAAATTTCCAACCTGAGCTTCGTCTGATCCTCGCCCTGACTGGCAGATTGCCCGAGATCTCGATTCAGGTCTGTTGATTGTGCCTGCCATATCTCACCCACTGAAACCTAGGCCTAGCTTGGGTTCTCAGACGTTTTTCCGTCGCTCAGACTACTGGGCCCACAACCCTCCATTTGGCAATCCAGAACTACAATGCATCACTCTGGCCTGCCCTCCAGAAGAAACAACATTGGTCCCTCTGGGGTCTACCACCTAACCCAAATGAGGATCAACCTGGCACGCCCATTCGTGCCCACCTACCCAAAATAGTAGGTCTTGACCTGGGCACTAATGCCTTTCTGCCACAGTACTGATCCTGGAACTCCTGGCCCCACCCAGACAGATGCCGCACACTGAGCACCATCGGACCCCTCCATGGCCTTAGGAGTTCGTCATCCTCTCCTCTCCACCTCGGTTTTTGCAGGCTTCAGAACCTAGACATTATCTCCAACACGGCCCGGGTTTGAAAATGGATGCAGACATCATCAGAACTCCTGTCCCCATGGCAAAACCTTTGTGGTTGGCATTGTAAGTTCCCCAAGGTTCAAGTGTACCTTGAAACCAAGCATGGCCAATGAGCCCTTCCCATGTCTTGCGGGCCACATTGGTCACAAACACACATTGTGACCCTCAGCCTGAGCCCAGTCCTCAGGGTAAGGCCTCTCAGTGGCTGAAGGAGAGACAGCATATATGGGTTCTTGCCATGCCCCCCTAGGCCCCAATTTTTAACCATAGTTCGGATTGTCCCTTCACTCTTTCCCCCAGGGCTTCTGCTTTTGGAATTCCTCTTTTGTGGGACACCCTGAGGTAACAACCTGAAAGGAGTTCCTCCCACTCCCACAGATTGACGAAAAACAATTGGGATCGGGGATCAATCCACAGAGAGCCAAGATTCGTTCCATGGCCCATAGGCCGCCCCCAAACATTCCACGCGCCATCGCTGATACAAAATCCCAGAGACAAAAGCCTGAGCACGCGCCTCAGACTCGCTCATTCTTCATAGCCTGAAGAGTTTTCTTCAGATAAGAACCTACACGTCACTCGAAGGCACCCAAAATTCTATCTAACCTGGGTCACTAATGCACTGTCGGAACATCCTGAACTCCCGGACCTCGTGACCAACACCCAGACAGCTGACCCGCAAACACTGAGTACATCAGCCCCGCCATGCCTTAGGTCATCATCTCTTCCCTACCTCAGTTTTCAGGCTTCAGAACCCTAACCTATCCCAAGTCTCCACTCACTGCCCAGGGGTGTTACTGTGATGCAGAAATCAAACTCTTCCTTACCCATGGCAAGAACCTGTGGTTGGCATGTTGTCCAACGTTTCAGTGTAGGAGAAACCAGCATTCTCCCGAGCCCCCGCCCATTCTAGAGTGCAACGAGGGCATAACACGCATTTTGACCCTCAGCGTGAGTCCTGTCCTCTAGTACGTCCGCTTCAGTGGCTGGACCAGTAGATGTCATAATGGGCTTGGACATGTCCCTAGCCCCATTTTTTACCAGATTTCTGGTTGTCCAGTCGCCCCTCCCCAGGGCTCTACTCTGGAATCCCTCATTTGGTGGAAAAAACCACCTGAGGTTGAAAAAAAAAAACAAAACAAACTCAACAAATCACAACACAGAACAACGGACTTCTTCCATCCCACAGAATGACCGCCAAACTCTTTGGACGGGGCCAACCCCACAGAGGTAAGACTCGTCCATTTCCCATGAAGTCACCCGGAAATTTCACGCCCATGAGTGACACGATATCCAGAGACAAAACTTGAGCAAGAGCCTCACAGCTCGCCCTTTTTTCATATCCTAGATGAGTTCTCCTCATGGTCTTGTAGATCACTCCTGCCATACCTATGACCCGAAACATAAGCCGAGGTTTGTGTTTTCAGACAACCTGTCCAAACAGCCCTGGCCTACACAATCCTACAGGCTCAGGCCCCTGTGCCAAACCTGACGACTGTGCTTGCCCTCCTCCAAGGATTGTTGTGCCAATTCCAATGGCCACAACCGCTACTCTAAGAGTCCCTAAATCCTCCAAAAGTCCCTGAGGCCATCCCAAATATTTGTGGCTTCCCAGGACAAACAGGGGCCAATTCTGGGCCCATCTTCCAGCACCTTCCTACCTGGCACTCATACCCGTATACTGATGTCCCCAGAGGTAAAAGGGAACGAACAGGCTCCTAGGCACCTATTGGGATCCATTGCTTTGGTTTCCAAGCATCTCTCCTCAGAGGCCTGGCATTTCAATAACAGCATATGGGCTGTTTCTGGACTCCCCCATCAGTTAACAAATCTCATCTACACATGGGAAACTTGCACGATGGGGCTCTGGTGTGAAAGCCTCTCTTTTAGGAGAACCCTTCAGGGCCCCAGTGCCACACCACCGCTTCATTCCAAGGTTCTCCATAGACATCAAAATCATATTAGGACACATCAACGGAGAGTCCATTTCAACTCAGCCTCCTCGGTTGCCTCCCCCATATCCAGCAGATCTAACCTGTTCTTGTTGCCTGGAGACAATTGGAATGCGAGGATGGGCTCACCCAGCCATCCTCCTTATGAACCCTTGCTCAAATTCGTTGTCCTGGAGCCAAACAACAGGTCTCAGATTGTCCTGCAGAGAATCGTTTGCAGTTGGGGAGCTTACTCACAACTCCCATCTGTGGGAAAAACCCCCATGGCCTCGTGATCCACCCCCCCCTTCAAGAAGGGGCCATCAGGATACAGAATGTCCAACCGAGCGATCTATCTGATCATCGCCCTGACTTCAGATGCACGAGATCTCGATTCAGGTCTGTAGATTTGTGCATGCCATATCCTCACCTCAGAAACCTAGGCCTAAGTCTTGGGTTCTCAGACTCCGTCCTCAGACTACTGGCCCACAAGCCCTCCAGTTTGGGTTAATCCAGAACTACAATGCAGCACTCTGCCTGCCCACTCCAGATAAGAAAAACATTGCCCCTCTGGGGCTACCGAGAAACCCCAAATGAGGATTCAACCCCCCTGCACGCCATTCGGCTTTCGTGTACCCCAAATATATAGGCTGACCTGGGCACTAATGCCCTTTCTGACACAGCCTGAGCCTGGACCTCCTGGCCCCACCCAGACAGCTGCCGCACACTGACGCAATCTGGACCCGCCATGGCCTTAGGTACGTAATCTCTTCTCAACCTCGTTTTTCAGGGCTTCAGAAAACCTAGACCTTATCTCCAATCACGCGGCCCGGGTTTGAAAATGATGCAGAATCAGAACTCTTTCCCCATGGCAAGAAACCTTGTAGGTTGGTCATGTTGTCCAAAGGTCAGTGTACTTGAAACCAGGTGTGGCCCATGAGCCCCGCCCATGCTTGCGGGCCACATTTGTCACAAACACACATTGTGACCCTCAGCCTTAGCCCAGTCCTCAGGTAAGGCCTCTCAGTGGCTGGATGGAGAGACATCATATTGGGCTTTGCCATGCCCCTAGGCCCCAATTTTTAAACCATAGTTCGGGTTGTCCCTTCACTCTTCCCCAGGGCTCTGCCTTTGGAATTTCCTCTTTTGGTGGGACACCTGAGGTAACAAACCTTGAAAGGAGTCCTCCCATCCCACAGATTGACGAAAACAATTGGGATCGGGCAAAGTCCAGAAGAGCAAGATTCGTCCAATGGCCCATTAGCCTCCCCAACAGTCCACGACCATTCTTGTGATACAAAAAGCCGAGACAAAGCCTGAGCAACTGCGCCTCAGACTCCCTCATTCTTCATATCCTGAAGAGTTCTTCAGATAAGAACCTCACAATCACTCGAATGCACCCAAAATATATAGTCTAACCTGGCACTAATGCACTGTCTGACACCATTAGCCCGGACGTCGTGACCACACCCAGACAGCTGACCGCACACTGAGCACATCAGACCCGCCATGGCCTTAGGTCATCATCTCTACCCTACCTCAGTTTCAGTCTTCAAAACCTAGACCTTATCTCCAATCACTGGCCCCCTGGGTGACTATGATGCAGAAATCAGAACTCTCTTTCCTTACCCAAGGCAAGAAAACCATGTGGTTTGGCATGTTGTCCAACGTTCATTGTAGGAGTAAACCAGCATTCACCCTGAGGCCCGCCCATTTTCTTGAGTGGCGACGAGGGCATACAACACCCGCATTGTGACCCTCAGCGTGAGTCCTGTCCTCTAGTACGTCTCCTCTCAGAGTGGCTGGACCATTAGATGTCATAATGGCTTGACATGTCCCTAGGCCCCAATTTTTAACCAGATTTCTGGTTGTCCAGTCGCCCCGCCCCTCCAGGCTCTACTCTGGAATCCCTCATGTTTGCTGGGACACCTGAGGTTGAAAAACAAACCAAACAAATCAATAACAACAGAACAACGGGGACTTCTTCCATCCCACAGGATGACCCAAACTCTTTGGACGGGGCCAAACCCCCAGAGAGTAAGACTCGTCCATTTCCCATGAAGTCACCCTGGAAAATTTCACGACCATGAGTGACAAAATAATCCATAGAGAAAAACTTGAGCAAGAGCCTCACACTCTCGCACGCTTTTTTCATATCCCGAAGAGTTTATCCTCATGGTCTGTAGATCAGTCCTTGCCATACCTATGACCCTTGAAACATAAGCCGAGTTTGTGTTTTTCAAACAACTGTCCAAACAGCCCTGGCTACACACCCTACAGGCTCAGGCCCTGGAGCCAAACCTGACGACTTGCTTGCCCCTCTCCAAGGGAATTGTGTGTGCCCATTCCAATGGCCACCACCATACTAATAGAATAAACTCCAAAGTCCCTGAGGCCATCCCAATATTTGTGGCTTCCCGGACAAACAGGGGCAATCGGGCCCATCTGAGCACCTACCGGCACTCAGACCCGTAGACTGATGTCCCCCTCGAGGTAAAAGGAACGAACAGGCCCCTAGGCACATATCGGATCCATTGCTTTTGGTTTCCAGGCATCTCTCCTCATAGGCCTGGATTTCAATACCAGCATATGGCTTTTTCTTTGACTCACCCATCAGAAACAAATCTCATCTACACATGGGAACTTGCACGATGGAGCTGTGTGAAAGCCTCTCTTTAGGAGAACCCTTCAGGGCCCCAGTGCCACCAATAGCTTCATTCCAAGGTCCCATAGACACAAATCATATTAGGACACATCCACGGAGGAGAGTCCATTTCAACTCAGCCTCCTCGGTTGCTCCCCCAGATCCAGCAGATCTAACCTGTCCTTGTTTGCTTTGGAGACAATTGGAATGCGAGGTGGGCTACCCAGCCATCCATCCTTAGAACCCTGCTGCTCGGAAATCGTTGTCCCTGGAGCCAACCAACAGGTCTCAATTGTCCTGCAGAAGAATCTTTGCAGTGTGGGAGCTTCTCACAACTCCCATCGTGGGAAAACCCCCATGGCCTTCGTGATCCCACTCCCCCCTTCAAGAAGGGGCCATCAGGACAGAATGTCCAACCTGAGAGATTGCGTCTGATCCTCGCCCTGACTTCAGATGCACGAGATCTAGATTCCGGTCTGGTAGATCTCGTGCAGGGTGCCCATGCGCATCCCACCCAGACCGAGGCCTAGCTTGGTTTCTCAGACTTCCGTCCTCAGACTACTGGCCCACAAGCCCTCCAGTTTGGCAATCCAGAACTTACAGTGCAGCACTCTGCCTGCCCCTCCAGAAGAAAAACATTGCCTCTGGGGCTACCCAGAAACCCCCAAATGAAGGATCAACCTGCACGCCAATTCGGCTGTACCCCCAATATATAGGCTGACCCTGGGCACTAATGCCCTTTCTGAGGACAGCCTGAGTCTGGACATCCTGGCCCCACCCAGACAGCTGGCCGCACCACTGAGCTCATATGACCTGCCATGGCCTTAGGTCTCATCTCTTCTCAATCTCGGGTTTCAGTTGCTTCAGAACCTAGACATTATCTCTCCAATCACGCTCCGGGTTTGAAAAATGATGCAGAAATCAGAACCGCTTTCCCATGGCAAGAAACCTTGTGTTGCATGTGTTGTCAAAGGTTCAGTGTACTTGGAAACCAGTGTGGCCCATGAGGGCCCACCCCATGCTTGCGGGCCACATTTGTCATCCAAACACACATTGTGACCACTCAGCCTGAGCCCAGTCCTCAGGTAAGGCCTCTCAGTGGCTGGATGGAGAGACAGCATATTGGGCTTGCCATGCCCTAGGCCCCCAATTTTTAACCATAGTTCGGGTGTCCCTTCACTCTTCCCAAGGGCTTCTGATTTGGAATTCCTCTTTTGGTGGGACACCTGAGGGTAACAAACCTAAAAGGAGTCCTCCATCCCACAGATTGACGAAAACAATTGGGATCGGGCCAAGTCCACAGAGAGCAAGATTCGTCCATGGCCCATGAGGCCTCCTCCACACATTCCACGGCCATCGGATGATACAAAATCCAGAGACAAAAGCCTGAGCACGCGCCTCAGACTCGCTCATTCTTCATATCCTGAAGAGTTCTTCAGATAAGAAACCTACACGGTCACTCGAAGGCACCCAAAATATATAGTCTAACCTGGGCACTAATGCACTGTCTGACAACCTGAGCCCGGAACTCGTGACCAACACCCAGACAGCTGACCGCACACTGAGCACATCAGACCCGCCATGGCCTTAGGTCATCATCTCTTACCTACCTCAGTTTTCAGTCTTCAAAACCTAGACTTATCTCCAATCACTGCCCAGGGGTGACTATGATGCAGAAATCAGAACTCTTCCTTACCCAAGGCAAGAAACCATGTGGTTGGCATGTTGTCCAACGTTCAGTGTAGGAGAAACCAGCATTCACCCTGACGCCCCGCCCATCTTGAGTGCGAGAAGCGAGGGCATATAAACACACATTGTGACCCTCAGCAGTGTGAGTCCTGTCCATCTAGTACGTCCTCTCAGTGGCTGGACCATTAGATGTCATAATGGGCTTGACATGTCCCAGGCCCAATTTTTTTAACCAGATTTCTGGTTGTCCAGTCGCCCCTCCCAGGGGCTCTACTCTGGAATCCCCTCATTTGCTGGGACACCTGAGGTTGAAAAACAAAACAAATACAAAAACAAATCAACAACAAGAACAACGGACTTCTTTCCATCCCACAGTAATGACCCGAAACTCTTGTCGGACGGGGCCAAACCCCCGAGAGTAAGACCTCGTCCATTTCCCATGAAGTCACCCGGCAAAATTTCCACTCGACCATGAGTGACACGATAATCCAGAGATAAAAACTTGAGCAAGAGCCTCACACAACGCCCCCAACACCACTTTTCATATCCCGAAGAGTTCCTCCTCATGGTCTGTAGATCAGTCCTGCCAGACCTATGACCCGAAACATAAGCCGAGTTTGTGTTTTCAGACAACTGTCCCAAACAGCCTGGCCTACACACCCTACAGGCTCAGGCACTGGAGCCAAACTGACGACTGTGCTTTGCCCTCTCCAGGGAATTGTTGTGTGCCCATTCCAATGGCCACACACCCAACTAAGAGGATAAACCTCCAAAGTTCCCTGGGCCATCCCAATATTATTGTGGCTTCCCAGGACAAACAGGGGCAATCTGGCCCATCTGAGCACCTACCTGCACTCAGACCCGTAGACTGATGTCCCCAGAGGTAAAAAGGAACGAAACAGGGCCCCTAGGCACCTATCCGATCCATTGCTTTGGTTTCCAGGCATCTCTCCTCAGAGGAATGGATTTCAATAACAGCATATGGCTGTTTCTTGACTCACCCATCAGAACAAATCTCATCTACACATGGGAAACTTGCACGATGGAGCTGTGTGAAAGCCTCTCTTTAGGAGAACCCTTCAGGGCCCAGTGTCCACCGGCTTCATTTCCAAGGTCTCCATAGACACAAAATCATATTAGGACACATCCACGGGAGAGTCCATTTCAACTCAGCCTCCTCGGTTTGCTCCCCCAGATCCAGCAGATCTAACCTGTCTTGTTGCTTGGAGACAATTGGAAGGCGAGGTGGGCTACCCCAGCCATCCATCCTTAGAACCCTGCTCGGAATCGTTGTCCTGGAGCCAACCAACAGGTCTCAATTGTCCTGTGCAGAAGAATCTTTGCAGTTGGGGAGCTTCTTCACAACTCCCATCGTGGGAAAACCCCCCATGGCCTCGTGATCCACCCCCCTTCCAAGAAGGGCCATCAGGGACAGAATGTCCACACCTGAGCGATCGTCTGATCCTCGCGCCCTGACATTCAGATGCACGATGATCTCGATCAGTGTCTGTAGATTGTGCCTGCCATAATCTCACCCAAAAACCTAGGCCTAGCTTGGGTTCTCTAGACTTCCGTCCTCAGACTCCTGGCCCACAAGCCCTCCAGTTTTGCAATCCAGAACTAACAATGCAGCACTCTGCCTGCCCTCCAGAAGAAAAAACATTGCCTCTGGGGCTACCCAGAAACACCCAAATGAGGATTCAACCTGCACGCCATTCGGCTGTACCCCAAAATATATAGGCTGACCTGGGCACTAATGCCCTTTCTGACACAGCCTGAGCCTGGACCTCCTGGCCCCACCCCAGACAGCTGCCGCAACACTGAGCACATCGGACCCGCCATGGCCTTAGGTTCGTCATCTCTTCTCAACCTCGGTTTCAGGCTTCAGAACCTAGACATTATCTCCAATCACGGCCCGGTTTGAAAATGATGGCAGAAATCAGAACTCTTTCCCCATGGGCAAGAAACCTTTGTGGTTGGCATGTTGTCCAAGGTTCAGTGTACCTTGAAACCAGTGTGGCCCCATGAGGCCCCGCCCATGCTTGCGGGCCACATTGGTCACAAACACACATTGTGACCCTCAGCCTGAGCCCAGTCCTCAGGTAAGCCTCTCAGTGGCTGGATGGAGAGACAGCATATTGGGCTTGCCATGCCCCTAGGCCCCAATTTTACAACCATAGTTCGGGTTGTCCCTTCACTCTTCCCCAGGCTCTGCTTTGGAATTCCTCTTTTGGTGGGACACCTGAGGTAACAAACCTGAAAGGAGTCCTCCCATCCCACAGATTGACGAAAAACAATTGGGATCGGGCCAAGTCCACAGAGAGCAAGATTCGTTCCATGGCCCATGAGGCCTCGCCAACATTCCACGGCCATCGCTGATAACAAAATCCAGAGACAAAAGCCTGAGCACGTGCCTCAGACTCGCTCATTCTCATATCCTGAAGAGTTCTTCAGATAAGAACCTACACGGCACTCGAATGCACCCCAAAATATATAGTCTAACCTGGGCACTAATGCACTGTCTGACAACCTGAGCCCGGACGTCGTGACCAACACCCAGACAGCTGACCGCCACACTGAGCACATCAGACCCGCCATGGCCTTAGGTCATCATCTCTTACCTACCTCAGTTTTCAGGCTTCAAAACCTAGACCTTATCTCCAATCACACTGCCCAGGGGTGACTGTGATGCAGAAATCAGAACTCTTTTCTTACCCATGTCAAGAAAACCTTGTGGTTGGCATGTTGTCCAAACGTTAGTGTAGGAAAAAAAAACCAGCATTCACCCTGAGGCCCCGTCCATCTTGAGTGCGACGAGGGCATAAACAACGCATTGTGACCCTCAGCATGAGTCCTGTCCTCTAGTACGTCCTCTCAGTGGCTGGAAAAAAACCATTTAGATGTCATAATGGCTAGACATGTCCCTAGGCCCCAATTTTTTAACCAGATGTTCTGGTTGTCCAGTCGCCCCTCCAGGGCTCTACTCTGGATTCCCTCATTTGGTGGGACACCTGAGGTTGAAAAACAGACCAAAAAACAAATCAACAACAACAGAAAAACGGACTTCTTCCATCCCACAGAATGACCCCAAACTCTTTGACGGGGCCAAACCCCCAGAGAGTAAGACTCGTCCCATTTCCCATGAAGTCACCCACGGAAATTTCACGACCATGAGTGACACGATAACCAGAGACAAAAAACTTGAGCAAGAGCCTCACCAGTCGCCCTTTTTTCATATCCCGAAGAGTCTCCTCATGGTCTGTAGATCAGTCCTGCCATACCTATGACCCCGAAACATAAGCCGAGTTTGTGTTTTCAAACAGACTGTCCAAACAGCCCTGGCCTACACACCCTACAGGCTCAGGCCCCTGGAGCCAAACCTGACGACTGTGCTTGCCCTCTCCAAGGGAATTGTGTGTGCCCATTCCAATGGCCACAACCCTACTAAGAGGATAAAACATCCAACCAAGTCCCTGAGGCCATCCCAATATTTGTGGCTTCCCAGGGACAAACAGGGCCAATCTGGGCCCATCGGAGCACCTACCTGGCACTCAGAACCCTTAGACTGATGTCCCCAGAGGTAAAAAGGAACGAACAGGCCCCTAGGCACCTATCGGATCCACTGCTTTGGTTTCCAGGCATCTCTCCTCAGAGGGTGACTGGATTTCAATAACAGCATATGGCTGTTTCTTGACTCACCACATCAGAACAAATCTCATCTACACATGGGAAACTTGCACGATGGAGCTGTGTGAAAGCCTTCTCCCTTTAGGAGAACCCTTCAGGGCCCCAGTGCCACCGCTTCATTCCAAGGTCTCCATAGACACAAATTCATATTAGGACCACATCCCGGGAGAGTCCATTTCAACTCAGCTCCTCGGTTGCTCCCCCATATCCAGCAGATCTAACCTGTCTTGTTGCTTGCAGACAATTGGAATGCGAGATGGGCTACCCAGCCATCCATCCTTAAACCCTGCTCCGGAATTGTTGTCCTGGAGCCAACCAACAGGTCTCAATTGTCCTGCAGAAGAATCTTTGCAGTTGGGAGCTTCTCACAAACTCCCATCGTGGGAAAACCCCCATGGCCTCGTGATCCACCACCCCCCTTCAAGAAGGGGCCAATCAGGGACAGAAGGTCCAACCTTGAGCGATCGTCCTGATCCTCGCCCTGACTTCAGATGCACGAGATCTAGATTCCGGTCTCACCCAGAAACCTAGGCCTAGCTTGGGTTCTCAGACTTCCGTCCTCAGACTACTGACCCACAAGCCATCCAGTTTGCAATCCAGAACTACAGTGCAGCACTCTGCCTGCCCTCCAGAAGAAAAACATTACCGTCTGGGGCTACCCAGAAACCCCAAATGAGATTCAACCTGCACGCAATTCGGATGTACCCCAAATATATAGGCTGACCTGGGCACTAATGCCCTTTCTGAGACAGCCTGAGTCTGGACCTCCTGGCCCAACCCAGACAGCTGGCCGCACACTGAGCTCATATGACCTGCCATGGCCTTAGGACTTCCTCTCTTCTCAATCTCGGGTTTCAGGCTACAGAACCTAGACATTATCTCCAATCACGGCCCGGGGTTGAAAATGATGCAGAAATCAGAACGCTTTCCCCATGGCAAGAATCCTTGTGGTTGCAATGTTGTGAAAGTTTCAGTGTACTTGAAACCAGTATGGCCCATGAGGCCCCGCCCATGCTTGCGGGCCACATTGGTCACAAACACACATTGTGACCCTCAGCCTGAGCCCAGTCCTCAGGTAAGGCCTCTCAGTGGCTGGATGGAGAGACAGCATACTGGGCTTGCCATGCCCCTAGGCCCCCATTTTTAACCATAGTTCGTGTTGTCCCTTCACTCTTCCCCAGGGATCTGATTTGGAATTCCTCTTTTGGTGGGACACCTGAGGTAACAAACTTAAAAGGAGTCCTCCCATCCCACAGATTGACGAAAAACAATTGGGATAGGGCCAAGTCCACAGAGAGCAAGATTCGTCCATGGCCCATGAGGCCTCCCCAACATTCCACGGCAATCGCTGATACAAAATCCAGAGACAAAAGCCTGAGCATGCGCCTCAGACTCGCTCATTCTTCATATCCTGAAGAGTTCTTCAGATAAAAACCTACACGTCACTCGAAGGCACCCAAAATATATAGTCTAACCTGGGCACTAATGCACTGTCTGACAACCTGAGCCCGGACCTCGTGACCAACACCCAGACAGCTGACCGCACACTGAGCACATCAGACCCGCCACGGCCTTAGGTCATCATCTCTTACCTACCTCAGTTTTAAGTTTTCAAAACCTAGACCTTATCTCCAATCACTGCCCAGGGGTGACTGTGATGCAGAAATCAGAACTCTTCCTTACCCAAGGCAAGAAACCATGTGGTTGGCATGTTTCCAACGTTCAGTGTAGAAAGAAACCAGCTTTCACCCTGACTCCCCGCCCATTCTAGAGGGCGACGAGGGCATAAACACGCATTGTGTCCCTCAGTGTGAGTCCTGTCCTCTAGTACGTCCTCTCAGTGGCTGGACCATTAGATGTCATAATGGGCTTGACATGTCCCTAGGCCCCAATTTATACAGATTTCTGGTTGTCCAGTCGCCCCTCCCAGGGCTCTACTCTGGAATCCCTTATTTGCTGGGACACCTGAGGTTGAAAAACAAAACAAAACAAATCAACAACAACAGAACAACGGACTTCTTCCATCCCACAGAATGACCCCAAACTCTTTGGACGGGGCCACACTCCCAGAGAGTAAGACTCGTGCATTTCCCATGAAGTCACCCGGAAATTTCACGACCATGAGTGACACGATAACCAGAGATAAAAACTTGAGCAAGAGCCTCACACTCGCCCTATTTTCATATCCCGAAGAGTTCTCCTCATGGTCTGTAGATCAGTCCTGCCATACCTATGACCCGAAACATAAGCCGAGTTTGTGTTTTCAAACAACTGTCCAAACAGCCCAGGCCTACACACCCTACAGGCTCAGGCCCCTGGAGCCAAACCTGACGATTCTGCTTGCCCTCTCCAAGGGAATTGTGTGTGCCCATTCCAATGGCCACAACCCAACTAAGAGGATAAACCTCCAAAGTCCCTGAGGCCATCCCAATATTTGTGGCTTCCCAGGACAAACGGGCAATCTGGGCCCATCTGAGCACCTGCCGGCACTCAGACCCGTAGACTGATGTCCCCAAAGGTAAAAAGGAACGAACAGCCCCTAGGCACATTTCCGATCCATTGCTTTGGTTTCCAGGCATCTCTCCTCAGAGAAATGGATTTCAATAACAGCATATGGCTGTTTCTTGACTCACCGAGCAGAACAAATCTCATCTACACATGAGAAACTTGCACGATGGAGCTGTGTGAAAGCCTCTCTTTGGAGAACCCTTCAGGGCCCCAGTTCCACCGCTTCATTTCAAGGTCTCCATAGACATATTATCATATTAGGACACATCCACAGGAGAGTCCATTTCAACTCAGCCTCCTCGGTTGCTTCCACAGATCCAGCAGATCTAAACTGTCTTGTGGCTTGCAGACAATTGGAATGCGAGATGGGCTACCCAGCCATCCATCCTTAGAACCCTGCTCGGAGTCGTTGTCCTGGAGCCAACCAACAGGTCTCAATTGTCCTGCAGAAGAATCTTTGCAGTTGGGAGCTTCTCACAACTCCCATCGTGGGAAAACCCGCATGGCCTCATGATCCACGCCCCCCTTCAAGAAGGGGCCATCAGGGACAGAATGTCCAACCTGAGCGATCGTCTAATCCTCGCCCTGACTTCAGATGCACGAGATCTAGATTCAGGTCTCACCCAGAAACCTAGGCTAGCTTGGGTTCTCAAACTTCCGTCCTCAGACTACTGGCCCACAAGCCCTCCAGTTTGGCAATCCAGAACAACAATGCATCACTCTGCCTGCCCTCCAGAAGAAAAACATTGCCTTCTGGGGCTACCCAGAAACCCCAAATGAGGATCAACCTGCAGGCCATTCGGCTGTACCCCAAATATATAGGCTGACCTGGGCACTAATGCCCTTTCTGAGACAGCTTGAGTCTGGACCTCCTTGCCCCACCCAGATAGCTGGCCGCACACTGTGCTCATATGACCTGCCATGGCCTTAGGTCTTCATCTCTTCTCAATCTCGGGTTTCAGGCTTCAGAACCTAGACATTATCTCCAATCACGGCCCGGGTTTGATAATGATGCAGAATTCAGAACGCTTTCCGCATGGCAAGAAACCTTGTGTTTGGCATGTTTTCCAAGGTTCAATGTATTTGAAACAAGTGTGGCCCATGAGGCCCCGCCCATGCTTGCGGGCCACATTGGTCACAAACACACATTGTGACCCTCAGGCTGAGCCCAGTCCTCAGGTATGGCCTCTCAGTGGCTGGATGGAGAGACAGCATATTGGGATTGCCATGCCCCTATGCCCCCATTTTTAACCATAGTTCGGGTTGTCCCTTCACTCTTCCCCAGGTCTCTGATTTGGAATTCCTCTTTTTGTCGGACACCTGAGGTAACAAACCTAAAAGGAGTCCTCCCATCCCACAGATTGAGGAAAAACAATTGGGATTGGGCCAAGTCCACAGAGAGCAAGATTCGTCCATGGCCCATGAGGCCTCCCCAACATTCCACGGCCATCACTGATACAAAATCCAGAGACAAAAGCCTGAGCACGCACCTCAGACTCGCTCATTCTTCATATCCTGAAGAGTTCTTCAGATAAAAACCTACACGTCACTCGAAGGCACCCAAAATATATAGTCTAACCTGGGCACTAATGCACTGTCTGACAACCTGAGCCCGGACCTCTTGACCAACACCCAGACAGCTGACCACACACTGAGCACATCAGACCCGCCATGGCCTTAGGTCATCATCTCTTACCTACCTCAGTTTTCAGTCTTCAAAACGTAGACCTTATCTCCAATCACTGCCCAGGGGTGACTATGATGCAGAAATCAGAACTCTTCCTTACCCAAGGCAAGAAACCATATGGTTGGCATGTTGTACAACGTTCAGTGTAGGAGAAACCAGCATTCACCCTGACGCCCCACCCATTCTTGAGTGCGACGAGGGCATAAACACGCATTGTGACCCTCAGTGTGAGTCCTGTCCTCTAGTAAGTCCTCTCAGTGGCTGGACCATTAGATGTCATAATGGGCTTGACATGTCCCTCGGCCCCAATTTTTAACCAGATTTCTGGTTGTCCAGTCGGCCCTCCCAGGGCTCTATTCTGGAATCCTTCATTTGCTGGGACACCTGTGGTTGAAAAACAAAACAAACAAATCAATAACAACAGAACAACGGACTTCTTCCATCCCACAGAATGACCCCAAACTCTTTGGATGGGGCCAAACCCCCAGAGAGTAAGACTCGTCCATTTCCCATGAAGACACCCGGAAATTTGACGACCATGAGTGTCACGATAACCAGAGATAAAAACTTGAGCAAGAGCCTCACACTCGCCCTATTTTCATATCCCGAAGAGTTCTCCTCTTGGTCTGTAGATCAGTCCAGACATACCTATGACCCGAAACATAAGCCGAGTTTGTGTTTTCAAACAACTGTCCAAACAGCCCTGGCCTACACACCCTACAGGCTCAGGCCCCTTGAGCCAAACCTGACGACTGTGCTTGCCCTCTCCAAGGGAATTGTGTGTGCCCATTCCAATGGCCACAACCCAACTAAGAGGATAAACCTCCAAAGTCCCTGAGGCCATCCCAATATTTGTGGCTTCCCAGGACAAACAGGGGCAATCTGGGCCCATCTGAGCACCTACCGGCACTCAGACCCTTAGACTGATATCCCCAGAGGTAAAATGGAACGAACAGGCCCCTAGGCACAATTCCAATCCATTGCTTTGGTTTCCAGGCATCTGTCCTCAGAGGAATGGATTTCAATAACAGCATATGGCTGTTTCTTGACTCACCGAGCAGAACAAATCTCATCTACACATGAGAAACTTGCACGATGGAGCTGTGTGAAAGCCTCGCTTTAGGAGAACCCTTCAGGGCCCCAGTGCCACCGCTTCATTCCAAGGTCTCCATAGACATATTATCATATTAGACCACATCCACTGGAGAGTCCATTTCAACTCAGCCTCCTCGGTTGCTCCCCCAGATCCAGCAGATCTAACCTGTCTTGTTGCTTGCAGACAATTGGAATGCGAGATGGGCTACCCAGCCATCCATCCTTAGAACCCTGCTCGGAATCGTTGTCCTGGAGACAACCAACAGGTCTCAATTGTCCTGCAGAAGAATCTTTGCAGTTGGGAGCTTCTCACAACTCCCATCGTGGGAAAACCCGCATGGCCTCGAGATCCACGCCCCCCTTCAAGAAGGGGCCATCAGGGACAGAATGTCCAACCTGAGCGATCGTCTGATCCTCGCCCTGACTTCAGATGCACGAGATCTAGATTCCGGTTTCACCCAGAAACCTAGGCCTAGCTTGGGTTCTCAGACTTCCGTCCTCAGACTACTGGCCCACAAGCCCTGCAGTTTGGCAATCCAGAACTACAGTGCAGCACTCTGCCTGCCCTCCAAGAGAAAAACATTGCCGTCTGGGGCTACCCAGAAACCCCAAATGAGATTCAACCTGCACGCCATTCGGCTGTACCCCAAATATATAGGCTGACCTGGGCACTAATGCCCTTTCTGAGACAGCCTGAGTCTGGACCTCCTGGCCCCACCCAGACAGCTGGCCGCACACTGAGCTCATATGACCTGCCATGGCCTTAGGACTTCCTCTCTTCTCAATCTCGGGTTTCAGGCTACAGAACCTAGACATTATCTCCAATCACGGCCCGGGTTTGAAAATGATGCAGAAATCAGAACGCTTTCCCAATGGCAAGAAACCTTTTGGTTGGCATATTGTCCAAGGTTCAGTTTACTTGAAACCAGAGTGGCCCATGAGGCCTCGTCCATGCTTGCGGGCCACATTGGTCACAAACACACATTGTGACCCTCAGCCTGAGCCCAGTCCTCAGGTAAGGCCTCTCAGTGGCTGGATGGAGAGACAGCATATTGGGCTTGCCATGCCCCTAGGCCCCAATTTTTAACCATAGTTCGGGTTGTCCCTTCACTCTACCCCAGGGCTCTGATTTGGAATTCCTCTTTCGGTCGGACACCGGAGGTAACAAACCTAAAAGGAGTCCTCCCATCCCACAGATTGAGGAAAAACAATTGGGATCGGGCCAAGTCCACAGAGAGCAAGATTCGTCCATGGCCCATGAGGCCTCCCCAACATTCCACGGCCATCGCTGATACAAAATCCAGAGACAAAAGCCTGAGCACGCACCTCAGACTCGCTCATTCTTCATATCCTGAAGAGTTCTTCAGATAAGAACCTACACGTCACTCGAAGGCACCCAAAATATATAGTCTAACCTGGGCACTAATGCTCTTTCTGACAACCTGAGCCCGGATGTCGTGACCAACACACAGACAGCTGACCGCACAATGAGCACATCAGACCCGCCATGGCCTTAGGTCATCATCTCTTACCTACCTCAGTTTTCAGTCTTCAAAACGTAGACCTTATCTCCAATCACTGCCCAGGGTGTGACTATGATGCAGAAATCAGAACTCTTCCTTACCCAAGGCAAGAAACCATGTGGTTGGCATGTTGTCCAACGTTCAGTGTAGGACAGAAACCAGCTTTCACCCTGACGCCCCGCCCATTCTTGAGTGCGACGAGGGCATAAACACGCATTGTGACCCTCAGTGTGAGTCCTGTCCTCTAGTACGTCCTCTCAGTGGCTGGACCATTAGATGTCATAATGGGCTTGACATGTCCCTAGGCCCCAATTTTTAACCAGATTTCTGGTTGTCCAGTCGCCCCTCCCAGGGCTCTACTCTGGAATCCCTCATTTGCTGGGACACCTGAGGTTGAAAAACAAAACAAAACAAATCAATAACAACAGAACAACGGACTTCTTCCATCCCACAGAATGACCCCAAACTCTTTGGACGGGCCAAACCCCCAGAGAGTAAGACTCGTCCATTTCCCATGAAGTCACCCGGAAATTTCACCACCATGAGTGACACGATAACCAGAGATAAAAACTTGAGCAAGAGCCTCACACTCGCCCTATTTTCATATCCCGAAGAGTTCTCCTCATGGTCTGTAGATCAGTCCAGCCATACCTATGACCCGAAACATAAGCCGACTTTGTGTTTTCAAACAACTGTCCAAACAGCCTTGGCCTACACACCCTACAGGCTCAGGCCCCTGGAACCAAACCTGACGACTGTGCTTGCCCTCTCCAAGGGAATTGTGTGTGCCCATTCCAATGGCCACAACGCTACTAATAGGATAAATCTCCAAAGTCCCTGAGGCCATCCCAATATTTGCGGCTTCCCAGGACAAACAGGGGCAATCTGGGCCCATCTGAGCACCTACCGGCACTCAGACCCGTAGACTGATGTCCCCAGAGGTAAAAAGGAACGAACAGGCCCCTAGGCACATATCCGATCCATTGCTTTGGTTTCCAGGCATCTCTCCTCAGAGGAATGGATTTCAAAAACAGCATATGGCTGTTTCTTGACTCAGCCATCAAAACAAATCTCATCTACACATGGGAAACTTGCACGATGGAGCTCTGTGAAAGCCTCTCTTTAGGATAACCCTTCAGGGCCCCAGTGCCACCGCTTCATTCCAAGGTCTCCATAGACACAAAATCATATTAGGCCACGTCGACGGGAGAGTCCATTTCAACTCAGCCTCCTCGGTTGCTCCCCCAGATCCAGCAGATCTAACCTGTCTTGTTGCTTTGAGACAATTGGAATGCGAGGTGGGCTACCCAGCCATCCATCCTTAGAACCCTGCTCGGAATCGTTGTCCTGGAGCCAACCAACAGGTCTCAATTGTCCTGCAGAAGAATCTTTGCAGTTGGGAGCTTCTCACAACTCCCATCGTGGGAAAACCCGCATGGCCTCGAGATCCACGCCCCCCTTCAAGAAGGGGCCATCAGGGACAGAATGTCCAACCTGAGCGATCGTCTGATCCTCGCCCTGACTTCAGATGCACGAGATCTAGATTCCGGTCTCACCCAGAAACCTAGGCCTAGCTTGGGTTCTCAGACTTCCGTCCTCAGACTACTGGCCCACAAGCCCTCCAGTTTGGCAATCCAGAACTACAGTGCAGCACTCTGCCTGCCCTCCAGAAGAAAAATATTGCCGTCAGGGGCTACCCAGAAACCCCAAATGAGATTCAACCTGCACGCCATTCGGCTGTACCCCAAATATATAGGCTGACCTGGGCACTAATGCCCTTTCTGAGACAGCCTGAGTCTGGACCTCCTGGCCCAACCCAGACAGCTGGCCGCACACTGAGCTCATATGACCTTCCATGGCCTATGGTCTTCATCTCTTCTCAATCTCGGGTTTCAGGCTTCAGAACCTAGACATTATCTCCAATCACGGCCCGGGTTTGAAAATGATGCAGAAATCAGAACGCTTTCCGCATGGCAAGAAACCTTGTGTTTGGCATGTTGTCCAAGGTTCAATGTACTTGAAACCAGTGAGGCCCATGAGGCCCCGCCCATGCTTGCGGGCCACATTGGTCACAAACACACATTGTGACCCTCAGCCTGAGCCCAGTCCTCAGGTAAGGCCTCTCAGTGGCTGGATGGAGAGACAGCATATTGGGCTTGCCATGCCCCTAGGTCCCCATTTTTAACCATAGTTCGGGTTGTCCCTTCACTCTTCCCCAGGGATCTGATTTGGAATTCCTCTTTAGGTCGGACACCTGAGGTAACAAACCTTAAAAGGAGTCCTCCCATCCCACAGATTGAGGAAAAACAATAGGGATCGGGCCAAGTCCACAGAGAGCAAGATTCGTCCATGGCCCATGAGGCCTCCCCAACAATCAACGGCCATCGCTGATACAAAATCCAGAGACAAAAGCCTGAGCACGCGCCTCAGACTCGCTCATTCTTCATATCCTGAAGGGTTCTTCAGATAAGAACCTACACGTCACTCGAAGGCACCCAAAATATATAGTCTAACCTGGGCACTAATGCACTGTCTGACAACCTGAGCCCGGACCTCGTGACCAACACCCAGACAGCTGACCGCACACTGAGCACATCAGACCCACCACGGCCTTAGGTCATCATCTCTTACCTACCTCAGTTTTCAGTCTTTAAAACGTAGACCTTATCTCCAATCACTGCCCAGGGGTGACTATGATGCAGAAATCAGAACTCTTCCTTACCCATGGCAAGAAACCATGTGGTTGGCATGTTGTCCAACGTTCAGTGTAGGAGAAACCAGCATTCACCCTGACGCCCCGCCCATTCTTGAGTGAGACGAGGGCATAAACACGCATTGTGACCCTCAGTGTGAGTCCTGTCCTCTAGTACGTCCTCTCAGTCGCTGGACCATTAGATGTCATAATGGGCTTGACATGTCCCTAGGCCCCAATTTTTTAACCAGATTTCTGGTTTCCAGTCGCCCCTCCCAGGGCTCTACTCTGGAATCCCTCATTTGCTGGGACACCTGAGGTTGAAAAACAAAACAAAACAAATCAATAACAACAGAAGAACGGACTTCTTCCATCCCACAGAATGACCCCAAACTCTTTGGACGGGCCAAACCCCCAGAGAGTAAGACTCGTCCATTTCCCATGAAGTCACCCGGAAATTTCACCACCATGAGTGACACGATAACCAGAGATAAAAACTTGAGCAGAGCCTCACACTCGCCCTTTTTTCATATCCCGAAGAGTTCTCCTCATGGTCTGTAGATCAGTCCTGCCATACCTATGACCCGAAACATAAGCCGAGTTTGTGTTTTCAAACAACTGTCCAAACAGCCCTGGCCTACACACCCTACAGGCTCAGGCCCCTGGAGCCAAACCTGACGACTGTGCTTGCCCTCTCCAAGGGAATTGTGTGTGCCCATTCCAATGGCCACAACCCAACTAAGAGGATAAACCCTCCAAAGTCCCTGAGGCCATCCCAATATTTGTGGCTTCCCAGGACAAACAGGGGCAATCTGGGCCCATCTGAGCACCTACCGGCACTCAGACCCGTAGACTGATGTCCCCAGAGGTAAAAAGGAACGAACAGGCCCCTAGGCACATATCCGATCCATTGCTTTGGTTTCCAGGCATCTCTCCTCAGAGGAATGGATTTCAATAACAGCATATGGCTGTTTCTTGACTCACCCATCAGAACAAATCTCATCTACACATGGGAAACTTGCACGATGGAGCTGTGTGAAAGCCTCTCTTTAGGAGAACCCTTCAGGGCCCCAGTGCCACCCGCTTCATTCCAAGGGTCTCCATAGACATAAAATCATATTAGGACACATCCACGGGAGAGTCCATTTCAACTCAGCCTCCTCGGTTGCTCCCCCAGATCCAGCAGATCTAACCTGTCTTGTTGCTTGGAGACAATTGGAATGCGAGATGGGCTACCCAGCCATCCATCCTTAGAACCCTGCTCGGAATCGTTGTCCTGGAGCCAACCAACAGGTCTCAATTGTCCTGCAGAAGAATCTTTGCAGTTGGGAGCTTCTCACAACTCCCATCGTGGGAAAACCCGCATGGCCTCGTGATCCACGCCCCCCTTCAAGAAGGGGCCATCAGGGACAGAATGTCCAACCTGAGCGATCGTCTGATCCTCGCCCTGACTTCAGATGCACGAGATCGATAGATTCCCTGTCTCCTCACCCAGAAACCTAGGCCTAGCTTGGGTTCTCAGACTTCCGTCCTCAGACTACTGGCCCACAAGCCCTCCAGTTTGGCAATCCAGAACTACAATGCAGCACTCTGCCCTGCCCTCCAGAAGAAAAACATTGCCGTCTGGGGCTACCCAGAAACCCCAAATGAGATCAACCTGCACGCCATTCGGCTGTACCCCAAATATATAGGCTGACCTGGGCACTAATGCCCTTTCTGAGACAGCCTGAGTCTGGACCCCTCCTGGCCCCACACCCAGACAGCTGGCCGCACACTGAGCTCATATGACCTGCCATGGCCTTAGGTCTTCATCTCTTCTCAATCTCGGGTTTCAGGCTTCAGAACCTAGACATTATCTCCAATCACGGCCCGGGTTTGAAAATGATGCAGAAATCAGAACGCTTTCCCCATGGCAAGAAAAACCTTGTGGTTGGCATGTTGTCCAAGGTTCAGTGTAACGCATTGTTGAAACCAGTGTGGCCCATGAGGCCCCCGCCCATGCTTTGCGGGCCACATTGGTCACAAACACACATTGTGACCCCCTCAGCCTGAGCCCAGTCCTCAGGTAAGGCCTCTCAGTGGCTGGATGGAGAGACAGCATATTGGGTGCTTGCCATGCCCCTAGGCCCCAATTTTTAACCATAGTTCGGGTTGTCCCTTCACTCTTCCCCAGGGCTCTGCTTTGGAATTCCTCTTTTGGTCGGACACCTGAGGTAACAAACCTAAAAGGAGTCCTCCCATCCCACAGATTGACGAAAAAAACAATTGGGATCGGGCCAAGTCCACAGAGAGCAAGATTCGTCCATGGCCCATGAGGCCTCCCCAACACCATTCCACGGCCATCGCTGATACAAAAATCCAGAGACAAAAGCCTGAGCACGCGCCTCAGACTCGCTCATTCTTCATATCCTGAAGAGTTCTTCAGATAAGAACCTACACGTCACTCGAAGGCACCCAAAATATATAGTCTAACCTGGCACTAATGCACTGTCTGACAACCTGAGCCCCGGACCTCGTGACCAACACCCAGACAGCTGACCGCACACTGAGCACATCAGACCCGCCATGGCCTTAGGTCATCATCTCTTACCTACCTCAGTTTTCAGTCTTCAAACCTAGACCTTATCTCCAATCACTGCCCAGGGGTGACTATGATGCAGAAATCAGAACTCTTCCTTACCCAAGGCAAGAAAACCATGTGGTTGGCATGTTGTCCAAACGTTCAGTGTAGGAAGAAACCAGCATTCACCCTGAGGACGCCCCCGCCATTTCTGAGTGCGACGAGGGCATAAACACACGCATTGTGACCCTCAGTGTGAGTCCTGTCCTCTAGTACGTCCCTCTCAGTGGCTGGACCATTAGATGTCATAATGGGCTTGACATGTCCCTAGGTCCCCAATTTTTAACCAGATTTCTGGTTGTCCAGTGTCCGCCCCCCCCAGGGCCTCTGAGGGCTCTACTCTGGAATCCCTCATTTGCTGGGACACCTGAGGTTGAAAACAAAACAAAACAAATCAATAACAGCAGAACAACGGACTTCTTCCATCCCACAGAATGACCCCAACTCTTTGGACGGGGCCAAACCCCCAGAGAGTAAGACTCGTCCATTTCCCATGAAGTCACCCGAAATTTCACGACCATGAGTGACACGATAACCAGAGATAAAAACTTGAGCAAGAGCCTCACACTCGCCCTATTTTCATATCCCGAAGAGTTCTCCTCATGGTCTGTAGATCAGTCCTGCCGCCATACCTATGACCCGAAAACATAAGCCGAGTTTGTGTTTTTCAAACAACTGTCCAAACAGCCCTGGCCTACACACCCTACAGGCTCAGGCCCCTGGAGCCAAACCTGACGACTGTGCTTGCCCTCTCCAAGGGAATTGTGTGTGCCCATTCCAATGGCCACAACCCCAACTAAGAGGATAAACCTCCAAAGTCCCTGAGGCCATCCCAATATTTGTGGCTTCCCAGGACAAACAGGGGCAATCTGGGCCCATCTGAGCACCTACCGGCCGGCACTCAGACCCCGTAGACTGATGTCCCCAGAGGTAAAAAAGGAACGAACAGGCCCCCTAGGCACATATCCGATCCATTGCTTTGGGTTTCCAGGCATCTCTCTCCTCAGAGGAATGGATTTCAATAACAATAACAGCATATGGCTGTTTCTTGACTCACCCATCAGAACAAATCTCATCTACACATGGGAAACTTGCACGATGGAGCTGTGTGAAAGCCTCTCTTTTAGGAGAACCCTTCAGGGCCCCAGTGCCACCGCTTCATTCCAAGGTCTCCATAGACATATTATCATATTAGGGACACATCCACGGGAGAGTCCATTTCAACTCAGCCTCCTCGGTTGCTCCCCCAGATCCAGCAGATCTAACCTGTCTTGTTGCTTGGAGACAATTGGAATGCGAGATGGGCTACCCAGCCATCCATCCTTAGAACCCTGCTCGGAATCGTTGTCCTGGAGCCAACCAACAGGTCTCAATTGTCCTGCAGAAGAATCTTTGCAGTTGGGAGCTTCTCACAACTCCCATCGTGGGAAAACCCCGCATGGCCTCGTGATCCACACCCCCCTTCAAGAAGGGGCCATCAGGGGACAGAATGTCCAACCTGAGCGATCGTCTGATCCTCGCCCCTGACTTCAGATGCACGAGATCTAGATTCCGGTCTCACCCAGAACCTAGGCCTAGCTTGGGTTCTCAGACTTCCGTCCTCAGACTACTGGCCCACAAGCCCTCCAGTTTGGCAATCCAGAACTACAGTGCAGCACTCTGCCTGCCCTCCAGAAGAAAAACATTGCCTGTCTGGGGCTACCCAGAAACCCCCAAATGAGATTCAACCTGCACGCCCATTCGGCTGTACCCCCAAATATATAGGCTGACCTGGGCACTAATGCCCTTTCTGAGACAGCCTGAGTCCTGGACCTCCTGGCCCCACCCAGACAGCTGGCCGCACACTGAGCTCATATGACCTGCCCATGGCCTTAGGACTTCATCTCTTCTCAATCTCGGGTTTCAGGCTTCAGAAACCTAGACATTATCTCCAATCACGGCCCGGGTTTGAAAAAAATGATGCAGAAATCAGAACGCTTTCCCCATGGCAAGAAACCTTGTGGTTGGCATGTTGTCCAAGGTTCAGTGGTACTTGAAACCAGTGTGGCCCATGAGGCCCCGCCCATGCTTGCGGGCCACATTGGTCCACAAACACACATTGTGACCCTCAGCCTGAGCCCAGTCCTCAGGTAAGGCCTCTCAGTGGCTGGATGGAGAGACAGCATATTGGGCTTTGCCATGCCCCTAGGCCCCAATTTTTTAACCATAGTTCGGGTTGTCCCTTCACTCTTCCCCAGGGCTCTGATTTGGAATTCCTCTTTTGGTCGGACACCTGAGGTAACAAACCTAAAAGGAGTCCTCCCATCGTCCCACAGATTGACGAAAAACAATTGGGATCGGGGCCAAGTCCACAGAGAGCAAGATTCGTCCATGGCCCATGAGGCCTCCCCACACATTCCCACGGCCCATCGCTGATACAAAATCCAGAGACAAAAAGCCTGAGCACACGCTCCTCAGACTCGCTCATTCTCTTCATATCCTGAAGAGTTCTTCAGATAAGAACCTACACGTCACTCGAAGGCACCCAAATATATAGTCTAACCTGGGCACTAATGCACTGTCTGACAACCTGAGCCCGGACGTCGTGACCAACACCCAGACAGCTGACCGCACACTGAGCACATCAGACCCCGCCATGGCCTTAGGTCATCATCTCTTACCTACCTACCTCAGTTTTCAGTCTTCAAAAACCTAGACCTTATCTCCAATCACTGCCCAGGGGTGACTATGATGCAGAAATCAGAACTCTTCCTTACCCAAGCAAAGAAACACCCATGTGGTTGGCATGTTGTCCAACGTTCATTGTAGGAAGAAACCAGCATTCACCCTGACAGACCCCCGCCCATTCTTGAGTGCGACGAGGGCATAAACACGCATTGTGACCCTCAGTGTGAGTCCTGTCCTCTAGTACGTCCTCTCAGTGGCTGGACCATTAGATGTCATAATGGGCTTGACATGTCCCTAGGCCCCAATTTTTAAACCAGATTTCTGGTTGTCCAGTCGCCCCTCCCAGGGCTCTACTCTGGAAATCCCTCATTTTGCTGGGACACCTGAGGTTGAAAAACAAAACAAAAAAACAAATCAATAACAACAGAACAACGGACTTCTTCCATCCCACACCCGAATGACCCCAAACTCTTTGGACGGGGCCAAACCCCAGAGAGTAAGACTCGTCCATTTCCCATGAAGTCACCCGGAAAATTTCACGACCATGAGTGACACGATAACCAGAGAAAAACTTGAGCAAGAGCCTCACACTACTCGCCCTATTTTCATATCCCCCGAAGAGTTCTCCTCATGGTCTGTAGATCAGTCGCTGCCATACCTATGACCCCGAAACATAAGCCGAGTTTGTGTTTTCAACAACTGTCCAAACAGCCCTGGCCTACACAACAACAGGCATCAGCCCCCTGGAGCCAAACCTGACGACTGTGCTTGCCCTCTCCAAGGGAATTGTGTGTGCCCCATTCCAATGGCCACAACCCTACTAAGAGGATAACCCTCCAAAGTCCCTGAGGCCATCCCAATATTTGTGGCTTCCCAGGACAAACAGGGGCAATCTGGGCCCATCTGAGCACCTACCGGCACTCAGACCCGTAGACTGATGTCCCCCAGAGGTAAAAAGGAACGAACAGGCCCCTAGGCACATATCCGATCCATTGCTTTGGTTTCCAGGCATCTCTCCTCAGAGGAATGGATTTCAATAACAGCATATGGCTGTTTCTTGACTCACCCATCAGAACAAATCTCATCTACACATGGGAAACTTGCACGATGGAGCTGTGTGAAAGCCTCTCTTTAGGAGAAACCCTTCAGGGCCCCAGTGCCACCCGCTTCATTCCAAGGTCTCCATAGACATATTATCATATTAGGACACAATCCACGGGGAGAGTCCATTTCAACTCAGCCTCCTCGGTTGCTCCCCCAGATCCAGCAGATCTAACCTGTCTTGTTTGCTTGCAGACCATTGGAATGCGAGATGGGCTACCCAGCCATCCATCCTTAGAACCCTGCTCGGAATCGTTGTCCTGGAGCCAACCAACAGGTCTCAATTGTCCTGCAGAAGAATCTTTGCAGTTGGGAGCTTCTCACAACTCCCATCGTGGGAAAACCCCGCATGGCCTCGTGATCCACGCCCCCCTTCAAGAAGGGGCCATCAGGGACAGAATGTCCAACCTGAGCGATCGTCTGATCCTCGCCCTGACTTCAGATGCACGAGATCTAGATTCCGGTCTCACCCCAGAACCTAAGGCCTAGCTTGGGTTCTCAGACTTCCGTCCTCAGACTACTGGCCCACAAAGCCCTCCAGTTTGGCAATCCAGAACTACAGTGTGCAGCACTCTGCCTGCCTCTCCAGAAGAAAAAACATTGCCGTCTGGGGCTACCCAGAAACCCCAAATGAAGATTCAACCTGCACGCCATTCGGCTGTACCCCAAATATATAGGCTGACCTGGGCACTAATGCCCTTTTCTGAGACAGCCCTGAGTCTGGACCTCCTGGCCCCACCCAGACAGCTGGCCGCACACTGAGCTCATATGACCTGCCATGGCCTTAGGACTTCATCTCTTCTCAATCTCGGGTTTCAGGCTTCAGAACCTAGACATTATCTCCAATCACGGCCCGGGTTTGAAAATGATGCAGAAATCAGAACGCTTTCCCCATGGCAAGAAACCTTGTGGTTGGCATGTTGTCCAAGGTTCAGTGTACTTGAAACCAGTGTGGCCCATGAGGCCCCGCCCATGCTTGCGGGCCACATTGGTCACAAACACACATTGTGACCCTCAGCCTGAGCCCAGTCCTCAGGTAAGCCTCTCAGTGGCTGGATGGAGAGAACAGCATATTGGGCTTTGCCATGCCCCCTAGGCCCCATTTTTTTAAACCATAGTTCGGGTTGTCCCTTCACTCTTCCCCAGGGCTCTGATTTGGAATTCCTCTTTTGGTCGGACACCTGAGGTAACAAACCTAAAAGGAGTCCTCCCATCCCACAGATTGACGAAAAACAATTGGGATCCGGGCCAATCCCACAGAGAGCAAGATTCGTCCATGGCCCATGAGGCCTCCCCAACATTCCACGGCCATCGCTGATACAAAATCCAGAGACAAAAGCCTGAGCACACGCGCCTCAGACTCGCTCATTCTTCATATCCTGAAGAGTTCTTCAGATAAGAACCTACACGTCACTCGAAGGCACCCAAAATATATAGTCTAACCTGGGCACTAATGCACTGTCTGACAACCTGAGCCCGGACCTCGTGACCAACACCCAGACAGCTGACCGCACACTGAGCACATCAGACCCGCCATGGCCTTAGGTCATCATCTCTTACCTACCTCAGTTTTCAGTCTTCAAAACCTAGACCTTATCTCCAATCACTGCCCAGGGGTGACTATGATGCAGAAATCAGAACTCTTCCTTACCCAAGGCAAGAAACCATGTGGTTGGCATGTTTGTCCAACGTTCAGTGTAGGAGAAACCAGCATTCACCCCTGACGCCCCGCCCCATTCTTGAGTGCGACGAGGGCATAAACACGCATTGTGACCCTCAGTGTGAGTCCTGTCCTCTAGTACGTCCTCTCAGTGGCTGGACCATTAGATGTCATAATGGGCTTGACATGTCCCTAGGCCCCAATTTTTAACCAGATTTCTGGTTGTCCAGTCGCCCCTTCCCAGGGCTCTACTCTGGAATCCCTCATTTGCTGGGACACCTGAGGTTGAAAAACAAAACAAAACAAATCAATAACAACAGAACAACACGGACTTCTTCCATCCCACAGAATGACCCCAAACTCTTTGGACGGGGCCAAACCCCCAGAGAGTAAGACTCGTCCATTTCCCATGAAGTCACCCGGAAATTTTCACGACCATGAGTGACACGATAACCAGAAGATAAAAACTTGAGCAAGAGCCTCACACTCGCCCTATTTTCATATCCCGAAGAGTTCTCCTCATGGTCTGTAGATCAGTCCTGCCATACCTATGACCCGAAACATAAGCCGAGTTTTGTGTTTTCAAACAACTGTCCAAACAGCAGCCCTGGCCTACACACCCTACAGGCTCAGGCCCCTGGAGCCAAACCTGACGACTGTGCTTGCCCTCTCCAAGGGAATTGTGTGTGCCCATTCCAATGGCCACAACCCAACTAAGAGGATAAACCTCCAAAAGTCCCTGAGGCCATCCCAATATTTGTGGCTTCCCAGGACAAACAGGGGCAATCTGGGCCCATCTGAGCACCTACCGGCACTCAGACCCGTAGACTGATGTCCCCAGAGGTAAAAAGGAACGAACAGGCCCCTAGGCACATATCCGATCCATTGCTTTGGTTTCCAGGCATCTCTCCTCAGAGGAATGGATTTCAATAACAGCATATGGCTGTTTCTTGAACTCACCCATCAGAACAAATCTCATCTACACATGGGAAAACTTGCACGATGGAGCTGTGTGAAAGCCTCTCTTTAGGAGAAACCCTTCAGGGCCCCAGTGCCACCGCTTCATTCCAAGGTCTCCATAGACATATTATCATATTAGGACACACATCCACGGGAGAGTCCATTTCAACTCAGCCTCCTCGGTTGCTCCTCCCCAGATCCAGCAGATCTAACCTGTCTTGTTGCTTGCAGACAATTGGAATGCGAGATGGGCTACCCAGCCATCCATCCTTAGAACCCTGCTCGGAATCGTTGTCCTGGAGCCCAACCAACAGGTCTCAATTGTCCTGCAGAAGAATCTTTGCAGTTGGGAGCTTCTCACAACTCTCCCATCGTGGGAAAACCCGCATGGCCTCGTGATCCACGCCCCCCTTCAAGAAGGGGCCATCAGGGACAGAATGTCCAACCTGAGCGATCGTCTGATCCTCGCCCTGACTTCAGATGCACGAGATCTAGATTCCGGTCTCACCCCAGAAACCTAGGCCTAGCTTGGGTTCTCAGACTTCCGTCCTCAGACTACTGGCCCACAAGCCCTCCAGTTTGGCAATCCAGAACTACAGTGCAGCACTCTGCCTGCCCTCCAGAAGAAAACATTTGCCGTCTGGGGCTACCCAGAAACCCCAAATGAGATTCAACCTGCACGCCATTTCGGCTGTACCCCAAATATATAGGCTGACCTGGGCACTAATGCCCTTTCTGAGACAGCCTGAGTCTGGACCTCCTGGCCCCACCCAGACAGCTGGCCGCACACTGAGCTCATATGACCTGCCATGGCCTTAGGACTTCATCTCTTCTTCAATCTCGGGTTTCAGGCTTCAGAACCTAGACATTATCTCCAATCACGGCCCGGGTTTTGAAAATGATGCAGAAATCAGAACGCTTTCCCCATGGCAAAGAACCCTTGTGGTTGGCATGTTGTCCAAGGTTCAGTGTACTTGAAACCAGTGTGGCCCATGAGGCCCCGCCCATGCTTGCGGGGCCACATTGGTCACAAACACACATTGTGACCCTCAGCCTGAGCCCAGTCCTCAGGTAAGGCCTCTCAGTGGCTGGATGGAGAGACAGCATATTGGCTTTTGCCATGCCCCTAGGCCCCATTTTTAACCATAGTTTCGGGTTGTCCCTTTCACTCTTCCCCAGGGCTCTGATTTGGATTCCTCTTTTGGTCGACACCTGAGGTAACAAACCTAAAAGGAGTCCTCCCATCCCACAGATTGACGAAAACAATTGGGATCGGGCCAAAAAGTCCACAGAGAGCAAGATTCGTCCATGGCCATGAGGCCTCCCCAACATTCCACGGCCATCGCTGATACAAAATCCAGAGACAAAGCCCTGAGCACGACAGCACTCAGACTCGCTCATTCTCTCATATCCTGAAGAGTTCTTCAGATAAGAACCTACACGTCACTCGAAGGCACCCCAAAATATATAGTCTAACCTGGGCACTAATGCACTGTCTGACAACCTGAGCCCGGACACGTCGTGACCAACACCCAGACAGATGACCGCACACTGAGCACATCAGACCCGCCATGGCCTTAGGTCATCATCTCTTACCTACCTCAGTTTTCAGTCTTCAAAACCTAGACCATTATCTCCAATCACTGCCCAGGGGTGACTATGATGCAGAAATCAGAACTCTTCCTTACCCAGGCAAGAAACCACTGTGGTTGGCATGTTGGGTCCCAACTTTCAGTGTAGGAGCAGAAACCAGCTTTCACCCTGACGCCCTGGCCATTCTTGAGTGCGACGAGGGCGATAAACACGCATTGTGACCCTCAGTGTGAGTCCTGTCCGTCTAGTACGATCCTCTTCAGTGGGCTGGACGCATTAGCTGTCATAATGGGTCTGACATGTTCATAGGCCCCAATTTTTACCCAGATTTTCATTGTTTGTCCAGTACGCCCCTCCCAGGGCTTCTACTCTGGAAATCCCTCATTTGCTGGGACGGGGGAAAAGAAAAACCCTTAGGTTGAAAAACAAACAAAACAAAATCATAACCAACAGAACAACGACTTCTGTCTTCCATCCCCACAGAATGACCCAAACTCTTTGGACGGGGCACAAACCCCAGAGAGTAAGACTCGTCCATTTCCCATGAAGTCACCCGGAAAATTTCACGACCATGAGTGACACGATAAACCAGAGATAAAACTTGAGCAAGAGCCTCACACTCGCCCTATTTTTCATATCCCCCGAAGAGTTCTCCTCATTGTCGGTAGATCAGTCCTGCCATACCTATGACCCGCAACATAAGCCGAGTTTTGTGTTTCAAACAAACTGTCCAAAACAGCCTGGCCTACACACCCTACCAGGCTCAGGGCCCTGTAGCCAAACCTGACGACTTGTGCTTACCCTCTCCAATGGAATTGTTTTGTGCCATTCCAATGGCCACAAACGCCAACTAAGAGGATAAACCATCCAAAGTCCCTGCGGCCATCCAGATATTTGTGGTTCCTCAAGGACAAACAGGGGCAATCTGGGCCCATCTGAGCCTACCTACCCCCGGCACTCATGACCCTTAGAACTGATGTCCCCAGAGGTAAAAAGGGAAGGACACCTTCCCTAGCGCAATATCGATCCAGTTGACTTTGGTTTTCCAGGGCATCTTGTTCCTAAGAGGAATGGATTCAATAAAAGGCATTATGTAGTTCTTCTTGGACGCACCCATAAGAACAAAACTCATCGACACATGCGGAAACATTGCACGATGGCGCTGTGTGAGAAGCCTCTCTTTATGAGAAACCCTTCAGGGACCAAGTGACCACCTACTTCGTCCAATGTTCTCTCATCGACGTTAAAAATCTTTTGTGTTTATTGGGACACACTTCCCAGGGGAGCGGTCCATTTCAAGCTTTCAAGTGCCTCCTCGGTTGCTCCCCCAGAGCCAGCGATCACCTGTCCTTCTAGTTGACTGGCAGAAATTGGAATTCGAGTATGCGTTCGACTACCCATGCCTTCCATCCTTAGAACCCTGTCGGGAATAGTATTCGTCTGGAGAGAACCAACAGGCCTCAATTGTCCTGCAGACGAAATCTTGTGCAGTTGGGAGACTTCTCAAAAATCCATCGTGGGAAAAACCCGCATTGTCCTCGTGAATCCACGCCTCCCCTTCATGCACAGGGGCATTCATTGAAAGAACGTCCCACCTGAGCGATTTGTCTGATCCTCGCCTACTGACTTCAGATGCACTAGATCTAGATTCAGGTCTCACCCAGAGAAAGACCTAGGCCTAGCTGAGGTTCTCAGACTCCTGTCTCATAATTATTGGCACACAATTCCCTTCCAGTTTTGGCAAACCAGAAACTACAATGCGAAGCACTCTTCCTGCCACTCTCAGACGAACACAACAATTGCCCGTATTTTTTTAGGGCTACCCAGACACGCCCAAATGAGATTAACACTGGCCACGACCATTTCGGTCACGCGTCTTATTGTTCTTTCATCGGATCCATTACCCCACAATATAGTGCTTGACTTTGCACTACCTTTCTTGAGAAACAGGCTTGTAGTTTGGCCGTCCTTGGCCCCACCACCAGACATTTGGACGACACTTAGACTCATATGACATTCCTATGTTCCTTAGGTCTTTCATCTATTCTCAATCTCGCGGATTTCTGGCTCTCGGAAACCTATCGACATTATTATACCACTACATACGGCCGGGTTTGAAAATGAGGCTAGAAAATCAGTAAGCTTTCCCCAATGGCAGAGGAAAGAAACTTTGTGAAGTTGCAATGTTGTCCAAGGGTCATTGTACTTGGAAACCAGTTGTGTTTGCCCATGTGGGCACCGCCGACCATGCATGCGTGGCCCCCCCACAAAATTGGCTCACAAACACACATTGTGACCATAAGTCTGATCCCAGTCCTCAGGGTAAGGCCTCTAAGGCTGGCTGGAATGAGGTGACAGCCATATTGTCATTGCCATGCCCCTAGCCACCCACTTTGTTAACCATAGTTGGTGTGGCCCTTCATTCTGCCAAGGGCTGTGCTTTTGGAATTCTATTTTTGGTGGGTGACTACCTGAGGTACACAAAACCTGAAAGGATTTCCTCCATCCCACCATATTGGACGAAAAACACCTGGGATCTGGACCCCCAGATTAGGCCCAGAGAGCCACGTTCGTCCATGGCCCATGCGGCATCGCCAAACATTACAATTCCATCGCTGATACAAAATCCAGAGACCAAAAGTCCTTGAATCACGCGCCTCCGCCTCGCTTCATTATTCGCCATAATCCTGGATATTTTCATTCAGTTAAGAATCTTAACGGCAATCGAATTGCAACCAACATAGATAGTCTAACTTGGTCACTAATGCACTGTCTGAAAACCTGGAGCCCGTGACGTCTGTGACCAACACACCCCAGACTGTCTGACCCTCAACATTGAGGCACCATCAGACCCGTCCACGGCCTTAGGTTCATCATTCTTTTCTTTACCTAACCTCAGTTTTTCAGGATTAGGACTTAGGACCCTTATCTCAAATCACTGCCAGTTTTGACTGTGATGCAGAAAACATAACTCTTCCTACCCATGGCACACCAGAAACATGTGGTTGTGCGATGTTTGTCCTTACGTTCAGTGTATGGGCCAAACCAGCATTCCACCTGCCGCCCCGCCTCATTTTTGAGTGCGACGAGGTCATTAACCACGCATTGAGTACCCCTCAGCGTGAGTCCTCGTCCTCTATTACGTCCTCTCAGTGGCTGGTACCATTTCATTTCATAATGGGCTTGGACATGTCACTAGGGCCCCAAATTTATAACCATATTTAGGTTTGTCCAGTCGGCCCCTCCCCAGGCCTCTACTCTGTAATCCCTCAATTGGTGGGGACACCTGAAGTTTGTATTGAAAAACAACACAACACAATCAAAACTAAAAAGAGCAACAGACTTCTTCCATCCCACGGAAATTGACCCCAAGGTATGGGGACGTGGTCCAAAAACCACAGAGGTATATGCGCTCGTCCATGTCACTCATGAAATCACCCGGCATTTTCACGTCCAGGAGTGTCACGATACAACCAGTATACAAAAACTTGAGCAGGCGCCTCAGCACTAGCCCTTTTTTTCATATCCCATAAGACGGTTCTCCTGCTGGACTGTATATAATTCCCCTGCCATTACCTATGCACGCGAAAACAGAATCCGAGTTTTGTGTTTTCAACAACTGTCAAACAGCCTTGGCCATAAACCCCTACAGGCTCGGACCCTGGAGGCCAAACTCTGACGAACTGTGCTTGCCATCTCCAAGGGAATGTGTGTGCCCATTCCTATGGCCACAAACCCAACTAATGAGGATAAACTCCAAAGTCCCTGAGGCCATCCCAATATTTTGTGGCTTCCCAGGAAAACAGGGGCAACAATCTGGGCCCATCTGAGCACCTACCGGCACTCAGACCCGTAGGACTGATGTCCCCAGAGGTAAAAAAGGAAGGGAACTAGGCCCCCTAGGCACATATCGGATACATTGCTTTTGTTTCCAGGCATCTCTCCTCAGAGGAATGGATTTCAATAAACAGCATATGGCTGTTTCTTGTGACTCACATCAGAACAAATCTCCATCTACACATGGGAACTTGCCACGATGGAGCGTGTGTGAAGAGCCTCTCTTTAGGCGAACCCTTCAGGGCCCCCAGTGCCACCGCTTCATTCCAACGGTCTCATTATACACATATCATATTCGGGAACACATCCACGGGAGAGTCCATTCAACTTCCAGCCTCCTCGGTTGCTCCCCAGATCCAGCAGATCTAACTGTTTGTTGCTTGCAGACAATTGGAATGCGAGTTGGTTTACCCCGCCATCAATCCTTAGAACCCTGCACGGAATCGTTGTCCCGGAGCCAACCAACAGGTTCTCAATTGTCCGGCAGAAGAAATCTTGCAGTTGGGGAGCTTCTCACAACTCCCATCGTAGGGAAACCCCGCATGGCCTCTGTGATCCCCTTCCCCCTTCCAACAAAGGGGCGTTTCATCAGGGGACAGAATGTCCAACCTGAGCGATCGTCTGATCCTCGCCCTGACTCTCAGATGCTCGAGATCTCAATTCATTCTGGTCTCCATTCCCAGACCAACACATCGCCTAGCTTGGCGTTCTCCTTACTTCCGTCCGTCTCAGACTACTGGCCCAACATGCCCATCGCAGTTTGGCAATCCAGAACCTACAGGACAGCACTCTGCCTTGCCCTCCAGAAGAAAAAACATTTGCCGTCTGGGGCTACCCAGAAACCCCCAAAATAGATTCAACCTGCACGCCATTCGGCTGACCCCCAAATATATAGGCTGACCTGGGCACTAAGGCCCTTCTGAGACAGACTGAGTTTGGACCCTCCTGGCCCCACCCATACAGCTGGGTCCGCACACTGAGCTCATATGACCTGTCCAATGCCTTAGTTCGTCACTCTAACTCACCCCGGTTTTCATGCTTTAAAACCTAGAAACGCTTATCTCCATCACGGCCCGGGATTGAAATGATGCAGACATTCGAACTCTTTCCCCCTGGCAGCACCTTGTGGTTGCATGTACTCCAAGGTTCAGTGTACTGGAAACCATGTGACCATTAGGCCCCGCCCATGCTTTTGTGGGCCACATTGGTCACCAACACACTTTGTGACCCTCAGCCTGTAGCCCGGTCCTCAGGTACGTCCTCTGCAGTGGCTGGATGGAGAACCAGCATCTTGGGCTTTCGCCATTCCCCCTAGGCTCCTTATTCACCATAGTTCGGATGTTGTCCCTTCACTCGTCCGGTGGCCCCCCATGGCTCTGCTTTGGATCTCCTCTTTTTGGCTGGGACACCGGAGTAAACCAACCCCTAAAGAGAGTCCGCCCATCCTACAAGAAAAAAAGTGGACGAAAAAACAATTGGAAATCGGTCCAAATCCACAGAGAGAAAAGATTCCGTTCCATGACCGCATTGGTCCGTCCCCAACAATTTCACCGGCCATCCGCTGATACAAAATCCAGAGAACAAAAGCCTGAGCACGGCACCTCAGACTCGCTCATTTCTTCATATCCTGAGAGAGTTCTTCAGATAATAACCATACTCGCACTCGAAGGCACCCAAAATATATAGTCTAACCTGGGCACTAATGCACTGTCTGACAACCTGAGCCTGCCCGGACATCGTGACCAACACCCAGACAGCTGACCGCACCCTGAGCATATCAGACCCGCCATGGCCTTAGGTCATCAATCTCCCTCCCTACCTCAGTTTTCAGTTCAGAACCTATACCTTATCTCCAAGCACTGCCCAGGGGTGACTATGAGCAGAATCAGAACTCTTCCTTGACCCATGGCAAGACCCCTTGTGGTTTGGCATGTTGTCCAACGTTCAGTGTAGGAGAAACCAAGCATTCACCCTGACGAAGCCCCCCCATTCTTGAGTGCTACGAGGGCATAAACAGGAACACGCATTGTGACCCTCAGCGTGAGTCCTGTCCTCTAGTAGCTCGTCCTCTCACATGGCTGGACCATGTGAGATGTCATAATGGCTTGACATGTTCCCTCCCTAGGCCCCAATTTTTAAACCAGATTTCTGGTTGTCCAGTCGCCCCTCCCCAGGGCTCTACTCTGAATCCCTCATTTGCTGGGACAACCTGAGGTTGGGTGACGGTTGAAAACAAAACAAAACAAATCAATAACAACAGAACAACGGACTTTCTTCATCCCACAGAAATGACCCCAAACTCTTTGGACCGGGGCCACACCCCCCGATAGTAAGACTCGTTCCATTTACCATGAAAATCACCCCATCCGTAAATTTCACGACCAGCTGAGTGACACGCAATAACCCAGAGATAAAACTTGAGCAGAGCCCTCACACTCGCCCTATTTTCATATCCCGCGAAGAGTTCTCCTCATGGTCTGTAGATCAGTCCTGGCTGCCATACCTATGACCCAAACATAAGCCGATTTGTGTTTTCAAACAACTGTCCAAACAGCCCTGGCCTACACACCCTACAGGCTCAGGCCCCTGGAGCCAAACCTGACGACTGTGCTTGCCCTCTCCAAGGAGAATGGGGTGTGCCCATTCCAATGGCCACAACCCAACTAAGAGGATAAACCTCCAAAGTCCCTGAGGCCATCCCAATATTTGTGGCTTCCCAGGACAAACAGGGGCATCTGGGCCCATCTGAGCAACCTACCCGGCACTCAGACCCTTAGACTGATGTCCCCAGAGGTAAAAAGGACGAACAGGCCCCTAGGCACATATCCGACAATCACATTGCTTGGGTTTCCAGTGCATCTCTCCTCAGAGGAATGGAATGGATTTCAATAACAGCATATGGGCTGTTTCTTCTTTTGACTCACCCATCAGAACAAATCTCATCTACACATGGAAACTTGCACGATGGAGCTGTGTGAAAGCCTCTCTTTAGGAGAACCCTTCAGGGCCCCATTGCCACCGCTTCATTCCAAGGTCTCCATAGACATATTCATCATATTAAGGACACATCCACGGGAGAGTCCATTTCAACTCAGCCTCCTCGGTTTGCTCCCCCAGATCCAGCAGATCTAACCTGTCTTGTTGCTTGCAGACATTGGAATGCGAGGAGATGTCTACCCCAGACATCCATCCTTAAACCCTGCCGGAATCGTTGTCCTGGAGTGCCCAACAACAGGGTCTCAATTGTCCTGCAGAAGAATCTTTGCAGTTGGGAGCTTCTCACACACTCCCATCGTGGGAAAACCCCGCATTGCCTCGTGATACCACGCCCCCCTTCAATAAGGGGCCATCAGGACAGAATGTCCAACTGAGCGAAAAATACAGTATACTTGATCCTCGACCCCTGACTTCAGATGCAAACGATCTAGATCTAGGATTCGGTCTCACCCCAGAAACCTAGGCCCTAGCTTGGGTTTCTCAGACTTCCTTCCTCAGACTACTACTGGCCCACAAATGCGGCCCTCCAGTTTGGCAAATCCCAGAACTACAATTGCAGCACTCTGCCTGCCCCTCCAGAAGAAAAACATTGCCAGCTCTGGGGCTACCCCCCGTACTGAAAACCCCAGTCCAACAATGGAGATCAACCCAAACCTGCACATTCCATTCGGCTGTACCCCCAAAATATATAGGCCTGACCTGGGCACTAATGCCCTTTCTGTTCTGACAGCCTAGCCGGACCTGGACCCTCCTGGCCCCACTACCCGACAGCTGGCCGCACACTGACTCATAGTGACCTGCCATGGCCATTAGACTCTCATTCTCTTCTCATCTCATCTCTCAATCGCTCGGGTTTTTCTCAGGCTTCAGAACCCATAGACCTTTATCTCCAATCACGGCCCGGGGTATAGAAAATGATGCAGAAATCAGAACGCTTTCCCCCGGTCTGGTGGCAAGAAACCTTGTGGTTGGCATGTTTGTTCCAAGGTTTCAGTGTACTTGAAACCATGTGGCCCATGAGAGGCCCCGCCCATGCTTGCGGGTCCACCATTGGTCACACAACACACATTGTGAACCCTCAGCCGCTGAGCACCCAGTTCCTCAGGTAAGATCCTCTCAGTGGCTGGATGGAGGTACAGATCTATTGGCTTGTGCCATCCCCTAGGCCCCCCATTTTTAACACCCATAGTTTTCGGGTTGTCCCTTCACTCTTCCCCCAGGGCTCTGATTTGGAATTCCCTTTTTGGTGGGACACCTGAGGTAACAAACCTAAAAGGGAGTCCTCCCATCCCACAGATTGACGAAAAACAATTGGGATCGGGCCAAGTCCACAGAGAGCAAGATTCGTCCATGGCCCATGAGGCCGTCCCCAACATTCCACGGCCATCGCTGATACAAAATCCAGAGACAAAAGCCTGAGCACGCGCCTCAGACTCGCTCATTCTTCATATCCTGAAGAGTTCTTCAGATAAGAACCTACACTTCACTCGAAGGCACCCAAAATATAGAGTCTAACCTGGGCACTAATGCACTGTCTGACACCTGAGCCCGGACCTCGTGACCAACACCCAGACAGCTGACCGCACACTGAGCACATCATACCCCCCGCCACGGCCTTAGTTGTCAATCATCTCTTACCTACCTCAGTTTTTTCAGTCTTCAAACCTAGACCCTTATCTCCAATCACTGCCCAGGGGTGACTATGATGCAGAAATCAGAAACTCTTCCTTACCCAAGGCAAGAAACCATGTGGTTGGCATGTTGTCCAACGTTCAGTGTAGGAGAAACCAGCCTTCACATCACCCTGACGCCCCCCGCCCATTCTTGAGTGCGACGAGGGCATAAACAGACGCATTGTGACCCTCAGTGTGAGTCCTGTCCTCTAGTACGTCCTCTCAGTGGCTGGACCATTAGATTTCATAATGGGCTTGACATGTCCCTAGGCCCCAATTTTTAAACCAGATTTCTGGTTGTCCAGTCAGTCGCCCCTCCCAGGGCTCTACTCTGGAATCCCTCATTTGCTGGGACACCTGAGGTTGAAAAACAAAACAAAACAAATCAATCAATAACAAGCAGAACACCGGACTTCTTCCATCCCACAGAATGACCCCAAACTCTTTGGACGGGGCCAAACCCCCAGAGAGTAAGACTCGTCCATTTCCCATGAAGTCACCCCGGAAATTTCACGACCATGAGTGACACGATAAAACAGAGATAAAAACTTGAGCAAGAGCCTCACACTCACGCCCTATTTTCATATCCCGAGAGTTCTCCTCATGGTCTGTAGATCCAGTCCTGCCATACCTATGACCCGAAACATAAGCCGAGTTTTGTGTGTTTCAAACAACTGTCCAAACAGCCCTGGCCTACACCACCCTACAGGCTCAGGCCCCTGGAGCCCAAACCTGACGACTGTGCTTGCCCTCTCCAAGGGAATTGTGTGTGCCCATTCCTATGGCCACAACCCAACTAAGAGGATAAACCTCCAAAGTCCCCTGAGGCCATCCCAATATTTGTGGCTTCGCAGGACAAACAGGGGCAATCTGGGCCCATCTGAGCACCTACCGGGGCACTCAGAACCCGTAGACTGATGTCCCCCAGACGTAAAAAGGAACGAACAGGCCCCTAGGCACATATCCGATCCATTGCTTTGGTTTCCAGGCATCTCTCCTCCTCAGAGGAATGGATTTCAATAACAGCATATGGCTGTTTTTCATTGACTCACCCCATCAGAACAAATCTCATCTACACATGGGAAACTTGCACGATGGAGCTGTGTGAAAGCCTCTCTTTAGGAGAACCCTTCAGGGCCCCAGTGCCACCCCGCTTCATTCCAAGGTCTCCATAGACATATTTATCATATTAGGACACACATCCACGGGAGAGTCCCATTCAACTCAGCCTCCTCGGTTGCTCCCCCAGATCCAGCAGATCTAACCTGTCTTTGTTGCTTGCAGACAATTGGAATGCGAGGTGGGTCTACCCAGCCATCCATCCTTAGAACCCTGCTCGGAAATCGTTGTCCTGGAGCCAACCAACAGTCTCAATTGTCCCTGCAGAAGAATCTTTGCAGTTGGGAGCTTCTCACAACTCCCCTATCGTGGGAAAACCCGCATGGCCTCGTGATCCACGCCCCCCTTTCAGGAAGGGGCCATCAGGGACAGAATGTCCAACCTGAGCGATCGTCTGATCCTCGCCCTGACTTCAGATGCACGAGATCTAGATTCCGGTCTCCACCCAGAAACCTATGCCTAAGCTTGGGTTTCTCAGACTTCCGTCCTCAACTACTGGGCCACATGCCCTCCAGTTTGGGGCAATCCAGTAACTACAGGGCAGCAACACTGCCTGCCCTCCCAGAAGAAAACATTGCCGTCGGGGCTACCCAGAAACCCCAAATGAGATTCAAACCTGCACGCCATTCGGCTGTACCCCCGCCCAATATATAGCTGACCTGGGCACTAATGCCCTTTCTGAGACAGCCTGAGTCTGGACCTCCTGGCCCCACCCAGACAGCTGGCCGCACACTGAGCTCATATGACCTGCCATGGCCTTAAGGTCTTCATCTCTTTCTCAATCTCGGGTTTCAGGCTTCAGAACCTAGACAGTATCTCCAATCACGGGCCCGGGTATGTAAAATGATGCAGAAATCAGAACGCTTTCCCCATGGCAAGAAACCTTGTGGTTGGCATGTTGTCGCAAGGTTCAGTGTACTTGAAACCAGTGTGGCCCATGAGGCCCCGCCCAATGCTTGCGGGCCACATTGGTCACACAAACACACATTGTGACCCTCAGCCTGAGCCCAGTCCTCAGGTAAGAGCCTCTCAGTGGCTGGATGGAGGGACAGCATATTGGGCTTGCCATGCCCCTAGGCCCCCCCTTTTTTAACCATAGTTCGGGTTGTCCCTTCACTCTTTGTCCCAGGGCTCTGATTTGGAATTCCCTCTTTTGGTCGGACACCTGAGGTAACAAACCTAAAAGGAGTCCTCCCATCCCACAGATTGACGAAAAACAATTGGGATCGGCCCAAGTCCACAGAGAGCAAGATTCGTCCATGGCCCATGAGGCCTCCCCAACATTCCACGGGCCATCGCTGATACAAAATCCAGAGACAAAGCCTGAGCACGCGCCGCCTCAGACTCGCTCATTCTTCATATCCTGAAGAGTTCTTCAGATAAGAACCTACACGTCACTCGAAGGCACCCCAAATATAGAGTCTAACCTGGGCACTAATGCACAACTGTCTGACAAACCTTAGCCCGGACCTCGTGACCAACACCCAGACAGCTGACCGCACACTGAGCACATCAGACCCGCCACGGCCTTAGTCATCATCTCTTACCTACCTCAGTTTTCAGTCTTCAGAAACCTAGACCTTATCTCAAATCACTGCCCAGGGTGTGACTATGATGCAGAAATCAGAACTCTTCCTTACCCAAGGCAAGAAACACCATGTGGTTGGCATGTTGTCCAACGTTCAGTGTAGGAGAAACCAGCCTTCACCCTGAACGCCCCCGCCCATTCTTGAGTGCGACGAGGGCATAAACAACGCATTGTGACCCTCAGTGTGAGTTCCTGTCCTCTAGTACGTCCTCTCAGTGGCTGGACCATTAGGTGTCATAATGGGCTTGACATGTCCCTAGGCCCCAATTTTTAAACCAGATGTTCTGGTTGTCCAGTCGCCCCTCCCAGGGCTCTACTCTGGAATCCCTCATTTTGCTGGACACCTGAGGTTGAAAAACAAAAACAAACAAATCAATAACAACAGAACACAACGGACTTCTTCCATCCCACAGAATGACCCCAAACTCTTTGGACGGGGCCAAACCCCCAGAGAGTAAGACTCGTCCATTTCCCATGAAGTCCACCCGGAAATTTTCACGACCATGAGTGAACACGATAACCAGAGATAAAAACTTGAGCAAGAGCCTCACACGCGCCCCTATTTTTTCATATCCCGAAGAGTTCTCCTCATGGTCCTGTAGATCAGTCCTGCCATAACATATTGACCTATGACCCGAAACATAAGCCGAGTTTGTGTTTTTCAAACAACTGTCCCAAACAGCCCTGGCCTACACACCCTACAGGCCTCAGGCCCCTGGGAGCCAAACCTGACGACTGTGCTTGCCCCTCTCCAAGGGAATTGTGTGTGCCCAATGCCAATGGCCACAACCCACAACTAAGAGGAAAACCCTCCAAAGTCCCCTGAGGCCATCCCAATATATGTTGTGGCTTCCCAGGACAAACAGGGGCCAATCTGGGCTCCATCTGAGCACCTACCGGCACTCAGACCCGTAGACTGATGTCCCCAGAGGTAAAAAGGAACGAACAGGCCCCTAGGCACATATCCGATCCATTTGCTTTGGTTTCCAGGCATCTCTCCTCAGAGAATGGATTTCAATAACAGCATATGGCTGTTTCTTGACTCACCCCATCAGAAACAAATCTCATCTACACATGGGAAACTTGCACGATGGAGCTGTGTGAAAAGCCTCTCTTTAGGAGAACCCTTCAGGCCCCCCAGTGCCCACCGCTTCATTCCAAGGTCTCCATAGACATATTAAATCATATTAGGACACATCCACGGGAGAGTCCATTTCAACTCAGCCTCCTCGGTTGCTCCCCCAGATCCAGCAGATCTAACCTGTCTTGTTGCCTGGCAGACCAATTGGAATGCGAGGTGGGCTACCCAGCCATCCATCCTTAGAACCCTGCTCGGAATCGTTTGTCCTGGAGCCAAACCAACAGGTCTCAAATTGTCCCTGCAGAAGAAATCTTTGCAGTTGGGAGCTTCTCACAACTCCCATCGTGGGAAAACCCGCATGGCCTCGTGATCCACGCCCCCCCTTCAAGAAGGGGCCATCAGGGACAGAAGGGGTCCAACCTGAGCGATCGTCTGATCCTCCTCGCCCTGACTTCAGATGCACGAGATCTAGATTCCGGTCTCACCCAAAAACCTAGGCCTAGCTTGGGGTCTCAGACTTCCGTCCTCAGACTACTGGCCCACAAGCCCTCCTCAGTTTGGCAATCCAGAACTACAAGTGCAGCAGCTCTGCCTGCCCTCCAGAAGAAAAACATTGCCGTCTGGGGCTACCCAGAAAAACCCCAAATGAGATTCAACCTGCAACGCCATTCGGCTGTACCCCAAATATATAGGCAGACCTGGGCACTAATGCCCTTTCCTGAGACAGCCTGAGTCCTGGACCTCCCTCCTGGCCCCACCCAGACAGCTGGCCGCACACTGAGCTCATATGACCTGCCATGGCCTTAGGACTTTCATCTCTTCTCAATCTCGGTTTTCAGGCTTCAGAACCTAGACATTATCTCCAATCACGGCCCCGGTTTTTGAAAATGATGCAGAAATCAGAACGCTTTCCCCATGGCAAGAAACCTTGTGGTTGGCATGTTGTCCAAGGTTCAGTGTACTTGAAACCAGTGTGGCCCATGAGGCCCCGCCCATGCTTGCGGGCCCACATTGGTCACAAACACACATTGTGACCCTCAGCCTGAGCCCAGTCCTCAGGTAAGGGGGACTCTCAGTTGGCTGGATGCAGTGACAGCATAATTGGGCTTGCCATGCCCCTAGGCCCCAATTTTTAACCATAGTTTCGGGTTGTCCCTTCACTCTTCCCCAGGGCTCTGATTTGGAATTCCTCTTTTGGTCGGACACCTGAGGTAACAAACCTAAAAGGAGTCCTCCCATCCCACAGATTGACGAAAAACAATTGGGATCGGGCCAAGTCCACAGAGAGCAAGATTCGTCCATGGCCCATGAGGCCTCCCCAACATTCCACGGCCATCGCTGATACAAAATCCAGAGACAAAAGCCTGAGCACGCGCCTCAGACTCGCTCATTCTTCATATCCTGAAGAGTTCTTCAGATAAGAACCTACACGTCACTCGAAGGCACCCAAATATATAGTCTAACCTGGGCAACTAATGCACTGTCTGACAACCTGAGCCCGGACCTCGTGACCAACACCCAGACAGCTGACCGCACACTGAGCACATCAGAACCCGCCATGGCCTTAGGTCATCATCTCTTACCTACCTCAGTTTTCAGTCTTCAAAACCTAGACCTTATCTCCAATCACTGCCCAGGGGTGACTATGATGCAGAAATCAGAACTCTTCCTTACCCAAGGCAAGAAACCATGTGGTTGGCATGTTGTCCAACGTTCAGTGTAGGAGAAAAACCAGCTTTCACCCTGACGCCCCGCCCCATTCTTGAGTGCGACGAGGGCATAAACACGCATTGTGACCCTCAGTGTGAGTCCTGTCCTCTAGTACGTCCTCTCAGTGGCTGGACCATTAGATGTCATAATGGGCTTGACATGTCCCTAGCCCCAATTTTTAACCAGATTTCTTGGTTGTCCAGTCGCCCCTCCCAGGGCTCTACTCTGGAATCCCTCATTTGCTGGGACACCTGAGGTTGAAAAACAAAACAAAACACTCAATACAATAACAACAGAACAACGGACTTCTTCCATCCCACAGAATGACCCCAACTCTTTGGACGGGGCCAAACCCCCAGAGAGTAAGACTCGTCCATTTCCCATGAAGTCACCCGGAAATTTCACGACCATGAGTGACACGATAACCAGAGATAAAAACTTGAGCAAGAGCCTCACACTCGCCCTATTTTCATATCCCGAAGAGTTCTCCTCATGGTCTGTAGATCAGTCCTGCCATACCTATGACCCGAAACATAAGCCGAGTTTGTGTTTTCAAACAACTGTCCAAACAGCCCTGGCCTACACACCCTACAGGCTCAGGCCCCTGGAGCCAAACCTGACGACTGTGCTTGCCCTCTCCAAGGGAATTGTGGTGTGCCCATTCCAATGGCCACAACCCAACTAAGAGGATAAACCTCCAAAGTCCCTGAGGCCATCCCAATATTTGTGGCTTCCCAGGACAAACAGGGGCAATCTGGCCCATCTGAGCACCTACCCGGCACTCAGACCCGTAGACTGATGTCCCCAGAGGTAAAAGGAACGAACGAGGCCCCTAGCACATATCCGATCCATTGCTTTGGTTTCCAGGCATCTCTCCTCAGAGGAATGGATTTCATAACAGCATATGGCTGTTTCTTGACTCACCCATCAGAACAATCTCATCTACACATGGGAAACTTGCACGATGGAGCTGTGTGAAAGCCTCTCTTTAGAGAACCCTTCAGGGCCCCAGTGCCACCGCTTCATTCCAAGGTCTCCATAGACATATTATCATATTAGGACACATCCACGGGAGAGTCCATTTCAACTCAGCCTCCTCGGTTGCTCCCCCAGATCCAGCAGATCTAACCTGTCTTGTTGCTTGCAGACAATTGGAATGCGAGGTGGGCTACCCAGCCATCCATCCTTAGAACCCTGCTCGGAATCGTTGTCCTGGAGCCAACCAACAGGTCTCAATTGTCCTGCAGAAGAATCTTTGCAGTTGGGAGCTTCTCACAACTCCCATCGTGGGAAAACCCGCATGGCCTCGTGATCCACGCCCCCCTTCAAGAAGGGCCATCAGGGACAGAATGTCCAACCTGAGCGATCGTCTGATCCTCGCCCCTGACTTCAGATGCACGAGATCTAGATTCCGGTCTCACCCAGAAACCTAGGCCTAGCTTGGGTTCTCAGACTTCCGTCCTCAGACTACTGGCCCACACGCCCTCCAGTTTGGCAATCCAGAACTACAGTGCAGCACTCTGCCTGCCCTCCAGAAGAAAAACATTGCCGTCTGGGGCTACCCAGAAAACCCCCAAATGAGATTCAACCCTGCACGCCATTCGGCTGTGTACCCCAATATATAGGCTGACCTGGGCACTAATGCCCTTTTCTGAGACAGCTGAGCCTGGACCTCCTGGCCCACCCAGACAGCTGGCCACACAACACTGAGCTCATATGACCTGCCATGGCCTTAGGACTTCATCTCTTCTCAATCTCGGGTTTCAGGCTTCAGAACCTAGACATTATCTCCAATCACGGCCCGGGTTTGAAAATGATGCAGAAATCAGAACGCTTTCCCCATGGCAAGAAACCTTGTGGTTGGCATGTTGTCCAAGGTTCAGTGTACTTGAAACCAGTGTGGCCCATGAGGGCCCCGCCCATGCTTGCGGGCCACATTGGTCACAAACACACATTGTGACCCTCAGCCTGAGCCCAGTCCTCAGGTAAGGCCTCTCAGTGGCTGGATGGAGAGACAGCATATTGGGCTTGCCATGCCCCTAGGCCCCCATTTTTTAACCATAGTTTCGTTGTCCCTTCCCTTCACTCTTCCCCGGGCTCTGATTTGGAATTCCTCTTTTGGTCGGGACACCTGAGGGTAACAAACCTAAAAGGAGTCCTCCCATCCCACAGATTGACGAAAAACAATTGGGATCGTGCCAAGTCCACAGAGAGCAAGATTCGTCCATGGCCCACGAGGCCTCCCCAACATTCCACGGCCATCGCTGATACAAAATCCAGAGACAAAAGCCTGAGCAACGCGCCTCAGACTCGCTCATTCTTCATATCCTGAAGAGTTCTTCAGATAAGAACCTACACGTCACTCACTCGAAGGCACCCAAAATATATAGTCTAACCTGGGCACTAATGCACTGTCTGACAACCTGAGCCCGGACCTCGTGACCAACACCCAGACAGCTGACCGCACACTGAGCACATCAGACCCGCCATGGCCTTAGGTCATCATCTCTTACCTACCTCAGTTTTCAGTCTTCAAACCTAGACCTTATCTCCAATCACTGCCCAGGGGTGACTATGATGCAGAAATCAGAACTCTTCCTTACCCAAGGCAAGAAACCATTGGTTGGCATGTTGTCCAACGTTCAGTGTAGGACAGAAACCCAGCTTTCATTTCACCCTGACGCCCCGCCCATTCTTGAGTGCGACGAGGGCATAAACACGCATTGTGACCCTCAGTGTGAGTCCTGTCCTCTAGTACGTCCTCTCAGTGGCTGGACCATTAGATGTCATAATGGGCTTGACATGTCCCTAGGCCCCAATTTTTTAACCAGATTTCTGGTTGTCCAGTCGCCCCCTCCCAGGGCTCTACTCTGGAATCCCTCATTTGCTGGGACACCTGAGGTTGAAAAACAAAACAAAACAAATCAATAACAACAGAACAACGGACTTCTTCCATCCCACAGAATGACCCCCAAACTCTTTGGACGGGGCCAAACCCCCAGAGAGTAAGACTCGTCCATTTCCCATGAAGTCACCCCTGAAATTTTCACGACCATGAGTGACACGATAACCAGAGATAAAAACTTGAGCAAGAGCCTCACACTCGCCCTATTTTCATATCCCGAAGAGTTCTCCTCATGGTCTGTAGATCAGTCCTGCCATACCTATGACCCGAAACATAAGCCGAGTTTGTGTTTTTCAAACAACTGTCCAAACAGCCCTGGCCTACACACCCTACAGGCTCAGGCCCCTGGAGCCAAACCTGACGACTGTGCTTGCCCTCTCCAAGGGAATTGTGTGTGCCCATTCCAATGGCCACAACCCAACTAAGAGGATAAACCTCCAAAGTCCCTGAGGCCATCCCAATATTTGTGGCTTCCCAGGACAAACAGGGGCAATCTGGGCCCATCTGAGCACCTACCGGCACTCAGACCCGTAGACTGATGTCCCCAGAGGTAAAAAGGGAACGAACAGGCCCCTAGGCACATATCCGATCCATTGCTTTGGTTTCCAGGCATCTCTCCTCAGAGGAATGGATTTCAATAACAGCATATGGCTGTTTCTTGACTCACCCATCAGAACAAATCTCATCTACACATGGGAAACTTGCACGATGGAGCTGTGTGAAAGCCTCTCTTTAGGAGAACCCTTCAGGGCCCCAGTGCCACCGCTTCATTCCAAGGTCTCCATAGACATATTATCATATTAGGACACATCCACGGGAGAGTCCATTTCAACTCAGCCTCCTCGGTTGCTCCCCCAGATCCAGCAGATCTAACCTGTCTTGTTGCTTGCAGACAATTGGAATGCGAGATGGGCTACCCAGCCATCCATCCTTAGAACCCTGCTCGGAATCGTTTGTCCTGGAGCCAACCAACAGGTCTCAATTGTCCTGCAGAAGAATCTTTGCAGTTGGGAGCTTCTCACACAACTCCCATCGTGGGAAAACCCCCATGGCCTCGTGATCCACGCCCCCCTTCAAGAAGGGGCCATCAGGGACAGAATGTCCAACCTGAGCGATCGTCTGATCCTCGCCCTGACTTCAGATGCACGAGATCTAGATTCCGGTCTCACCCAGAAACCTAGGCCTAGCTTGGGTTCTCAGACTTCCGTCCTCAGACTACTGGCCCACAACTCCCCTCCAGTTTGGCAATCCAGAACTACAGTGCAGCACTCTGCCTGCCCTCCAGAAGAAAAACATTGCCGTCTGGGGCTACCCAGAAACCCCAAATGAGATTCAACCTGCACGCCATTCGGCTGCTGTACCCCAAATATATAGGGCTGACCTGGGCACTAATGCCCTTTCTGAGACAGCCTGAGTCTGGACCTCCTGGCCCCACCCAGACAGCTGGCCGCACACTGAGCTCATATGACCTGCCATGGCCTTAGGTCTTCATCTCTTCTCAATCTCGGGTTTCAGGCTTCAGAACCTAGACATTATCTCCAATCACGGCCCGGGTTTGAAAATGATGCAGAAATCAGAACGCTTTCCCCATGGCAAGAAAACCTTGTGGTTGGCATGTTGTCCAAGGTTCAGTGTACTTGAAACCAGTGTGGCCCATGAGGCCCCGCCCATGCTTGCGGGCCACATTGGTCACAAACACACATTGTGACCCTCAGCCTGAGCCCAGTCCTCAGGTAAGGCCTCTCAGTGGCTGGATGGAGAGACAGCATATTGGGCTTGCCATGCCCCTAGGCCCCCATTTTTAACCATAGTTCGGGTTGTCCCTTCACTCTTCCCCAGGGCTCTGATTTGGAATTCCTCTTTTGGTCGGACACCTGAGGTAACAAACCTAAAAGGAGTCCTCCATCCCACAGATTGACGAAAAACATTGGGATCGGGCCAAGTCCACACAGAGAGCAAGATTCGTCCATGGCCCATGAGGCCTCCCAACATTCCACGGCCATCGCTGATACAAAATCCAGAGACAAAAGCCTGAGCACACGCGCCTCAGACTCGCTCATTCTTCATATCCTGAAGAGTTCTTCAGATAAGAACCTACACGTCACTCGAAGGCACCCAAAATATATAGTCTAACCTGGGCACTAATGCACTGTCTGACAACCTGAGCCCGGACCTCGTGACCAACACCCAGACAGCTGACCGCACACTGAGCACATCAGACCCGCCATGGCCTTAGGTCATCATCATCTCTTACCTACCTCAGTTTTTCAGTCTTCAAAACCTAGACCTTATCTCCAATCACTGCCCAGGGGTGACTATGATGCAGAAATCAGAACTCTTCCTTACCCAAGGCAAGAAACCATGTGGTTGGCATGTTGTCCAACGTTCAGTGTAGGAGAAACCAGCATTCACCCTGACGCCCCGCCCATTCTTGAGTGCGACGAGGGCATAAACACGCATTGTGACCCTCAGTGTGAGTCCTGTCCTCTAGTACGTCCTCTCAGTGGCTGGACCATTAGATGTCATAATGGGCTTGACATGTCCCTAGGCCCCAATTTTTAACCAGATTTCTGGTTGTCCAGTCGCCCCTCCCAGGGCTCTACTCTGGAATCCCTCATTTGCTGGGACACCTGAGGTTGAAAAACAAAACAAAACAAATCAATAACAACAGAACAACGGACTTCTTCCATCCCACAGAATGACCCCAAACTCTTTGGACGGGGCCAAACCCCCAGAGAGTAAGACTCGTCCATTTCCCATGAAGTCACCCGGAAATTTCACGACCATGAGTGACACGATAACCAGAGATAAAAACTTGAGCAAGAGCCTCACACTCGCCCTATTTTCATATCCCGAAGAGTTCTCCTCATGGTCTGTAGATCAGTCCTGCCATACCTATGACCCGAAACATAAGCCGAGTTTTGTGTTTTCAAACAACTGTCCAAACAGCCCTGGCCTACACACCCTACAGGCTCAGGCCCCTGGAGCCAAACCTGACGACTGTGCTTGCCCTCTCCAAGGGAATTGTGTGTGCCCATTCCAATGGCCACAACCCAACTAAGAGGATAAACCTCCAAAGTCCCTGAGGCCATCCCAATATTTGTGGCTTCCCAGGACAAACAGGGGCAATCTGGGCCCATCTGAGCACCTACCGGCACTCAGACCCGTAGACTGATGTCCCCAGAGGTAAAAAGGAACGAACAGGCCCCTAGGCACATATCCGATCCATTGCTTTGGTTTCCAGGCATCTCTCCTCAGAGGAATGGATTTCAATAACAGCATATGGCTGTTTCTTGACTCACACCCATCAGAACAAATCTCATCTACACATGGGAAACTTGCACGATGGAGCTGTGTGAAAGCCTCTCTTTAGGAGAACCCTTCAGGGCCCCAGTGCCACCGCTTCATTCCAAGGTCTCCATAGACATATTATCATATTAGGACACATCCACGGGAGAGTCCATTTCAACTCAGCCTCCTCGGTTGCTCCCCCAGATCCCAGCAGATCTAACCTGTCTTGTTGCTTGCAGACAATTGGAATGCGAGATGGGCTACCCAGCCATCCATCCTTAGAACCCTGCTCGGAATCGTTGTCCTGGAGCCAACCAACAGGTCTCAATTGTCCTGCAGAAGAATCTTTGCAGTTGGGAGCTTCTCACAACTCCCATCGTGGGAAAACCCCGCATGGCCTCGTGATCCACGCCCCCCTTCAAGAAGGGGCCATCAGGGACAGAATGTCCAACCTGAGCGATCGTCTGATCCTCGCCCTGACTTCAGATGCACGAGATCTAGATTCCGGTCTCACCCAGAAACCTAGGCCTAGCTTGGGTTCTCAGACTTCCGTCCTCAGACTACTGGCCCACAAGCCCCTCCAGTTTGGCAATCCAGAACTACAGTGCAGCACTCTGCCTGCCCTCCAGAAGAAAAAACATTGCCATCTGGGGCTACCCAGAAACCCCAAATGAGATTCAACCTGCACGCCATTCGGCTGTACCCCAAATATATAGGCTGACCTGGGCACTAATGCCCTTTCTGAGACAGCCTGAGGACCTCCTGGCCCCACCCAGACAGCTGGCCCGCACACTGAGCTCATATGACCTGCCATGGCCTTAGGTCTTCATCTCTTCTCAATCTCGGGTTTCAGGCTTCAGAACCTAGACATTATCTCCAATCACGGCCCGGGTTTGAAAATGATGCAGAAATCAGAACGCTTTCCCCATGGCAAGAAACCTTGTGGTTGGCATGTTGTCCAAGGTTCAGTGTACTTGAAACCAGTGTGGCCCATGAGGCCCCGCCCATGCTTGCGGGCCACATTGGTCACAAACACACATTGTGACCCTCAGCCTGAGCCCAGTCCTCAGGTAAGGCCTCTCAGTGGCTGGATGGAGAGACAGCATATTGGGCTTGCCATGCCCCTAGGCCCCCATTTTTTAACCATAGTTCGGGTTGTCCCTTCACTCTTCCCCCCAGGGCTCTGATTTGGAATTCCTCTTTTGGTCGGGACACCTGAGGTAACAAACCTAAAAGGAGTCCTCCCATCCCACAGATTGACGAAAAACAATTGGGATCGGGCCAAGTCCACAGAGAGCAAGATTCGTCCATGGCCCATGAGGCCTCCCCAAACATTCCACGGCCATCGCTGATACAAAATCCAGAGACAAAAGCCTGAGCACGCGCCTCAGACTCGCTCATTCTTCATATCCTGAAGAGTTCTTCAGATAAGAACCTACACGTCACTCGAAGGCACCCAAAATATATAGTCTAACCTGGGCACTAATGCACTGTCTGACAACCTGAGCCCGGACCTCGTGACCAACACCCAGACAGCTGACCGCACACTGAGCACATCAGACCCGCCATGGCCTTAGGTCATCATCTCTTACCTACCTCAGTTTTCAGTCTTCAAAACCTAGACCTTATCTCCAATCACTGCCCAGGGTGACTATGATGCAGAAATCAGAACTCTTCCTTACCCAAGGCAAGAAACCATGTGGTTGGCATGTTGTCCAACGTTCAGTGTAGGAGGAAAACCAGCTTTCACCCTGACGCCCCGCCCATTCTTGAGTGCGACGAGGCAAATAAACACGCATTGTGACCCTCTCAGTGTGAGTCCTGTCCTCTAGTACGTCCTCTCAGTGGCTGGACCATTAGATGTCATAATGGGCTTGACATGTCCCTAGGCCCCAATTTTTAACCAGATTTTGTGTTTTGTTGTCCAGTCGCCCCTCCCAGGGCTCTACTCTGGAATCCCTCATTTGCTGGGACCACCTGAGGTTGAAAAACAAAACAAAAACAAATCAATAACAACAGAACACAACGGACTTCTTCCATCCCACAGAATGATTGACCCCAAACTCTTTGGACGGGGCCAAACCCCCAGAGAGTAAGACTCGTCCATTTCCCATGAAGTCACCCGGAAATTTCACGACCATGAGTGACACGATAACCCAGAGATAAAAACTTGAGCAAGAGCCTCACACTCGCCCTATTTTCATATCCCGAAGAGTTCTCCTCATGGTCTGTAGATCAGTCCTGCCATACCTATGACCCGAAACATAAGCCGAGTTTGTGTTTTCAAACAACTGTCCAAACAGCCCTGGCCTAACACACCCTACAGGCTCAGGCCCCTGGAGCCAAACCTGACGACTGTGCTTGCCCTCTCCAAGGGAATTTGTGTGTGCCCATTCCAATGGCCACAACCCAACTAAGAGGATATAAACCTCCAAAGTCCCTGAGGCCATCCCCAATATTGTGTGGCTTCCCAGGGACAAACAGGGGCAATCTGGGGCCCATCTGAGCACCTACGCCGGCACTCAGACCCGTAGACTGATGATGTCCCCAGAGGTAAAAAGGAAACGAACAGGCCCCTAGGCACATATCGGATCCATTGCTTTGGTTTCCAGGCATCTCTCCTCAGAGGAATGGAGATTTCAATAACAGCATATGGCTGTTTCTTGACTCACCCATCAGAACAAAAAATCTCATCTACACATGGGAAACTTGCACGATGGGAGCTGTGTGAAAGCCTCTCTCTTTAGGAGAACCCTTCAGGGCCCCAGTGCCACCGCTTCATTCCAAGGTCTCCATAGACATATTATCATATTAGGACACATCCACGGGAGAGTCCATTTCAACTCAGCCTCCTCGGTTGCTCCCCCAGATCCAGCAGATCTAACCTGTCTTGTTGCTGCTTGGAGACAATTGGAATGCGAGGTGGGCTACCCAGGCCATCCATCCTTAGAAGACCCTGCTCGGAATCGTTGTCCTGGAGCCAACCAACAGGTCTCAATTGTCCTGCAGAAGAATCTTTGCAGTGTGGGAGCTTCTCAAAACCCCCATCGTGGGAAAACCCGCATGGCCTCGTGATCCACGCCCCCCCTTCAGGAAAGGGGGCCATCAGGGACAGAATGTCCAACCTGAGCGATCGTCTGATCCTCGCCCTGACTTCAGATGCACGAGATCTAGATTCCGCCTCTCACCCAAAACCCAGGCCTACCTAGGCCTAGCTTGGGTTCTCAGACTTCCGTCCTCAGACTACTGGCCCACAAAGCCCTCCAGTTTGGCAATCCAGAACTACAGTGCAGCACTCTGCCTGCCCTCCAGAAGAAAAAAACATTGCCGTCTGGGGCTACCCCAGAAACCCCAAATGAGATTCAACCTGCACGCCATTCGGCTGTACCCCAAATATATAGGCTGACCTGGGCACTAATGCCCTTTCTGAGACAGCCTGAGTCTGGACCTCCTGGCCCCACCCAGACAGCTGGCCGCACACTGAGCTCATATGACCTGCCATGGCCTTAGGTCTTCATCTCTTCTCAATCTCGGGTTTCAGGCTTCAGAACCTAGACATTATCTCCAATCACGGCCCGGGTTTGAAAAATGATGCAGAAATCAGAACGCTTTCCCCATGGCAAGAAACCTTGTGGTTGGCATGTTGTCCAAGGTTTCAGTGTACTTGAAAAAAACAGTGTGGCCCCATGAGGCCCCGCCCATGCTTGCGGGCCACATTGGTCACAAAAACACACATTGTGACCCTCAGCCTGAGCCCAGTCCTCAGGTAAGGCCTCTCAGTGGCTGGATGGAGAGACAGCATATTGGGCTTGCCATGCCCCTAGGCCCCCATTTTTAACCATAGTTCGTTCGGGTTTGTCCCTTCACTCTTCCCCAGGGCTCTGATTTGGAATTCCTCTTTTGGTCGGACACCTGAGGTAACAAACAAACCTAAAAGGAGTCCTCCCATCCCACAGATTGACGAAAAAACAATTGGGATCGGGCCAAGTCCACAGAGAGCAAGATTCGTCCATGGCCCATGAGGCCTCCCCAACATTCCACGGCAATCGCTGATACAAAATCCAGAGACAAAAGCCTGAGCACGCGCCTCAGACTCGCTCATTCTTCATATCCTGAAGAGTTCTTCAGATAAGAACCTACACGTCACTCGAAGGCACCCCAAAATATATAGTCTAACCTGGGCACTAATGCACTGTCTGACAACCCTGAGCCCGGACCTCGTGACCAACACCCAGACAGCTGACCGCACCGCACTGAGCACATCAGACCCGCCATGGCCTTAGGTCATCATCATCTCTTACCTACCTCAGTTTTCAGTCTTCAAAACCTAGACCTTATCTCCAATCACTGCCCAGGGGTGACTATGATGCAGAAATCAGAACTCTTCCTTACCCAAGGCAAGAAACCATGTGGTTGGCATGTTGTCCAACGTTCAGTGTAGGAGAAACCAGCTTTCACCCTGACGCCCCCGCCCATTCTTGAGTGCGACGAGGGCATAAAACACGCATTGTGACCCTCAGTGTGAGTCCTGTCCTCTAGTACGTCCTCTCAGTGGCTGGACCATTAGATGTCATAATGGGCTTTGACATGTCCCTAGGCCCCAATTTTTAACCAGATTTCTGGTTGTCCAGTCGCCCCTCCCAGGGCTCTACTCTGGAATCCCTCATTTGCTGGGACACCTGAGGTTGAAAAACAAAACAAAACAAATCAACAACAACAGAACAACGGACTTCTTCCCATCCCACAGAATGACCCCCAAACTCTTTGGACGGGGCCAAACCCCCAGAGAGTAAGACTCGTCCATTTCCCATGAAGTCACCCGGAAATTTCACGACCATGAGTGACACGATAAACCAGAGATAAAAACTTGAGCAAGAGCCTCACACTCGCCCTATTTTTCATATCCCGAAGAGTTCTCCTCATGGTCTGTAGATCAGTCCTGCCATACCTATGACCCGAAACATAAGCCGAGTTTGTGTTTTTTCAAACAACTGTCCAAACAGCCCTGGCCTACACACCCTACAGGCTCAGGCCCCTGGAGCCCAAACCTGACGACTGTGCTTGCCCTCTCCAAGGGAATGTGTGTGTGCCCCATTCCAATGGCCACAACCCAACTAAGAGGATAAACCTCCAAAGTCCCTGAGGCCATCCCAATATTTGTGGCTTCCCAGGACAAAACAGGGGCAATCTGGGCCCATCTGAGCACCTACCGGCACTCAGACCCGTAGACTGATGTCCCCAGAGGGTAAAAAAGGAACGAACAGGCCCCTAGGCACATATCCGATCCATTGCTTTGGTTTCCAGGCATCTCTCTCTCAGAGGAATGGATTTCAATAACAGCATATGGCTGTTTCTTGACTCACCCATCAGAACAAATCTCATCTACACATGGGAAACTTGCACGATGGAGCTGTGTGAAAGCCTCTCTTTTAGGAGAACCCTTCAGGGCCCCAGTGCCACGCTTCATTCCAAGGTCTCCATAGACATATTATCATATTAGGACACATCCACGGGGAGAGTCCATTTCAACTCAGCCTCCTCGGTTGCTCCCCCAGATCCAGCAGATCTAACCTGTCTTGTTGCTTGCAGACAATTGGAATGCGAGGGTGGGCTACCCAGCCATCCATCCTTAGAACCCTGCTCGGAATCGTTGTCCTGGAGCCAACCAAACAGGTCTCAATTGTCCTGCAGAAGAATCTTTGCAGTTGGGGAGCTTCTCACAAACTCCCATCGTGGGAAAACCCCGCATGGCCTCGTGATCCACGCCCCCCTTCAAGAAAGGGGCCATCAGGGACAGAATGTCCAACCTGAGCGATCGTCTGATCCTCGCCCTGACTTCAGATGCACGAGATCTAGATTCCGGTCTCACCCAGAAAAACCTAGGCCTAGCTTGGGTTCTCAGACTTCCGTCCTCAGACTACTGGCGCACAAGCCCCTCCAGTTTGGCAATCCAGAACTACAATGCAGCACTCTGCCTGCCCTCCAGAAGAAAAACATTGCCGTCTGGGGCTACCCAGAAACCCCAAATGAGATTCAACCTGCACGCCATTCGGCTGTACCCAAATATATAGGCTGACCTGGGCACTAATGCCCCTTTCTGAGACAGCCTGAGTCTGGACCCGGACCTGGCCCACACCCAGACAGCTGGCCGCACACTGAGCTCATATGAACCTGCCATGGCCTTAGGGTCTTCATCTCTTCTCAATCTCGGGGTTCAGGCTTCAGAACCTAGACATTATCTCCAATCATCACGGGCCCGGTTTGAAAATGATGCAGAAATCAGAACGCTTTCCCCATGGCAAGAAAACCTTGTGGTTTGGCATGTTGTCCAAGGTTCAGTGTACTTGAAACCAGTGTGGCCCATGAGGCCCCGCCCATGCTTGCGGGCCACATTGGTCACAAACACACATTGTGACCCTCAGCACTGAGCCCAGTCCTCAGGTAAGGCCTCTCAGTGGCTGGATGGAGAGACAGCATATTGGGCTTGCCATGCCCCTAGGCCCCAATTTTTAACCATAGTTCGGTGTTTGTCCCTTCACTCTTCCCCAGGGCTCTGATTTGGAAATTCCTCTTTTGGTCGGACACCTGAGGTAACAAACCTAAAAGGAGTCCTCCCATCCCACAGATTGACGAAAAAACAATTGGTGATCGGGCCAAGTCCACAGAGAGCAAGATTCGTCCATGGCCCATGAGGCCTCCCCAAACATTCCACGGCCATCGCTGATACAAAATCCAGAGACAAAAGCCTGAGCACGCACCCCTCAGACTCGCTCATTCTTCATATCCTGAAGAGTTCTTCAGATAAGAAAACCTACACGTCACTCGAAGGCACCCAAAATATATAGTCTAACCTGGGCCACTAATGCACTGTCTGACAACCTGAGCCCGGACCTCGTGACCAACACCCAGACAGCTGACCGCACACCTGAGCACATCAGACCCGCCATGGCCTTAGGTCATCATCTCTTACCTACCCTCAGTTTTTTCAGTCTTCAAAACCTAGACCTTATCTCCAATCACTGCCCAGGGGTGACTATGATGCAGAAATCAGAACTCTTCCTTACCCAAGGCAAGAAACCATGTGGTTGGCATGTTGTCCAACGTTCAGTGTAGGAGAAACCAGCAGCATTCAACCCTGACGCCCCGCCCATTCTTGAGTGCGACGAGGGCATAAACACGCATTGTGACCCTCAGTGTGAGTCCTGTCCTCTAGTACGTCCTCTCAGTGGCTGGACCATTAGATGTCATAATGGGCTTGACATGTCCCTAGGCCCCAATTTTTAACCAGATTTCTGGTTGTCCAGTCGGCCCCTCCCCAGGGCTCTACTCTGGAATCCTTCATTTGGTGGGACACCTGAGGTTGAAAAACAAAACAAAACAAAATCAATAACAACAGAACAACGGACTTCTTCCATCCCACAGAATGACCCCAAACTCTTTGGACGGGGCCAAACCCCCAGAGAGTAAGACTCGTCCATTTCCCATGAAGTCACCCGGAAATTTCACGACCATGAGTGACACGATAACCAGAGATAAAAACTTGAGCAAGAGCCTCACAACTCGCCCTTTTTTCATATCCCGAAGAGTTCTCCTCATGGTCTGTAGATCAGTCCTGCCATACCTATGACCCGAAACATAAGCCGAGTTTGTGTTTTTCAAACAACTGTCCAAACAGCCCCTGGCCTACACACCCTACACAGGCTCAGGCCCCTGGAGCCAAAACCTGACGACTGTGCTTGCCCTCTCCAAGGGAATTGTAATGTGCCCATTCCAATGGCCACAACCCAACTAAGAGGATAAACCTCCAAAGTCCCTGAGGCCATCCCAATATTTGTGGCTTCCCAGGACAAACAGGGGGCAATCTGGGCCCATCTGAGCACACCTACCGGCACTCAGACCCGTAGACTGATGTCCCCAGAGGTAAAAAGGAAACGAACAGGCCCCTAGGCACATATCCGGATCCATTGCTTTGGTTTCCAGGCATCTCTCCTCAGAGGAAGGGATTTCAATAACAGCATATGGCTGTTTCTTGACTCACCCCATCAGAACAAATCTCATCTACACATGGGAAAACTTGCACGATGGAGCTGTGTGAAAGCCTCTCTTTAGGAGAACCCTTCAGGGCCCCAGTGCCACCGCTTCATTCCAAGGTCTCCATAGACATATTATCATATTAGGACACATCCCACGGGAGAGTCCATTTCAACTCAGCCTCCTCGGTTGCTCCCCCAGATCCAGCAGATCTAACCTGTCTTGTTGCTTGCAGACAATTGGAAATGCGAGATGGGCTACCCAGCCATCCATCCTTAGAACCCTGCTCGGAATCGTTTGTCCTGGAGCCAACCAACAGGTCTCAATTGTCCTGCAGAAGAATCTTTGCAGTTGGGAGCTTCTCACAACTCCCATCGTGGGAAAACCCGCATGGCCTCGTGATCCACGCCCCCCTTCAAGAAGGGGGCCATCAGGGACAGAATGTCCAACCTGAGCGATCGTCTGATCCTCTCGCCCTGACTTCAGATGCACGAGATCTAGATTCAGGTCTGTAGATATTGTGCCTGCCATATCTCACCCAGAAACCTAGGCCTAGCTTGGGTTCTCAGACTTCCGTCCTCAGACTACTGGCCCACAAGCCCTCCAGTTTGGCAATCCAGAACTACAAATTGCAGCACTCTGCCTGCCCTCCAGAAGAAAAACATTGCCCTCTGGGCTACCCAGAAACCCCAAATGAGGATCAACCTGCACGCGCATTTCGGCTGTACCCCAAATATATAGGCTGACCTGGGCACTAATGCCCTTTCTGAGACACAGCCTGAGCCTGGACCCTCCTGGCCCCACCCAGACAGCTGGCCGCCCACACTGAGCACATATCGGACCCGCCATGGCCTTAGGTCTCATCATCTCTTCTCAATCTCGGTTTCAGGCCTTCAGAACCTAGACCTTATCTCCAATCACGGCCCGGGTTTGAAAATGATGCAGAAATCAGAACTCTTTCCCATGGCAAGAAACCTTGTGGTTGGCATGTTTGTCCAAGGTTCAGTGTACTTGAAAACCAGTGTGGCCCATGAGGCCCCCGCCCATGCTTGCGGGCCCACATTGGTCATTCAAACACACATTGTGACCCTCAGCCTGAGCCCAGTTCCTCAGGTAAGGCCACGGGCCTCTCAGTGGCTGGATGGAGAGACAGCATATTGGGGTTGCCAATGCCCCTAGGCCCCAATTTTTTAACCAATAGTTTCGGGTTGTCCCTTCACTCTTCCCCCAGGGCTCTGCTTTGGAATTCCTCTTTTGGTGGGGACACCTGAGGTAACAAACCTGAAAGGAGTCCTCCCATCCCACAGATTGACGAAAAACAATTGGGAACTCGGGCCAAGTCCACCAGAGAGCAAGATTCGTCCATGGCCCATGAGGCCTCCGCCCAACATTCCACGGCCATCGCTGATACAAAATCCAGAGACAAAAAGCCTGAGCACGCGCCTCAGACTCGCTCATTCTTCATATCCCTGAAGAGTTCTTTCAGATAAGAACCCTACACGGCACTCGAAGGCGCACCCAAATAATATAGTCTAACCTGGGCACTAATGCACTGTCTGACAACCTGAGCCCGGACGTCGTGACCAACCACCCAGACAGCTGACCGCACACAATGAGCACATCAGACCCGCCATGGCCTTAGGTTCATCATCTCTTTCCCTACCTCAGTTTTTCAGGGCTTCAGAAATACCTAGACCTTATCTCCAATCACTGCCCAGGGGTGACTTGTGATGCAGAAATCAGAACTCTTCCTTACCCATGGCAAGAAACCTTGTGGTTGGCATAGTTGTCCAACGTTCAGTGTAGGAGAGAAACCAGCATTCAACCCTGAGGCCCCGCCCATTTCTTGAGTGCGACGAGGGCATAAAACACGCATTGTGACCCTCAGTGTGAGTCCTGTCCTCTAGTACGTCCTCTCAGTGGCTGGACCATTAGATGTCATAATGGGCTTGACATGTCCCTAGGCCCCAATTTTTAACCAGATTTCTGGTTGTCCAGTCGCCACCCCTTTCCCCAGGGGCTACTACTCTGGAATCCCTCATGTGCTGGGACATGCCTGTGGTTGAAAAAAAAACAAACAAATCAATAACAACAGAACAACGGAACCTTCTTCCATCCCACACAAGAATGACCCCAAACTCTTTGGACGGGGCCAAACCCCCAGAGAGTACGACTCGTCCATTTCCCAAGAGTCACACACCGGAATTTCACGACCGATGAGTGACACACGATATCCAGAGACAAAAACTTGAGCAAGAGCTCACACACTCGCCCTTTTTTCATATCCCCGAAGAGTTCTCCCCGTTCATGGTCTGTAGATCAGTCCTGCCATACCTATGACCCGAAACATATAGCCGAAGTTTGTGTTTTCAAACAACTGTCCAAACAGCCCTGGCCTACACACCCTACAGCTCAGGGCCCCTGGAGCCAAACCTTGACGACTGTTGCTTGCCCTCTCCAAGGGAATTGTATGTGCCCATTCCAATGGAACAACAACCCTACCTAACGGAGGATAAACCTCCAAAGTCCCTGAGGCCATCCCAAATATTTGTGGCTTTCCCAGGACAAACAGTGGGCAATCTGGGCCCATCTGAGCACCTACCTGCACTCCACACCAGTGACCCGTAGACTGATGTCCCCTGAGGTAAAAAGGATTAACGAACAGGGCCCCTAGGCACCTATCCCGATCCGATCCATTGCTTTGGTTTCCAGGCAATCCTCTCCTCAGAGGCCTGGATTTCAATAACAGCCATATGGAGGTTTCTTGACTCACCCATCAGAACAAATCCATCATCTTGCACATGGAGAACCTTGCCACGATGGATCTGTGTGGAAAGCCTCTCTTTTAGGAGAAGCCTTCAGGGCCCAATTGCCACCGCTTCATTCCAAGGGTCTCCATTGACACAAAATCGTATTAGGGGACACATCCCTGTTAGAGTCCATTTCAACTGACGAGCCCTCCTCGGTTGCTCCCCCAGAGATCTCAGCAGTATCGAACCTTTCCCTTGTTGTTTGGAGAAAATGGGGAATGCGGAGGATGGATACTCTCATCCATCCATCCGTAGAGCCCTGCCTCGGAGATCATTGTCCGGGAGCCAAGGAACTCGATCTAAACTGTCCTGGCAGCAAGAATCTTTGCAGTTGGGATCTTTCCACAGCTCCCATCGTGGGGAACAAGCCCCATGGCCGCCTTGTGAATCCACCCCCACCCCTTAAAGAAGGGGCCAACAGTTACTGAATGTCCAACCTAAGCGAATCGTTCTGATCGCACCCACCCTGACTTCTTCTGCACGAGATCTCGTATTCAGGTTCTGTAGTTTTTGCCTGCCATATCCTCACCCATAACCTAAGGCTAATCTTGGGTTCTCAGACTCGGTCCTCAGAAGACTACTGCCCGACACCCCTTTTTCCTCAGGTTTGCAATCCAGAAAAGTACAATGCCTGCACTCCCACCCTGGGACTTGCCCCCATAAGAAAATCAGTGGCCCTCTGCGGCTTCCACAGAACCCACAAATGAAGGAAAAAACGCCTCACGCGCTTCGGCTTTACCCAATATATTCAGGCTGACCTTGGCCACTAATGCTCTTTCTTACACAGCCCTGAGCCTTTACCCGTCCTGGCCCAACCCAGAACAGCTGGGCCGTCACACTTAGCACAACATTGGATCTGCTATTGGCCTTAGGTTGTCAGCTTCTTCTCACCCTCGGTTTTTTCGGGTTTCAGAACCTAAGACTCTTTATCTCCAATCACGTCCGTGGTTTGAAAATGATGCAAACATCAGAAACTTCTTTCCCCATGGCAAGGAAACCATGTTGGTTTGGCAAATGTTTGGTCTAAGGTTTCATTTACGTTTGAATCCATTGTGGCCCACGAGGCCCCCGCACTGCTTGCGGGCCACATTGGTCACAAAACCCACATTGTGCCAACCTCATGCCTGAGCCTCTGTCCTCAGGTACGGCCTTCTCATTGGCGGGGATGGAGAGACTGCCTTTGTGGCATTGCCCATGCCCCTATGCCCAAATTTTTTAACCATAGTCCGAAGTTTGTCGCTTCAGCACTCTTCCCAAGGACCCCTGCGTTGGGATACCTCTTTTGGTGGGACACACCTGATGTAACAAACCAGAAAGGATTCCTCCTATCCCACAGATTGACGAAAAAGAATTGGGATAGGGATAAATCAACAGAGAGCAAGATTCGTCCATGGCCCATGAGGCCTCCCCAACATTCCAGGGCCATCGCTGATAAAAATCCAGATTCAAAGCCGAACTACCGCGCCTCAGACCTCACTCCTTCTTCATATCCTGAAGAGTTCTTCAGATAATAACTACACGGCACGCGAAGCACCCAAAATATATAGTCTAACCTGGGCACTAATGCATATGTCGGACAACCTAGCACGGACCTCGTGACGCACACCAGACAGCTGGACGTACACTGAGCACATCAGACCCCCCATTGCCTTAGGTCATCATCTCTTCCCTACCTCCCTACATCAAATTTTTCGGTGCTCGAACCTAGACCTCTAATCGTCCCATCACTGCCCAGGGGTGACTATGATTCAGAAATCATTAGCTCCTTCCTTAACCCCAGGCAAGAAACCATGTGGTTGGCCTTTTGGTTTCCAACTTTCAGTGTAGGAGAAACCAGCCTTCACCCTGACGCCCCACGCCCATTCCCAAAATCCACTCTACACAAGAAATGCGAACTAGGGCATAAACACGCATTGTGACCCTCAGTGTGAGTCCTTGTCCCTCTAGTACGTCCTCTCAGTGGCGTGGACCATTAGATGTCAATAATGGGCTTACATGTCCCTAGGCCCCAATTTTTAACCAGATTTCTGGTTTCCAATCGCCCCCTCCCCTGGCTCTACTTCTGGAATCCCTCATTTGCTGGGACACCTGCAGGTTGAAAAACAAAACAAAACAAAACAAATCAATAACTCACAGAACAGCGGACTTCTTCCATCCCACAGAATGACCCGCAAACTCTTGTGGACGGGGGCCAAACCCCCAGAGATTAAGACTCGTCCATTCCCATGAAGTCACCCGGAAATTTCATTTCACGTACCATGAAAAAAGTGACCGAAAACGATATCAGAGAGAAAAACTTGAGCAAGAGCCTCACACTCGCCCTATTTTCATATCCCGAAGAGTTTCTCCTCATGGTCTGTAGATCAGTCCCTGCCATACCTATGACGCCGAAACACCGAAACCTAAGCCTCAGTTTGTGTTTTCAAACAACTGTCCAAACAGCCCTGGCCTACACACCCTACATGCTCAGGCCCCTGGAGCCAAACCTGACGACTGTGCTTGCCCTCTCCAAGGTGAATTGTGTGTGCCCATTCCTATATGGCCACAACCCAACTAAGAGGATAAACCTCCAAGTCCCTGAGGCCATCCCAATATTTGTGGCTTCGCATGACAACAGGGGGCAATCATCTGGCCCAGTCTGAGCACCTACCGGGCACTCAGACCCCGTAACGAGAAATGTCCCCAGAGGTAAAAGGACCTAACAGGCCCCTAGGCACATAATCCGATTCCATTGCTTTGGTTTCCAGGCATCTCTCCTCAGAGGAATGGATTTCAATAACAGCATATGGCTGTTTTCTTGACTCACCCATCAGAACAAATCTCATCTACACATGGGAAACTTGCACTATGGAGCTGTGTGAAAGCCTCTCTTTAGGAGAACCCTTCAGGGCCCCAGTTCCACCGCTTCATTCCAAGGTCTCCATAGACATATTAGCATATTAGGACACATCCACGGGAGAGTCCATTTCAACTCAGCCTCCTCGGTTGCTCCCCCCAGATCCAGCAGATCTAACCTGTCTTGTTGCTTGCAGACAATTGGAATGCGAGCCAGTGGGCTAACCCCAGCCATCCATCCTTAGAACCCTGCTCTGAATCGTTGTCCTGGAGCCAACCAACAGGTCTCAATTGTCCTGCAGAAGAATCTTTTGCAGTTGGGGAGCTTCTCACAACTCCCATCGTGGGAAACCCGCATGGCCTCGTGATCCACGCCCCCCTTCAGAAGGGGCCATCAGGGACAGAATGTCCAACCTGAGCGATCGTCTGATCCTCGCCCTGACTTCAATGCACGAGATCTAGATTCCGGGTCTCATCCCAGAAACCTAGGCCTAGCTTGGGTTCTCAGACTTCCGTCCTCATACTACTGGCCCACATGCCCTCCAGTTTGGCAATCCAGAACTACAGGGCAGCACTCTGCCTGCCCTCCAGAAGAAAAACATTGCCGTCTGGGGCTACCCAGAAACCCCAAACGTGAAGATTCAACCTGCACGCCATTCGGCTGTACCACCCCAAATATATAGGCTGGACCTGGGTCACTAATGCCCTTTCTGAGACAGCCTGATTCTGGACCTCCTTGCCCCACCCAGACAGCTGGCCGCACACTGAGCTCATATACCTTCCATGGCCTTAGGTCTCTCATCTCTTTCTCAATCTCGGGTTTCAGGCTTTCATAACCTAGACAGTAATCTCCAATCACGGCCCGGGTATGAACATGATGCAGAATCAGAACTCTTTCCCCATTGCAAGAAACCTTGTTGGTGTTGGCATGTTGTCCAAGGTTTCAGTGTACTTGAAACCAAGTGTGCCCATGAGGCCGCCGCCCCATGCTTGCGGGCCACATTGGTCCAAACACACACATTTGTGACCCTCATCCTGAGCCCAGTCCTCAGGTAGGCCTCTCAGTGGCTGGATGGAGGTACAGCATATTGGGCATTGCCAATGCCCCTAGGCCCCCTTTTTTAACCATAGTTCGGGTTGTCCTCTCCCGTTCACTCTTCCCGCGCCGGGCTCTGATTTGGAATTCCTCTTTTTGGTCGGACACCTGAGGTAACAACAACCTAAAAGGAGTCCCTCCCATCCCACAGATTGACGAAAACAATTGGGAGGATCGGGCCAAGTCCACAGAGAGCAAGATTCGTCCATGGCCCATGAGGCCTCCCCAACATTCCACGGCCATCGCTGATACAAAAAAATCCATAGACAAAAGCCCCTGAGCACGCGCCTCTCAGACTCGCTTCTTCTTTCATATCCTGAAGAGTTTTCTTCAGATAAATAACCTACACGTCACTCGAAGGCACACCAAAATATAGAGTCTAACCTGGGCACTAATGCACTGTCTGACAACCTGAGCCCGGACCTCGTGACCAACACCCAGACAGCTGACCGCACACTGAGCACATCAGACCCGCCACGGCCTTAGGTCATCATCTCTTACCTACCTCAGTTTTCAGTCTTCAAAACCTAGACCTTATCTCCAATCACTGCCCGCCCTCAGGTGACTATGATGCAGAATCAGAACTCTTCCTTACCCAAGGCAAGAAAACCATGTGGTTGGCATGTTGTCCAACGTTCAGTGTAGGAGAAACCAGCCTTCACCCTGACGCCCCGCCCATTCTTGAGTGCGACGAGGGCATAAACACGCATTGTGACCCTCAGTGTGAGTCCTGTCCTCTAGGACGTCCCTCTCAGTGGCTGGACCATTAGATGTCATAATGGGCTTGAACATGTCCCTAGGCCCCAATTTTTAAACCAGATTTCTGGTTGTCCAGTCGCCCCTTCCCAGGGCTCTACTCTGGAATCCCCTCATTTGCTGGGACACCTGAGGTTGAAAAACAAAACAAAACAAAACAACCCATCAATAACTACAGAACAACGGACTTCTTCCATCCCACAGAATGACCCCAAACTCTTACGGGGCCAAACCCCCAGAGAGTAAGACTCGTCCATTTCCCATGAAGTCACCCGGAAATTTCCACGACCATGAGTGACACGATAACCAGAGATAAAAAACTTGAGCAAGAGCCTCACACTCGCCCTATTTTCATATCCCGAAGAGTTCTCCTCATGGTCTGTAGATCAGTCCTGCCATACCTATGACCCGAAACATAAGCCGAGTTTGTGTTTTCAAACAACTGTCCAAACAGCCCTGGCCTACACACCCTACAGGCTCAGGCCCCTGGAGCCAAACCTGACGACTGTGCTTGCCCTCTCCAAGGGAATTGTGTGTGCCCATTCCTATGGCCACAACCCAACTAAGAGGATAAACCTCCAAAGTCCCTGAGGCCATCCCAATATGTGTGGCTTCGCAGGACAAACAGGGGCAATCTGGGCCCATCTGAGCACCTACCGGCACTCAGACCCGTAGACTGATGTCCCCAGAGGTAAAAAGGAACGAACAGGCCCCAAGGCACATATCCGATCCATTGCTTTGGTTTCCAGGCATCTCTCCTCAGAGGAATGGATTTCAATAACAGCATATGGCTGTTTCTTGACTCACCCATCAGAACAAATCTCATCTACACATGGGAAACTTGCACGATGGAGCTGTGTGAAAGCCTCTCTTTAGGAGAACCCTTCAGGGCCCCAGTGCCACCGCTTCATTCCAAGGTCTCCATAGACATATTATCATATTAGGACACATCCACGGGAGAGTCCATTTCAACTCAGCCTCCTCGGTTGCTCCCCCAGATCCAGCAGATCTAACCTGTCTTGTTGCTTGCAGACAATTGGAATGCGAGGTGGGCTACCCAGCCATCCATCCTTAGAACCCTGCTCGGAATCGTTGTCCTGGAGCCAACCAACAGGTCTCAATTGTCCTGCAGAAGAATCTTTGCAGTTGGGAGCTTCTCACAACTCCCATCGTGGGAAAACCCGCATGGCCTCGTGATCCACGCCCCCCTTCAGGAAGGGGCCATCAGGGACAGAATGTCCAACCTGAGCGATCGTCTGATCCTCGCCCTGACTTCAGATGCACGGGAGATCTAGATTCCGGTCTCACCCAGAAACCTAGGCCTAGCTTGGGTTCTCAGACTTCCGTCCTCAGACTACTGGCCCACATGCCCTCCAGTTTGGCAATCCAGAACTACAGGGCAGCACTCTGCCTGCCCTCCAGAAGAAAAACATTGCCGTCTGGGGCTACCCAGAAACCCCCAAATGAGATTCAACCTGCACGCCATTCGGCTGTACCCCAAATATATAGGCTGACCTGGGCACTAATGCCCTTTCTGAGACAGCCTGAGTCTGGACCTCCTGGCCCCACCCAGACAGCTGGCCGCACACTGAGCTCATATGACCTGCCATGGCCTTAGGTCTTCATCTCTTCTCAATCTCGGGTTTTCAGGCTTCAGAACCTAGACAGTATCTCCAATCACGGCCCGGGTATGAAAATGATGCAGAAATCAGAACGCTTTCCCCATGGCAAGAAACCTTGTGGTTGGCATGTTGTCCAAGGTTCAGTGTACTTGAAACCAGTGTGGCCCATGAGGCCCCGCCCATGCTTGCGGGCCACATTGGTCACAAACACACATTGTGACCCTCAGCCTGAGCCCAGTCCTCAGGTAAGGCCTCTCAGTGGCTGGATGGAGGGACAGCATATTGGGCTTGCCATGCCCCTAGGCCCCCTTTTTTAACCATAGTTCGGGTTGTCCCTTCACTCTTCCCCAGGGGCTCTGATTTGGAATTCCTCTTTTGGTCGGACACCTGAGGTAACAAACCTAAAAGGAGTCCTCCCATCCCACAGATTGACGAAAAACAATTGGGATCGGGCCAAGTCCACAGAGAGCAAGAGTCGTCCATGGCCCATGAGGCCTCCCCAACATTCCACGGCCATCGCTGATACAAAATCCAGAGACAAAAGCCTGAGCACGCGCCTCAGACTCGCTCATTCTTCATATCCTGAAGAGTTCTTCAGATAAGAACCTACACGTCACTCGAAGGCACCCAAAATATAGAGTCTAACCTGGGCACTAATGCACTGTCTGACAACCTGAGCCCGGACCTCGTGACCAACACCCAGACAGCTGACCGCACACTGAGCACATCAGACCCGCCACGGCCTTAGGTCATCATCTCTTACCTACCTCAGTTTTCAGTCTTCAAAACCTAGACCTTATCTCCAATCACTGCCCAGGGGTGACTATGATGCAGAAATCAGAACTCTTCCTTACCCAAGGCAAGAAACCATGTGGTTGGCATGTTGTCCAACGTTCAGTGTAGGAGAAACCAGCCTTCACCCTGACGCCCCGCCCATTCTTGAGTGCGACGAGGGCATAAACACGCATTGTGACCCTCAGTGTGAGTCCTGTCCTCTAGGACGTCCTCTCAGTGGCTGGACCATTAGATGTCATAATGGGCTTGACATGTCCCTAGGCCCCCAATTTTTAACCAGATTTCTGGTTGTCCAGTCGCCCCTCCCAGGGCTCTACTCTGGAATCCCTCATTTGCTGGGACACCTGAGGTTGAAAAACAAAACAAAACAAAACAAATCAATAACTACAGAACAACGGACTTCTTCCATCCCACAGAATGACCCCAAACTCTTTGGACGGGGCCAAACCCCCAGAGAGTAAGACTCGTCCATTTCCCATGAAGTCACCCGGAAATTTCACGACCATGAGTGACACGATAACCAGAGATAAAAACTTGAGCAAGAGCCTCACACTCGCCCTATTTTCATATCCCGAAGAGTTCTCCTCATGGTCTGTAGATCAGTCCTGCCATACCTATGACCCGAAACATAAGCCGAGTTTGTGTTTTCAAACAACTGTCCAAACAGCCCTGGCCTACACACCCTACAGGCTCAGGCCCCTGGAGCCAAACCTGACGACTGTGCTTGCCCTCTCCAAGGGAATTGTGTGTGCCCATTCCTATGGCCACAACCCAACTAAGAGGATAAACCTCCAAAGTCCCTGAGGCCATCCCAATATGTGTGGCTTCGCAGGACAAACAGGGGCAATCTGGGCCCATCTGAGCACCTACCGGCACTCAGACCCGTAGACTGATGTCCCCAGAGGTAAAAAGGAACGAACAGGCCCCTAGGCACATATCCGATCCATTGCTTTGGTTTCCAGGCATCTCTCCTCAGAGGAATGGATTTCAATAACAGCATATGGCTGTTTTCTTGACTCACCCATCAGAACAAATCTCATCTACACATGGGAAACTTGCACGATGGAGCTGTGTGAAAGCCTCTCTTTAGGAGAACCCTTCAGGGCCCCAGTGCCACCGCTTCATTCCAAGGTCTCCATAGACATATTATCATATTAGGACACATCCACGGGAGAGTCCATTTCAACTCAGCCTCCTCGGTTGCTCCCCCAGATCCAGCAGATCTAACCTGTCTTGTTGCTTGCAGACAATTGGAATGCGAGGTGGGCTACCCCCAGCCATCCATCCTTAGAACCCTGCTCGGAATCGTTGTCCTGGAGCCAACCAACAGGTCTCAATTGTCCTGCAGAAGAATCTTTGCAGTTGGGAGCTTCTCACAACTCCCATCGTGGGAAAACCCGCATGGCCTCGTGATCCACGCCCCCCTTCAGGAAGGGGCCATCAGGGACAGAATGTCCAACCTGAGCGATCGTCTGATCCTCGCCCTGACTTCAGATGCACGAGATCTAGATTCCGGTCTCACCCAGAAACCTAGGCCTAGCTTGGGTTCTCAGACTTCCGTCCTCAGACTACTGGCCCACATGCCCTCCAGTTTGGCAATCCAGAACTACAGGGCAGCACTCTGCCTGCCCTCCAGAAGAAAAAACATTGCCGTCTGGGGCTACCCAGAAACCCCAAATGAGATTCAACCTGCACGCCATTCGGCTGTACCCCAAATATATAGGCTGACCTGGGCACTAATGCCCTTTCTGAGACAGCCTGAGTCTGGACCTCTCCTGGCCCCACCCAGACAGCTGGCCGCACACTGAGCTCATATGACCTGCCATGGCCTTAGGTCTTCATCTCTTCTCAATCTCGGGTTTCAGGCTTCAGAACCTAGACAGTATCTCCAATCACGGCCCGGGTATGAAAATGATGCAGAAATCAGAACGCTTTCCCCATGGCAAGAAACCTTGTGGTTGGCATGTTGTCCAAGGTTCAGTGTACTTGAAACCAGTGTGGCCCATGAGGCCCCGCCCATGCTTGCGGGCCACATTGGTCACAAACACACATTGTGACCCTCAGCCTGAGCCCAGTCCTCAGGTAAGGCCTCTCAGTGGCTGGATGGAGGGACAGCATATTGGGCTTGCCATGCCCCTAGGCCCCCTTTTTTAACCATAGTTCGGGTTGTCCCTTCACTCTTCCCCAGGGCTCTGATTTGGAATTCCTCTTTTGGTCGGACACCTGAGGTAACAAACCTAAAAGGAGTCCTCCCATCCCACAGATTGACGAAACAATTGGGATCGGGCCAAGTCCACAGAGAGCAAGATTCGTCCATGGCCCATGAGGCCTCCCCAACATTCCACGGCCATCGCTGATACAAAATCCAGAGACAAAAGCCTGAGCACGCGCCTCAGACTCGCTCATTCTTCATATCCTGAAGAGTTCTTCAGATAAGAACCTACACGTCACTCGAAGGCACCCAAAAATATAGAGTCTAACCTGGGCACTAATGCACTGTCTGACAACCTGAGCCCGGACCTCGTGACCAACACCCAGACAGCTGACCGCACACTGAGCACATCAGACCCGCCACGGCCTTAGGTCATCATCTCTTACCTACCTCAGTTTTCAGTCTTCAAAACCTAGACCTTATCTCCAATCACTGCCCAGGGGTGACTATGATGCAGAAATCAGAACTCTTCCTTACCCAAGGCAAGAAACCATGTGGTTGGCATGTTGTCCAACGTTCAGTGTAGGAGAAACCAGCCTTCACCCTGACGCGCCCCGCCCATTCTTGAGTGCGACGAGGGCATAAACACGCATTGTGACCCTCAGTGTGAGTCCTGTCCTCTAGGACGTCCTCTCAGTGGCTGGACCATTAGATGTCATAATGGGCTTGACATGTCCCTAGGCCCCAATTTTTAACCAGATTTCTGGTTGTCCAGTCGCCCCTCCCAGGGCTCTACTCTGGAATCCCTCATTTGCTGGGACACCTGAGGTTGAAAAAACAAAACAAAACAAAACAAATCAATAACTAACTACAGAACAACGGACTTCTTCCATCCCACAGAATGACCCCAAACTCTTTGGACGGGGCCAAACCCCCAGAGAGTAAGACTCGTCCATTTCCCATGAAGTCACCCGGAAATTTCACGACCATGAGTGACACGATAACCAGAGATAAAAACTTGAGCAAGAGCCTCACACTCGCCCTATTTTCATATCCCGAAGAGTTCTCCTCATGGTCTGTAGATCAGTCCTGCCATACCTATGACCCGAAACATAAGCCGAGTTTGTGTTTTCAAACAACTGTCCAAACAGCCCTGGCCTACACACCCTACAGGCTCAGGCCCCTGGAGCCAAACCTGACGACTGTGCTTGCCCTCTCCAAGGGAATTGTGTGTGCCCATTCCTATGGCCACAACCCAACTAAGAGGATAAACCTCCAAAGTCCCTGAGGCCATCCCAATATGTGTGGCTTCGCAGGACAAACAGGGGGCAATCTGGGCCCATCTGAGCACCTACCGGCACTCAGACCCGTAGACTGATGTCCCCAGAGGTAAAAAGGAACGAACAGGCCCCTAGGCACATATCCGATCCATTGCTTTGGTTTCCAGGCATCTCTCCTCAGAGGAATGGATTTCAATAACAGCATATGGCTGTTTCTTGACTCACCCATCAGAACAAATCTCATCTACACATGGGAAACTTGCACGATGGAGCTGTGTGAAAGCCTCTCTTTAGGAGAACCCTTCAGGGCCCCAGTGCCACCGCTTCATTCCAAGGTCTCCATAGACATATTATCATATTAGGACACATCCACGGGAGAGTCCATTTCAACTCAGCCTCCTCGGTTGCTCCCCCAGATCCAGCAGATCTAACCTGTCTTGTTGCTTGCAGACAATTGGAATGCGAGGTGGGCTACCCAGCCATCCATCCTTAGAACCCTGCTCGGAATCGTTGTCCTGGAGCCAACCAACAGGTCTCAATTGTCCTGCAGAAGAATCTTTGCAGTTGGGAGCTTCTCACAACTCCCATCGTGGGAAAACCCGCATGGCCTCGTGATCCACGCCCCCCTTCAGGAAGGGGCCATCAGGGACAGAATGTCCAACCTGAGCGATCGTCTGATCCTCGCCCTGACTTCAGATGCACGAGATCTAGATTCCGGTCTCACCCAGAAACCTAGGCCTAGCTTGGGTTCTCAGACTTCCGTCCTCAGACTACTGGCCCACATGCCCTCCAGTTTGGCAATCCAGAACTACAGGGCAGCACTCTGCCTGCCCTCCAGAAGAAAAACATTGCCGTCTGGGGCTACCCAGAAACCCCAAATGAGATTCAACCTGCACGCCATTCGGCTGTACCCCAAATATATAGGCTGACCTGGGCACTAATGCCCTTTCTGAGACAGCCTGAGTCTGGACCTCCTGGCCCCACCCAGACAGCTGGCCGCACACTGAGCTCATATGACCTGCCATGGCCTTAGGTCTTCATCTCTTCTCAATCTCGGGTTTCAGGCTTCAGAACCTAGACAGTATCTCCAATCACGGCCCGGGTATGAAAATGATGCAGAAATCAGAACGCTTTCCCCATGGCAAGAAACCTTGTGGTTGGCATGTTGTCCAAGGTTCAGTGTACTTGAAACCAGTGTGGCCCATGAGGCCCCGCCCATGCTTGCGGGCCACATTGGTCACAAACACACATTGTGACCCTCAGCCTGAGCCCAGTCCTCAGGTAAGGCCTCTCAGTGGCTGGATGGAGGGACAGCATATTGGGCTTGCCATGCCCCTAGGCCCCCTTTTTTAACCATAGTTCGGGTTGTCCCTTCACTCTTCCCCAGGGCTCTGATTTGGAATTCCTCTTTTGGTCGGACACCTGAGGTAACAAACCTAAAAGGAGTCCTCCCATCCCACAGATTGACGAAAAACAATTGGGATCGGGCCAAGTCCACAGAGAGCAAGAGTCGTCCATGGCCCGTGAGGCCTCCCCAACATTCCACGGCCATCGCTGATACAAAATCCAGAGACAAAAGCCTGAGCACGCGCCTCAGACTCGCTCATTCTTCATATCCTGAAGAGTTCTTCAGATAAGAACCTACACGTCACTCGAAGGCACCCAAAATATAGAGTCTAACCTGGGCACTAATGCACTGTCTGACAACCTGAGCCCGGACCTCGTGACCAACACCCAGACAGCTGACCGCACACTGAGCACATCAGACCCCCGCCACGGCCTTAGGTCATCATCTCTTACCTACCTCAGTTTTCAGTCTTCAAAACCTAGACCCCTTATCTCCAATCACTGCCCAGGGGTGACTATGATGCAGAAATCAGAACTCTTCCTTACCCAAGGCAAGAAACCATGTGGTTGGCATGTTGTCCAACGTTCAGTGTAGGAGAAACCAGCCTTCACCCTGACGCCCCGCCCATTCTTGAGTGCGACGAGGGCATAAACACGCATTGTGACCCTCAGTGTGAGTCCTGTCCTCTAGGACGTCCTCTCAGTGGCTGGACCATTAGATGTCATAATGGGCTTGACATGTCCCTAGGCCCCAATTTTTAACCAGATTTCTGGTTGTCCAGTCGCCCCTCCCAGGGCTCTACTCTGGAATCCCTCATTTGCTGGGACACCTGAGGTTGAAAAACAAAACAAAACAAAACAAATCAATAACTACAGAACAACGGACTTCTTCCATCCCACAGAATGACCCCAAACTCTTTGGACGGGGCCAAACCCCCAGAGAGTAAGACTCGTCCATTTCCCATGAAGTCACCCGGAAATTTCACGACCATGAGTGACACGATAACCAGAGATAAAAAAACTTGAGCAAGAGCCTCACACTCGCCCTATTTTCATATCCCGAAGAGTTCTCCTCATGGTCTGTAGATCAGTCCTGCCATACCTATGACCCGAAACATAAGCCGAGTTTGTGTTTTTTCAAACAACTGTCCAAACAGCCCTGGCCTACACACCCTACAGGCTCAGGCCCCTGGAGCCAAACCTGACGACTGTGCTTGCCCTCTCCAAGGGAATTGTGTGTGCCCATTCCTATGGCCACAACCCAACTAAGAGGATAAACCTCCAAAGTCCCTGAGGCCATCCCAATATGTGTGGCTTCGCAGGACAAACAGGGGGGCAATCTGGGCCCATCTGAGCACCTACCGGCACTCAGACCCGTAGACTGATGTCCCCAGAGGTAAAAAGGAACGAACAGGCCCCTAGGCACATATCCGATCCATTGCTTTGGTTTCCAGGCATCTCTCCTCAGAGGAATGGATTTCAATAACAGCATATGGCTGTTTCTTGACTCACCCATCAGAACAAATCTCATCTACACATGGGAAACTTGCACGATGGAGCTGTGTGAAAGCCTCTCTTTAGGAGAACCCTTCAGGGCCCCAGTGCCACCGCTTCATTCCAAGGTCTCCATAGACATATTATCATATTAGGACACATCCACGGGAGAGTCCATTTCAACTCAGCCTCCTCGGTTGCTCCCCCAGATCCAGCAGATCTAACCTGTCTTGTTGCTTGCAGACAATTGGAATGCGAGGTGGGCTACCCAGCCATCCATCCTTAGAACCCTGCTCGGAATCGTTGTCCTGGAGCCAACCAACAGGTCTCAATTGTCCTGCAGAAGAATCTTTGCAGTTGGGAGCTTCTCACAACTCCCATCGTGGGAAAACCCGCATGGCCTCGTGATCCACGCCCCCCTTCAGGAAGGGGCCATCAGGGACAGAATGTCCAACCTGAGCGATCGTCTGATCCTCGCCCTGACTTCAGATGCACCGAGATCTAGATTCCGGTCTCACCCAGAAACCTAGGCCTAGCTTGGGTTCTCAGACTTCCGTCCTCAGACTACTGGCCCACATGCCCTCCAGTTTGGCAATCCAGAACTACAGGGCAGCACTCTGCCTGCCCTCCAGAAGAAAAACATTGCCGTCTGGGGCTACCCAGAAACCCCAAATGAGATTCAACCTGCACGCCATTCGGCTGTACCCCAAATATATAGGCTGACCTGGGCACTAATGCCCTTTCTGAGACAGCCTGAGTCTGGACCTCCTGGCCCCACCCAGACAGCTGGCCGCACACTGAGCTCATATGACCTGCCATGGCCTTAGGTCTTCATCTCTTCTCAATCTCGGGTTTCAGGCTTCAGAACCTAGACAGTATCTCCAATCACGGCCCGGGTATGAAAATGATGCAGAAATCAGAACGCTTTCCCCATGGCAAGAAACCTTGTGGTTGGCATGTTGTCCAAGGTTCAGTGTACTTGAAACCAGTGTGGCCCATGAGGCCCCGCCCATGCTTGCGGGCCACATTGGTCACAAACACACATTGTGACCCTCAGCCTGAGCCCAGTCCTCAGGTAAGGCCTCTCAGTGGCTGGATGGAGGGACAGCATATTGGGCTTGCCATGCCCCTAGGCCCCCTTTTTTAACCATAGTTCGGGTTGTCCCTTCACTCTTCCCCAGGGCTCTGATTTGGAATTCCTCTTTTGGTCGGACACCTGAGGTAACAAACCTAAAAGGAGTCCTCCCATCCCACAGATTGACGAAAAACAATTGGGATCGGGCCAAGTCCACAGAGAGCAAGAGTCGTCCATGGCCCGTGAGGCCTCCCCAACATTCCACGGCCATCGCTGATACAAAATCCAGAGACAAAAGCCTGAGCACGCGCCTCAGACTCGCTCATTCTTCATATCCTGAAGAGTTCTTCAGATAAGAACCTACACGTCACTCGAAGGCACCCAAAATATAGAGTCTAACCTGGGCACTAATGCACTGTCTGACAACCTGAGCCCGGACCTCGTGACCAACACCCAGACAGCTGACCGCACACTGAGCACATCAGACCCGCCACGGCCTTAGGTCATCATCTCTTACCTACCTCAGTTTTCAGTCTTCAAAACCTAGACCTTATCTCCAATCACTGCCCAGGGGTGACTATGATGCAGAAATCAGAACTCTTCCTTACCCAAGGCAAGAAACCATGTGGTTGGCATGTTGTCCAACGTTCAGTTCAGTGTAGGAGAAACCAGCCTTCACCCTGACGCCCCGCCCATTCTTGAGTGCGACGAGGGCATAAACACGCATTGTGACCCTCAGTGTGAGTCCTGTCCTCTAGGACGTCCTCTCAGTGGCTGGACCATTAGATGTCATAATGGGCTTGACATGTCCCTAGGCCCCAATTTTTAACCAGATTTCTGGTTGTCCAGTCGCCCCTCCCAGGGCTCTACTCTGGAATCCCTCATTTGCTGGGACACCTGAGGTTGAAAAACAAAACAAAACAAAACAAATCAATAACTACAGAACAACGGACTTCTTCCATCCCACAGAATGACCCCAAACTCTTTGGACGGGGCCAAACCCCCAGAGAGTAAGACTCGTCCATTTCCCATGAAGTCACCCGGAAATTTCACGACCATGAGTGACACGATAACCAGAGATAAAAACTTGAGCAAGAGCCTCACACTCGCCCTATTTTCATATCCCGAAGAGTTCTCCTCATGGTCTGTAGATCAGTCCTGCCATACCTATGACCCGAAACATAAGCCGAGTTTGTGTTTTCAAACAACTGTCCAAACAGCCCTGGCCTACACACCCTACAGGCTCAGGCCCCTGGAGCCAAACCTGACGACTGTGCTTGCCCTCTCCAAGGGAATTGTGTGTGCCCATTCCTATGGCCACAACCCAACTAAGAGGATAAACCTCCAAAGTCCCTGAGGCCATCCCAATATGTGTGGCTTCGCAGGACAAACAGGGGCAATCTGGGCCCATCTGAGCACCTACCGGCACTCAGACCCGTAGACTGATGTCCCCAGAGGTAAAAAGGAACGAACAGGCCCCTAGGCACATATCCGATCCATTGCTTTGGTTTCCAGGCATCTCTCCTCAGAGGAATGGATTTCAATAACAGCATATGGCTGTTTCTTGACTCACCCATCAGAACAAATCTCATCTACACATGGGAAACTTGCACGATGGAGCTGTGTGAAAGCCTCTCTTTAGGAGAACCCTTCAGGGCCCCAGTGCCACCGCTTCATTCCAAGGTCTCCATAGACATATTATCATATTAGGACACATCCACGGGAGAGTCCATTTCAACTCAGCCTCCTCGGTTGCTCCCCCAGATCCAGCAGATCTAACCTGTCTTGTTGCTTGCAGACAATTGGAATGCGAGGTGGGCTACCCAGCCATCCATCCTTAGAACCCTGCTCGGAATCGTTGTCCTGGAGCCAACCAACAGGTCTCAATTGTCCTGCAGAAGAATCTTTGCAGTTGGGAGCTTCTCACAACTCCCATCGTGGGAAAACCCGCATGGCCTCGTGATCCACGCCCCCCTTCAGGAAGGGGCCATCAGGGACAGAATGTCCAACCTGAGCGATCGTCTGATCCTCGCCCTGACTTCAGATGCACGAGATCTAGATTCCGGTCTCACCCAGAAACCTAGGCCTAGCTTGGGTTCTCAGACTTCCGTCCTCAGACTACTGGCCCACATGCCCTCCAGTTTGGCAATCCAGAACTACAGGGCAGCACTCTGCCTGCCCTCCAGAAGAAAAACATTGCCGTCTGGGGCTACCCAGAAACCCCAAATGAGATTCAACCTGCACGCCATTCGGCTGTACCCCAAATATATAGGCTGACCTGGGCACTAATGCCCTTTCTGAGACAGCCTGAGTCTGGACCTCCTGGCCCCACCCAGACAGCTGGCCGCACACTGAGCTCATATGACCTGCCATGGCCTTAGGTCTTCATCTCTTCTCAATCTCGGGTTTCAGGCTTCAGAACCTAGACAGTATCTCCAATCACGGCCCGGGTATGAAAATGATGCAGAAATCAGAACGCTTTCCCCATGGCAAGAAACCTTGTGGTTGGCATGTTGTCCAAGGTTCAGTGTACTTGAAACCAGTGTGGCCCATGAGGCCCCGCCCATGCTTGCGGGCCACATTGGTCACAAACACACATTGTGACCCTCAGCCTGAGCCCAGTCCTCAGGTAAGGCCTCTCAGTGGCTGGATGGAGGGACAGCATATTGGGCTTGCCATGCCCCTAGGCCCCCTTTTTTAACCATAGTTCGGGTTGTCCCTTCACTCTTCCCCAGGGCTCTGATTTGGAATTCCTCTTTTGGTCGGACACCTGAGGTAACAAACCTAAAAGGAGTCCTCCCATCCCACAGATTGACGAAAAACAATTGGGATCGGGCCAAGTCCACAGAGAGCAAGAGTCGTCCATGGCCCGTGAGGCCTCCCCAACATTCCACGGCCATCGCTGATACAAAATCCAGAGACAAAAGCCTGAGCACGCGCCTCAGACTCGCTCATTCTTCATATCCTGAAGAGTTCTTCAGATAAGAACCTACACGTCACTCGAAGGCACCCAAAATATAGAGTCTAACCTGGGCACTAATGCACTGTCTGACAACCTGAGCCCGGACCTCGTGACCAACACCCAGACAGCTGACCGCACACTGAGCACATCAGACCCGCCACGGCCTTAGGTCATCATCTCTTACCTACCTCAGTTTTCAGTCTTCAAAACCTAGACCTTATCTCCAATCACTGCCCCGGGGTGACTATGATGCAGAAATCAGAACTCTTCCTTACCCAAGGCAAGAAACCATGTGGTTGGCATGTTGTCCAACGTTCAGTGTAGGAGAAACCAGCCTTCACCCTGACGCCCCGCCCATTCTTGAGTGCGACGAGGGCATAAACACGCATTGTGACCCTCAGTGTGAGTCCTGTCCTCTAGGACGTCCTCTCAGTGGCTGGACCATTAGATGTCATAATGGGCTTGACATGTCCCTAGGCCCCAATTTTTAACCAGATTTCTGGTTGTCCAGTCGCCCCTCCCAGGGCTCTACTCTGGAATCCCTCATTTGCTGGGACACCTGAGGTTGAAAAACAAAAAAACAAAACAAAACAAATCAATAACTACAGAACAACGGACTTCTTCCATCCCACAGAATGACCCCAAACTCTTTGGACGGGGCCAAACCCCCAGAGAGTAAGACTCGTCCATTTCCCATGAAGTCACCCGGAAATTTCACGACCATGAGTGACACGATAACCAGAGATAAAAACTTGAGCAAGAGCCTCACACTCGCCCTATTTTCATATCCCGAAGAGTTCTCCTCATGGTCTGTAGATCAGTCCTGCCATACCTATGACCCGAAACATAAGCCGAGTTTGTGTTTTCAAACAACTGTCCAAACAGCCCTGGCCTACACACCCTACAGGCTCAGGCCCCTGGAGCCAAACCTGACGACTGTGCTTGCCCTCTCCAAGGGGGGGATTGTGTGTGCCCATTCCTATGGCCACAACCCAACTAAGAGGATAAACCTCCAAAGTCCCTGAGGCCATCCCAATATGTGTGGCTTCGCAGGACAAACAGGGGCAATCTGGGCCCATCTGAGCACCTACCGGCACTCAGACCCGTAGACTGATGTCCCCAGAGGTAAAAAGGAACGAACAGGCCCCTAGGCACATATCCGATCCATTGCTTTGGTTTCCAGGCATCTCTCCTCAGAGGAATGGATTTCAATAACAGCATATGGCTGTTTCTTGACTCACCCATCAGAACAAATCTCATCTACACATGGGAAACTTGCACGATGGAGCTGTGTGAAAGCCTCTCTTTAGGAGAACCCTTCAGGGCCCCAGTGCCACCGCTTCATTCCAAGGTCTCCATAGACATATTATCATATTAGGACACATCCACGGGAGAGTCCATTTCAACTCAGCCTCCTCGGTTGCTCCCCCAGATCCAGCAGATCTAACCTGTCTTGTTGCTTGCAGACAATTGGAATGCGAGGTGGGCTACCCAGCCATCCATCCTTAGAACCCTGCTCGGAATCGTTGTCCTGGAGCCAACCAACAGGTCTCAATTGTCCTGCAGAAGAATCTTTGCAGTTGGGAGCTTCTCACAACTCCCATCGTGGGAAAACCCGCATGGCCTCGTGATCCACGCCCCCCTTCAGGAAGGGGCCATCAGGGACAGAATGTCCAACCTGAGCGATCGTCTGATCCTCGCCCTGACTTCAGATGCACGAGATCTAGATTCCGGTCTCACCCAGAAACCTAGGCCTAGCTTGGGTTCTCAGACTTCCGTCCTCAGACTACTGGCCCACATGCCCTCCAGTTTGGCAATCCAGAACTACAGGGCAGCACTCTGCCTGCCCTCCAGAAGAAAAACATTGCCGTCTGGGGCTACCCAGAAACCCCAAATGAGATTCAACCTGCACGCCATTCGGCTGTACCCCAAATATATAGGCTGACCTGGGCACTAATGCCCTTTCTGAGACAGCCTGAGTCTGGACCTCCTGGCCCCACCCAGACAGCTGGCCGCACACTGAGCTCATATGACCTGCCATGGCCTTAGGTCTTCATCTCTTCTCAATCTCGGGTTTCAGGCTTCAGAACCTAGACAGTATCTCCAATCACGGCCCGGGTATGAAAATGATGCAGAAATCAGAACGCTTTCCCCATGGCAAGAAACCTTGTGGTTGGCATGTTGTCCAAGGTTCAGTGTACTTGAAACCAGTGTGGCCCATGAGGCCCCGCCCATGCTTGCGGGCCACATTGGTCACAAACACACATTGTGACCCTCAGCCTGAGCCCAGTCCTCAGGTAAGGCCTCTCAGTGGCTGGATGGAGGGACAGCATATTGGGCTTGCCATGCCCCTAGGCCCCCTTTTTTAACCATAGTTCGGGTTGTCCCTTCACTCTTCCCCAGGGCTCTGATTTGGAATTCCTCTTTTGGTCGGACACCTGAGGTAACAAACCTAAAAGGAGTCCTCCCATCCCACAGATTGACGAAAAACAATTGGGATCGGGCCAAGTCCACAGAGAGCAAGAGTCGTCCATGGCCCGTGAGGCCTCCCCAACATTCCACGGCCATCGCTGATACAAAATCCAGAGACAAAAGCCTGAGCACGCGCCTCAGACTCGCTCATTCTTCATATCCTGAAGAGTTCTTCAGATAAGAACCTACACGTCACTCGAAGGCACCCAAAATATAGAGTCTAACCTGGGCACTAATGCACTGTCTGACAACCTGAGCCCGGACCTCGTGACCAACACCCAGACAGCTGACCGCACACTGAGCACATCAGACCCGCCACGGCCTTAGGTCATCATCTCTTACCTACCTCAGTTTTCAGTCTTCAAAACCTAGACCTTATCTCCAATCACTGCCCAGGGGTGACTATGATGCAGAAATCAGAACTCTTCCTTACCCAAGGCAAGAAACCATGTGGTTGGCATGTTGTCCAACGTTCAGTGTAGGAGAGAAACCAGCCTTCACCCTGACGCCCCGCCCATTCTTGAGTGCGACGAGGGCATAAACACGCATTGTGACCCTCAGTGTGAGTCCTGTCCTCTAGGACGTCCTCTCAGTGGCTGGACCATTAGATGTCATAATGGGCTTGACATGTCCCTAGGCCCCAATTTTTAACCAGATTTCTGGTTGTCCAGTCGCCCCTCCCAGGGCTCTACTCTGGAATCCCTCATTTGCTGGGACACCTGAGGTTGAAAAAACAAAACAAAACAAAACAAATCAATAACTACAGAACAACGGACTTCTTCCATCCCACAGAATGACCCCAAACTCTTTGGACGGGGCCAAACCCCCAGAGAGTAAGACTCGTCCATTTCCCATGAAGTCACCCGGAAATTTCACGACCATGAGTGACACGATAACCAGAGATAAAAACTTTGAGCAAGAGCCTCACACTCGCCCTATTTTCATATCCCGAAGAGTTCTCCTCATGGTCTGTAGATCAGTCCTGCCATACCTATGACCCGAAACATAAGCCGAGTTTGTGTTTTCAAACAACTGTCCAAACAGCCCTGGCCTACACACCCTACAGGCTCAGGCCCCTGGAGCCAAACCTGACGACTGTGCTTGCCCTCTCCAAGGGAATTGTGTGTGCCCATTCCTATGGCCACAACCCAACTAAGAGGATAAACCTCCAAAGTCCCTGAGGCCATCCCAATATGTGTGGCTTCGCAGGACAAACAGGGGCAATCTGGGCCCATCTGAGCACCTACCGGCACTCAGACCCGTAGACTGATGTCCCCAGAGGTAAAAAGGAAACGAACAGGCCCCTAGGCACATATCCGATCCATTGCTTTGGTTTCCAGGCATCTCTCCTCAGAGGAATGGATTTCAATAACAGCATATGGCTGTTTCTTGACTCACCCATCAGAACAAATCTCATCTACACATGGGAAACTTGCACGATGGAGCTGTGTGAAAGCCTCTCTTTAGGAGAACCCTTCAGGGCCCCAGTGCCACCGCTTCATTCCAAGGTCTCCATAGACATATTATCATATTAGGACACATCCACGGGAGAGTCCATTTCAACTCAGCCTCCTCGGTTGCTCCCCCAGATCCAGCAGATCTAACCTGTCTTGTTGCTTGCAGACAATTGGAATGCGAGGTGGGCTACCCAGCCATCCATCCTTAGAACCCTGCTCGGAATCGTTGTCCTGGAGCCAACCAACAGGTCTCAATTGTCCTGCAGAAGAATCTTTGCAGTTGGGAGCTTCTCACAACTCCCATCGTGGGAAAACCCGCATGGCCTCGTGATCCACGCCCCCCTTCAGGAAGGGGCCATCAGGGACAGAATGTCCAACCTGAGCGATCGTCTGATCCTCGCCCTGACTTCAGATGCACGAGATCTAGATTCCGGTCTCACCCAGAAACCTAGGCCTAGCTTGGGTTCTCAGACTTCCGTCCTCAGACTACTGGCCCACATGCCCTCCAGTTTGGCAATCCAGAACTACAGGGCAGCACTCTGCCTGCCCTCCAGAAGAAAAACATTGCCGTCTGGGGCTACCCAGAAACCCCAAATGAGATTCAACCTGCACGCCATTCGGCTGTACCCCCCCCCAAATATATAGGCTGACCTGGGCACTAATGCCCTTTCTGAGACAGCCTGAGTCTGGACCTCCTGGCCCCACCCAGACAGCTGGCCGCACACTGAGCTCATATGACCTGCCATGGCCTTAGGTCTTCATCTCTTCTCAATCTCGGGTTTCAGGCTTCAGAACCTAGACAGTATCTCCAATCACGGCCCGGGTATGAAAATGATGCAGAAATCAGAACGCTTTCCCCATGGCAAGAAACCTTGTGGTTGGCATGTTGTCCAAGGTTCAGTGTACTTGAAACCAGTGTGGCCCATGAGGCCCCGCCCATGCTTGCGGGCCACATTGGTCACAAACACACATTGTGACCCTCAGCCTGAGCCCAGTCCTCAGGTAAGGCCTCTCAGTGGCTGGATGGAGGGACACAGCATATTGGGCTTGCCATGCCCCTAGGCCCCCTTTTTTAACCATAGTTCGGGTTGTCCCTTCACTCTTCCCCAGGGCTCTGATTTGGAATTCCTCTTTTGGTCGGACACCTGAGGTAACAAACCTAAAAGGAGTCCTCCCATCCCACAGATTGACGAAAAACAATTGGGATCGGGCCAAGTCCACAGAGAGCAAGAGTCGTCCATGGCCCATGAGGCCTCCCCAACATTCCACGGCCATCGCTGATACAAAATCCAGAGACAAAAGCCTGAGCACGCGCCTCAGACTCGCTCATTCTTCATATCCTGAAGAGTTCTTCAGATAAGAACCTACACGTCACTCGAAGGCACCCAAAATATAGAGTCTAACCTGGGCACTAATGCACTGTCTGACAACCTGAGCCCGGACCTCGTGACCAACACCCAGACAGCTGACCGCACACTGAGCACATCAGACCCGCCACGGCCTTAGGTCATCATCTCTTACCTACCTCAGTTTTTTCAGTCTTCAAAACCTAGACCTTATCTCCAATCACTGCCCAGGGGTGACTATGATGCAGAAATCAGAACTCTTCCTTACCCAAGGCAAGAAACCATGTGGTTGGCATGTTGTCCAACGTTCAGTGTAGGAGAAACCAGCCTTCACCCTGACGCCCCGCCCATTTCTTGAGTGCGACGAGGGCATAAACACGCATTGTGACCCTCAGTGTGAGTCCTGTCCTCTAGGACGTCCTCTCAGTGGCTGGACCATTAGATGTCATAATGGGCTTGACATGTCCCTAGGCCCCAATTTTTAACCAGATTTCTGGTTGTCCAGTCGCCCCTCCCAGGGCTCTACTCTGGAATCCCTCATTTGCTGGGACACCTGAGGTTGAAAAAACAAAACAAAACAAAACAAATCAATAACTACAGAACAACGGACTTCTTCCATCCCACAGAATGACCCCAAACTCTTTGGACGGGGCCAAACCCCCAGAGAGTAAGACTCGTCCATTTCCCATGAAGTCACCCGGAAATTTCACGACCATGAGTGACACGATAACCAGAGATAAAAACTTGAGCAAGAGCCTCACACTCGCCCTATTTTCATATCCCGAAGAGTTCTCCTCATGGTCTGTAGATCAGTCCTGCCATACCTATGACCCGAAACATAAGCCGAGTTTGTGTTTTCAAACAACTGTCCAAACAGCCCTGGCCTACACACCCTACAGGCTCAGGCCCCTGGAGCCAAACCTGACGACTGTGCTTGCCCTCTCCAAGGGAATTGTGTGTGCCCATTCCTATGGCCACAACCCAACTAAGAGGATAAACCTCCAAAGTCCCTGAGGCCATCCCAATATGTGTGGCTTCGCAGGACAAACAGGGGCAATCTGGGCCCATCTGAGCACCTACCGGCACTCAGACCCGTAGACTGATGTCCCCAGAGGTAAAAAGGAACGAACAGGCCCCTAGGCACATATCCGATCCATTGCTTTGGTTTCCAGGCATCTCTCCTCAGAGGAATGGATTTCAATAACAGCATATGGCTGTTTCTTGACTCACCCATCAGAACAAATCTCATCTACACATGGGAAACTTGCACGATGGAGCTGTGTGAAAGCCTCTCTTTAGGAGAACCCTTCAGGGCCCCAGTGCCACCGCTTCATTCCAAGGTCTCCATAGACATATTATCATATTAGGACACATCCACGGGAGAGTCCATTTCAACTCAGCCTCCTCGGTTGCTCCCCCAGATCCAGCAGATCTAACCTGTCTTGTTGCTTGCAGACAATTGGAATGCGAGGTGGGCTACCCAGCCATCCATCCTTAGAACCCTGCTCGGAATCGTTGTCCTGGAGCCAACCAACAGGTCTCAATTGTCCTGCAGAAGAATCTTTGCAGTTGGGAGCTTCTCACAACTCCCATCGTGGGAAAACCCGCATGGCCTCGTGATCCACGCCCCCCTTCAGGAAGGGGCCATCAGGGACAGAATGTCCAACCTGAGCGATCGTCTGATCCTCGCCCTGACTTCAGATGCACGAGATCTAGATTCCGGTCTCACCCAGAAACCTAGGCCTAGCTTGGGTTCTCAGACTTCCGTCCTCAGACTACTGGCCCACATGCCCTCCAGTTTGGCAATCCAGAACTACAGGGCAGCACTCTGCCTGCCCTCCAGAAGAAAAAAACATTGCCGTCTGGGGCTACCCAGAAACCCCAAATGAGATTCAACCTGCACGCCATTCGGCTGTACCCCAAATATATAGGCTGACCTGGGCACTAATGCCCTTTCTGAGACAGCCTGAGTCTGGACCTCCTGGCCCCACCCAGACAGCTGGCCGCACACTGAGCTCATATGACCTGCCATGGCCTTAGGTCTTCATCTCTTCTCAATCTCGGGTTTCAGGCTTCAGAACCTAGACAGTATCTCCAATCACGGCCCGGGTATGAAAATGATGCAGAAATCAGAACGCTTTCCCCATGGCAAGAAACCTTGTGGTTGGCATGTTGTCCAAGGTTCAGTGTACTTGAAACCAGTGTGGCCCATGAGGCCCCGCCCATGCTTGCGGGCCACATTGGTCACAAACACACATTGTGACCCTCAGCCTGAGCCCAGTCCTCAGGTAAGGCCTCTCAGTGGCTGGATGGAGGGACAGCATATTGGGCTTGCCATGCCCCTAGGCCCCCTTTTTTAACCATAGTTCGGGTTGTCCCTTCACTCTTCCCCAGGGCTCTGATTTGGAATTCCTCTTTTGGTCGGACACCTGAGGTAACAAACCTAAAAGGAGTCCTCCCATCCCACAGATTGACGAAAAACAATTGGGATCGGGCCAAGTCCACAGAGAGCAAGAGTCGTCCATGGCCCATGAGGCCTCCCCAACATTCCACGGCCATCGCTGATACAAAATCCAGAGACAAAAGCCTGAGCACGCGCCTCAGACTCGCTCATTCTTCATATCCTGAAGAGTTCTTCAGATAAGAACCTACACGTCACTCGAAGGCACCCAAAATATAGAGTCTAAACCTGGGCACTAATGCACTGTCTGACAACCTGAGCCCGGACCTCGTGACCAACACCCAGACAGCTGACCGCACACTGAGCACATCAGACCCGCCACGGCCTTAGGTCATCATCTCTTACCTACCTCAGTTTTCAGTCTTCAAAACCTAGACCTTATCTCCAATCACTGCCCAGGGGTGACTATGATGCAGAAATCAGAACTCTTCCTTACCCAAGGCAAGAAACCATGTGGTTGGCATGTTGTCCAACGTTCAGTGTAGGAGAAACCAGCCTTCACCCTGACGCCCCGCCCATTCTTGAGTGCGACGAGGGCATAAACACGCATTGTGACCCTCAGTGTGAGTCCTGTCCTCTAGGACGTCCTCTCAGTGGCTGGACCATTAGATGTCATAATGGGCTTGACATGTCCCTAGGCCCCAATTTTTAACCAGATTTCTGGTTGTCCAGTCGCCCCTCCCAGGGCTCTACTCTGGAATCCCTCATTTGCTGGGACACCTGAGGTTGAAAAACAAAACAAAACAAATCAATAACTACAGAACAACGGACTTCTTCCATCCCACAGAATGACCCCAAACTCTTTGGACGGGGCCAAACCCCCAGAGAGTAAGACTCGTCCATTTCCCATGAAGTCACCCGGAAATTTCACGACCATGAGTGACACGATAACCAGAGATAAAAACTTGAGCAAGAGCCTCACACTCGCCCTATTTTCATATCCCGAAGAGTTCTCCTCATGGTCTGTAGATCAGTCCTGCCATACCTATGACCCGAAACATAAGCCGAGTTTGTGTTTTCAAACAACTGTCCAAACAGCCCTGGCCTACACACCCTACAGGCTCAGGCCCCTGGAGCCAAACCTGACGACTGTGCTTGCCCTCTCCAAGGGAATTGTGTGTGCCCATTCCTATGGCCACAACCCAACTAAGAGGATAAACCTCCAAAGTCCCTGAGGCCATCCCAATATGTGTGGCTTCGCAGGACAAACAGGGGCAATCTGGGCCCATCTGAGCACCTACCGGCACTCAGACCCGTAGACTGATGTCCCCAGAGGTAAAAAGGAACGAACAGGCCCCTAGGCACCTATCCGATCCATTGCTTTGGTTTCCAGGCATCTCTCCTCAGAGGAATGGATTTCAATAACAGCATATGGCTGTTTCTTGACTCACCCATCAGAACAAATCTCATCTACACATGGGAAACTTGCACGATGGAGCTGTGTGAAAGCCTCTCTTTAGGAGAACCCTTCAGGGCCCCAGTGCCACCGCTTCATTCCAAGGTCTCCATAGACATATTATCATATTAGGACACATCCACGGGAGAGTCCATTTCAACTCAGCCTCCTCGGTTGCTCCCCCAGATCCAGCAGATCTAACCTGTCTTGTTGCTTGCAGACAATTGGAATGCGAGGTGGGCTACCCAGCCATCCATCCTTAGAACCCTGCTCGGAATCGTTGTCCTGGAGCCAACCAACAGGTCTCAATTGTCCTGCAGAAGAATCTTTGCAGTTGGGAGCTTCTCACAACTCCCATCGTGGGAAAACCCCGCATGGCCTCGTGATCCACGCCCCCCTTCAGGAAGGGGCCATCAGGGACAGAATGTCCAACCTGAGCGATCGTCTGATCCTCGCCCTGACTTCAGATGCACGAGATCTAGATTCCGGTCTCACCCAGAAACCTAGGCCTAGCTTGGGTTCTCAGACTTCCGTCCTCAGACTACTGGCCCACATGCCCTCCAGTTTGGCAATCCAGAACTACAGGGCAGCACTCTGCCTGCCCTCCAGAAGAAAAACATTGCCGTCTGGGGCTACCCAGAAACCCCAAATGAGATTCAACCTGCACGCCATTCGGCTGTACCCCAAATATATAGGCTGACCTGGGCACTAATGCCCTTTCTGAGACAGCCTGAGTCTGGACCTCCTGGCCCCACCCAGACAGCTGGCCGCACACTGAGCTCATATGACCTGCCATGGCCTTAGGTCTTCATCTCTTCTCAATCTCGGGTTTCAGGCTTCAGAACCTAGACAGTATCTCCAATCACGGCCCGGGTATGAAAATGATGCAGAAATCAGAACGCTTTCCCCATGGCAAGAAACCTTGTGGTTGGCATGTTGTCCAAGGTTCAGTGTACTTGAAACCAGTGTGGCCCATGAGGCCCCGCCCATGCTTGCGGGCCACATTGGTCACAAACACACATTGTGACCCTCAGCCTGAGCCCAGTCCTCAGGTAAGGCCTCTCAGTGGCTGGATGGAGGGACAGCATATTGGGCTTGCCATGCCCCTAGGCCCCCTTTTTTAACCATAGTTCGGGTTGTCCCTTCACTCTTCCCCAGGGCTCTGATTTGGAATTCCTCTTTTGGTCGGACACCTGAGGTAACAAACCTAAAAGGAGTCCTCCCATCCCACAGATTGACGAAAAACAATTGGGATCGGGCCAAGTCCACAGAGAGCAAGAGTCGTCCATGGCCCATGAGGCCTCCCCAACATTCCACGGCCATCGCTGATACAAAATCCAGAGACAAAAGCCTGAGCACGCGCCTCAGACTCGCTCATTCTTCATATCCTGAAGAGTTCTTCAGATAAGAACCTACACGTCACTCGAAGGCACCCAAAATATAGAGTCTAACCTGGGCACTAATGCACTGTCTGACAACCTGAGCCCGGACCTCGTGACCAACACCCAGACAGCTGACCGCACACTGAGCACATCAGACCCGCCACGGCCTTAGGTCATCATCTCTTACCTACCTCAGTTTTCAGTCTTCAAAACCTAGACCTTATCTCCAATCACTGCCCAGGGGTGACTATGATGCAGAAATCAGAACTCTTCCTTACCCAAGGCAAGAAACCATGTGGTTGGCATGTTGTCCAACGTTCAGTGTAGGAGAAACCAGCCTTCACCCCTGACGCCCCGCCCATTCTTGAGTGCGACGAGGGCATAAACACGCATTGTGACCCTCAGTGTGAGTCCTGTCCTCTAGGACGTCCTCTCAGTGGCTGGACCCCATTAGATGTCATAATGGGCTTGACATGTCCCTAGGCCCCAATTTTTAACCAGATTTCTCGTGGTCCAGTCGCCCCTCCCAGGGCTCTACTCTGGAATCCCTCATTTGCTGGGACACCTGAGGTTGAAAAACAAAACAAAACAAATCAATAACTACAGAACAACGGACTTCTTCCATCCCACAGAATGACCCCAAACTCTTTGGACGGGGCCAAACCCCCAGAGAGTAAGACTCGTCCATTTCCCATGAAGTCACCCGGAAATTTCACGACCATGAGTGACACGATAACCAGAGATAAAAACTTGAGCAAGAGCCTCACACTCGCCCTATTTTCATATCCCGAAGAGTTCTCCTCATGGTCTGTAGATCAGTCCTGCCATACCTATGACCCGAAACATAAGCCGAGTTTGTGTTTTCAAACAACTGTCCAAACAGCCCTGGCCTACACACCCTACAGGCTCAGGCCCCTGGAGCCAAACCAACGACTGTGCTTGCCCTCTCCAAGGGAATTGTGTGTGCCCATTCCTATGGCCACAACCCAACTAAGAGGATAAACCTCCAAATTCCCTGAGGCCATCCCAATATGTGTGGCTTCGCAGGACAAACAGGGGCAATCTGGGCCCATCTGAGCACCTACCGGCACTCAGACCCGTAGACTGATGTCCCCAGAGGTAAAAAGGAACGAACAGGCCCCTAGGCACCTATCCGATCCATTGCTTTGGTTTCCAGGCATCTCTCCTCAGAGGAATGGATTTCAATAACAGCATATGGCTGTTTCTTGACTCACCCATCAGAACAAATCTCATCTACACATGGGAAACTTGCACGATGGAGCTGTGTGAAAGCCTCTCTTTAGGAGAACCCTTCAGGGCCCCAGTGCCACCGCTTCATTCCAAGGTCTCCATAGACATATTATCATATTAGGACACATCCACGGGAGAGTCCATTTCAACTCAGCCTCCTCGGTTGCTCCCCCAGATCCAGCAGATCTAACCTGTCTTGTTGCTTGCAGACAATTGGAATGCGAGGTGGGCTACCCAGCCATCCATCCTTAGAACCCTGCTCGGAATCGTTGTCCTGGAGCCAACCAACAGGTCTCAATTGTCCTGCAGAAGAATCTTTGCAGTTGGGAGCTTCTCACAACTCCCATCGTGGGAAAACCCGCATGGCCTCGTGATCCACGCCCCCCTTCAGGAAGGGGCCATCAGGGACAGAATGTCCAACCTGAGCGATCGTCTGATCCTCGCCCTGACTTCAGATGCACGAGATCTAGATTCCGGTCTCACCCAGAAACCTAGGCCTAGCTTGGGTTCTCAGACTTCCGTCCTCAGACTACTGGCCCACATGCCCTCCAGTTTGGCAATCCAGAACTACAGGGCAGCACTCTGCCTGCCCTCCAGAAGAAAAACATTGCCGTCTGGGGCTACCCAGAAACCCCAAATGAGATTCAACCTGCACGCCATTCGGCTGTACCCCAAATATATAGGCTGACCTGGGCACTAATGCCCTTTCTGAGACAGCCTGAGTCTGGACCTCCTGGCCCCACCCAGACAGCTGGCCGCACACTGAGCTCATATGACCTGCCATGGCCTTAGGTCTTCATCTCTTCTCAATCTCGGGTTTCAGGCTTCAGAACCTAGACAGTATCTCCAATCACGGCCCGGGTATGAAAATGATGCAGAAATCAGAACGCTTTCCCCATGGCAAGAAACCTTGTGGTTGGCATGTTGTCCAAGGTTCAGTGTACTTGAAACCAGTGTGGCCCATGAGGCCCCGCCCATGCTTGCGGGCCACATTGGTCACAAACACACATTGTGACCCTCAGCCTGAGCCCAGTCCTCAGGTAAGGCCTCTCAGTGGCTGGATGGAGGGACAGCATATTGGGCTTGCCATGCCCCTAGGCCCCCTTTTTTAACCATAGTTCGGGTTGTCCCTTCACTCTTCCCCAGGGCTCTGATTTGGAATTCCTCTTTTGGTCGGACACCTGAGGTAACAAACCTAAAAGGAGTCCTCCCATCCCACAGATTGACGAAAAACAATTGGGATCGGGCCAAGTCCACAGAGAGCAAGATTCGTCCATGGCCCATGAGGCCTCCCCAACATTCCACGGCCATCGCAGATACAAAATCCAGAGACAAAAGCCTGAGCACGCGCCTCAGACTCGCTCATTCTTCATATCCTGAAGAGTTCTTCAGATAAGAACCTACACGTCACTCGAAGGCACCCAAAATATAGAGTCTAACCTGGGCACTAATGCACTGTCTGACAACCTGAGCCCGGACCTCGTGACCAACACCCAGACAGCTGACCGCACACTGAGCACATCAGACCCGCCACGGCCTTAGGTCATCATCTCTTACCTACCTCAGTTTTCAGTCTTCAAAACCTAGACCTTATCTCCAATCACTGCCCAGGGGTGACTATGATGCAGAAATCAGAACTCTTCCTTACCCAAGGCAAGAAACCATGTGGTTGGCATGTTGTCCAACGTTCAGTGTAGGAGAAACCAGCCTTCACCCCCTGACGCCCCGCCCATTCTTGAGTGCGACGAGGGCATAAACACGCATTGTGACCCTCAGTGTGAGTCCTGTCCTCTAGGACGTCCTCTCAGTGGCTGGACCATTAGATGTCATAATGGGCTTGACATGTCCCTAGGCCCCAATTTTTAACCAGATTTCTGGTGGTCCAGTCGCCCCTCCCAGGGCTCTACTCTGGAATCCCTCATTTGCTGGGACACCTGAGGTTGAAAAACAAAACAAAACAAAACAAATCAATAACTACAGAACAACGGACTTCTTCCATCCCACAGAATGACCCCAAACTCTTTGGACGGGGCCAAACCCCCAGAGAGTAAGACTCGTCCATTTCCCATGAAGTCACCCGGAAATTTCACGACCATGAGTGACACGATAACCAGAGATAAAAACTTGAGCAAGAGCCTCACACTCGCCCTATTTTCATATCCCGAAGAGTTTTCCTCATGGTCTGTAGATCAGTCCTGCCATACCTATGACCCGAAACATAAGCCGAGTTTGTGTTTCCAAACAACTGTCCAAACAGCCCTGGCCTACACACCCTACAGGCTCAGGCCCCTGGAGCCAAACCTGACGACTGTGCTTGCCCTCTCCAAGGGAATTGTGTGTGCCCATTCCTATGGCCACAACCCAACTAAGAGGATAAACCTCCAAATTCCCTGAGGCCATCCCAATATGTGTGGCTTCGCAGGACAACAGGGGCAATCTGGGCCCATCTGAGCACCTACCGGCACTCAGACCCGTAGACTGATGTCCCCAGAGGTAAAAAGGAACGAACAGGCCCCTAGGCACCTATCCGATCCATTTCTTTGGTTTCCAGGCATCTCTCCTCAGAGGAATGGATTTCAATAACAGCATATGGCTGTTTTCTTGACTCACCCATCAGAACAAATCTCATCTACACATGGGAAACTTGCACGATGGAGCTGTGTGAAAGCCTCTCTTTAGGAGAACCCTTCAGGGCCCCAGTGCCACCGCTTCATTCCAAGGTCTCCATAGACATATTATCATATTAGGACACATCCACGGGAGAGTCCATTTCAACTCAGCCTCCTCGGTTGCTCCCCCAGATCCAGCAGATCTAACCTGTCTTGTTGCTTGCAGACAATTGGAATGCGAGGTGGGCTACCCAGCCATCCATCCTTAGAACCCTGCTCGGAATCGTTGTCCTGGAGCCAACCAACAGGTCTCAATTGTCCTGCAGAAGAATCTTTGCAGTTGGGAGCTTCTCACAACTCCCATCGTGGGAAAACCCGCATGGCCTCGTGATCCACGCCCCCCTTCAGGAAGGGGCCATCAGGGACAGAATGTCCAACCTAGCGATCGTCTGATCCTCGCGCTGACTTCAGATGGACGAGATCTAGATTCCGGTCTCACCCAGAAACCTAGGCTTAGCTTGGGTTCTCAGACTTCCGTCCTCAGACTACTGGCCCACATGCCCTCCAGTTTGGCAATCCAGAACTACAGTGCAGCACTCTGCCTGCCCTCCAGAAGAAAAACATTGCCGTCTGAGGACAGTTGTTTGAAAACACAAACTCGGCTTATGTTTCGGGTCATAGGTATGGCAGGACTGATCTACAGACCATGAGGAAAACTCTTCGGGATATGAAAATAGGGCGAGTGTGAGGCTCTTGCTCAAGTTTTTATCTCTGGTTATCGTGTCACTCATGGTCGTGAAATTTCCGGGTGACTTCATGGGAAATGGACGAGTCTTACTCTCTGGGGGTTTGGCCCCGTCCAAAGAGTTTGGGGTCATTCTGTGGGATGGAAGAAGTCCGTTGTTCTGTAGTTATTGATTTGTTTTGTTTTGTTTTTCAACCTCAGGTGTCCCAGCAAATGAGGGATTCCAGAGTAGAGCCCTGGGATGGGCGACTGGACAACCAGAAATCTGGTTAAAAATTGGGGCCTAGGGACATGTCAAGCCCATTATGACATCTAATGGTCCAGCCACTGAGAGGACGTCCTAGAGGACAGGATTCACACTGAGGGTCACAATGCGTGTTTATGCCCTCGTCGCACTCAAGAATGGGAGGGGCGTCAGGGTGAAGGCTGGTTTCTCCTACACTGAACGTTGGACAACATGCCAACCACATGGTTTCTTGCCTTGGGTAAGGAAGAGTTCTGATTTCTGCATCATAGTCACCCCTGGGCAGTGATTGGAGATAAGGTCTAGGTTTTGAAGACTGAAAACTGAGGTAGGTAAGAGATGATGACCTAAGGCCGTGGCGGGTCTGATGTGCTCAGTGTGCGGTCAGCTGTCTGGGTGTTGGTCACGAGGTCCGGGCTCAGGTTGTCAGACAGTGCATTAGTGCCCAGGTTAGACTATATATTTTGGGTGCCTTCGAGTGACGTGTAGGTTCTTATCTGAAGAACTCTTCAGGATATGAAGAATGAGCGAGTCTGAGGCGCGTGCTCAGGCTTTTGTCTCTGGATTTTGTATCAGCGATGGCCGTGGAATGTTGGGGAAGCCTCATGGGCCATGGACGAATCTTGCTCTCTGTGGACTTTGCCCGATCCCAATAGATTTCCGTCAATCTGTGAGATGGGAGGACTCCTTTCAGCTTTGTTACCTCAGGTGTCCCACCAAAAGAGGAATTCCAAAGCAGAGCCCTGGGGAAGAGTGAAGGGACAACCGAACTATGTTTAAAACTTGCGGCCTAGGGTCATGGAAAACCCATTATGCTGTCTCTCCATCCCGCCACTGAGAGGCCTTACCTGAGGACTGGGCTCAGGCTGAGGGTCACAATGTGAGTTTGTGACCAATGTGGCCCGCACGCATGGGCGGGGCCTCATGGGACACACAGGTTTCAAGTACACTGAACCTTGGACAACATGCCAACCACAAGGTTTCTTGCCATGGTGAAAGAGTTCTGATTTCTGCATCATTTTCAAACCCGGGCCGTGATTGGCGATAAGGTCTAGGTTCTGAAGAGTGAAAACCGAGGTTGAGAAGAGATTATGACCTAAGGCCATGGCGGGTCCGATGTGCTCAGTGTGCGGCCAGTTTTCTGGGGGTGGGGCCAGGAGGTCCAGGCTCAGGCTGCGTCAAAAGGGCATTAGTGCCCAAGACAGCCTATATATTTGGGGTAGAGCCGAATGGTGTGCATGTTATCCTCATTTGTGGTTTCTGGGTAGCCCCGGGGGGGGCAATGTTTTTCTTCTGGAGGGCAGGCAGAGTGCTGCATTGTAGTTCTGGAATGCCAAACTGGAGGCTTGTGGGACAGTAGTCTGAGAACGGAAGTCTGAGAACCCAAGCTAGGCCTAGGTTTCTGGGTGAGGATATGGCAGGCACAATCTACAGACCTGAATCGAGATCAGGTGCATATGACGTCAGGGCGAGGATCAGACGATCGCTCAGGTTGGACATTCTGTCCCTGATGGCCCCTTCTTGAAGGGGGGGTGGATAACAAGGCCATGTGGGTTTTCCCACGATGGGAGTTGTGCGAAGCTCCCAACTGCAAAGATTATTCTGCAGGACAATGGAGACCTGTCGGTTGGCTGCAGGACTAGGATACTGAGCAGGTTTCTAAGGATGGATGGCTGGGTAGCCCACCTCGCATTTCAATTGTCTCCAAGCAACAAGACAGGTTAGAAATGCTGGATCTGAGGGAGCAACCGAGGAGGCTGAGTTGAAATGGACTCTCCCGTGGTGTGTCCTAATATGATTTTGTGTCTATGGAGACCTTGGCATGAAGCGGTGGCACTGGGGCCCTGAAGGGTTCTCCTAAAGTGAGGCTTTCACTTAGCCCCATCGTGCAAGTTTCCCTTGAGTAGATGAGATTTGTTCTGATGGGTGAGTCAAGAAACAGCCATATGGTGTTATTGAAATCCAGGCCTCTGTAGAGAGATGCCTGGAAACCAAAACAATGGATCCGATAGGTGTCTAGGGGCCTCTTCATTCCTTTTTGCGTCTGGGTACATCAGTCCACGGGTCTGAGTGCCGGAAGGTGCTCAGATGGGCCCAGATTGCCCCTGTTTGTCCTGGAAGCCAGAAATATTGGGATTGCCTCAGGGACCTTGGAGGTTTATACTCTTAGTAGGGTTGTGGCCATTGGAAAGGGAAGATACATTTCCCTTGCAGTGGGCAAGCACAGTCGTCAGGTTTGGATGCAGGGGCCTGAGCCTGTAGGGTGTGTAGGCCAGGGCTGTTTGGACAGTTGTCTGAAAACACAAACATGGCTTATATTTCGGGTCATAGGTATGGTGGACTGATCTACAGACCGTGAGGAGAACTCTTCGGGACATGAAAAAAGGGCGAGTGTGAGGTTTTGCTCAAGTTTTTGTCTCTGGATATCGTATCACTCATGGTCGCGAAATTTCCGGGTGACTTCATGGAAATGGACGAGTCTTACTCTCTGGGGGTTTGGCCCCGTCCAAAGAGTTTGGGGTCATTCTGTGGGATGGAAGAAGTCTGCTGTTCTGTTGTTGTTGATTTGTTTTGTTTTGTTTTTCAACCTCAGGTGTCCCACCAAATGAGGGATTCCAGAGTAAGGACTGGGGAGGGGCGACTGGACAACCAGAAATCTGGTTAAAAATTGGGGCCTAGGGACATGTTAAGCCCATTATGACAGCTAATGGTCCAGCCACTGAGAAGACGTACTAGAGGACAGGACTCACGCTGAGGGTAACAATGCGTGTTTATGCCCTCGTCGCACTCAAGAATGGGCGGGGGGCCACAGGGTGAATGCTGGTTTCTCCTACCTGAACGTTGGACAACATGCCAACCACAAGGTTTCTTGCCATGGGTAAGGAAGAGTTCTGATTTATGCATCACAGTCATCCCTGGGCAGTGATTGGAGATGAGGTCTAGTTTCTGAAGCCCGAAAACTGAGGTAGGGAAGAGATGATGACCTAAGGCCATGGCGGTTCTAATGTGCTCAGTGTGCGGTCAGCTGTCTGGGTGTTGGTCACGAGGTCCGGGTTCAGGTTGTCAGACAGTGCATTAGTGCCCAGGTTAGACTATATATTTTGGGTGCATTCGAGTGCCGTGTAAGTTCTTATCTGAACGACTCTTCAAGATATGAAGAATGAGCGAGTCTGAGGCACGTGTTCAGGCTTTTGTCTCTGGATTTTTTATCAGTGATGGCCGTGGAATGTTGGGGAGGCCTCATGTGCCATGGACGAATCTTGTTCTCTGTGCACTTGGCCCGATCCCAATTGTTTTCCGTCAATCTGTGGGATGGGAGGACCCCTTTCTGTTTGTTACCTCAGGTGTCCCACCAAAAGAGGAATTCCAAAGCAGAGCCCTGAGGAAGAGTGAAGGGACACCTCGAACTACGGTTGAAAATTGGGGCCTAGAGGCATGGCAAGCCTAATATGCTGTCTCTCCATCCAGCCACTGAGTGGCCTTACCTGAGGCCTGGGCACAGGCTGAGGGTCACAATGTGTTTTTGTGACCAATGTGGCCCAAAAGCATGGGCGGGGCCTCATGAGCCACACTGGTTTCCACTACACTGAACCTTGTACAACATGCCAACCACAAGGTTTCTTGCCATGGGGAAAGCGTTCTGATTTCTGCATCATTTTCAAACCTGGGCCGTGATTGGAGATAAGGTCTAGGTTCTGAAGCCTGACAACCGAGGATGAGAAGAGATGACGACCTAAGGCCATGAGGGGTCCGATGTGCTCTGTGTGCGGCAGGCTGTCTGGGTCGGCCCAGGAGGTCCAGGATCAGGCTGTGTCAGAAAGGGCATTAGTGCCCAGGTCAATCTATATATTTGGGGTACGGACGAATGGCGTGCAGGTTGATCCTCATTTGGGGTTTCTGGGTAGCCCCAGAGGGCAATGTTTTTCTTCTGGAGGGCAGGCAGAGTGCTGCACTGTAGTTCTGGATTGCGAAACTGGAGGGCTTGTGGGCCAGTAGTCTGAGGACGGACGTCTGAGAACCCAATCTAGGCCTCGGATTCAGGGTGAGGATATGGCAGGCACAATCTACAGACCTGAATCGAGATCTTGTGCATCTGAAGTCAGGGCGAGGATCAGACGATCGCTCAGGTTGGACAATCTGTCCCTGATGGCCCCTTCTTGAAGGGGGCGTGGATCAGGAGGCCATGGGTGTTTTCCCACGATGGGAGTTTTGAGAAGCTCCCAACTGCAAATATTCTTCTGCAGGACAATTGAGACCTGTTGGTTGGCACTAGGACAACGATTCCGAGCAGGGTTCTAAGGATGGATGTCTCGGTAGCCCACCTCGCATTCCAATTGTCTCCAAGCAACAAGACAGGTTAGATCTGCTGGATCTTGGGGAGCAACCGAGGAGGCTGAGTTGAAATGGACTCTCACGTGGATGTGTCCTAATATGATTTTGTGTCTATAGAGACCTTGGAATGAAGCAGTGGCACTGGGGCCCTGAAGGGTTCTCCAAAAGAGAGGCTTTCACAAAGCTCCATCGTGCAAGTTTCCCATGTGTAGATGAGATTTGTTCTGATGGGTGAGTCAAGAAACAGCCATATGCTGTTATTGAAACCCAGGCCTCTGAGGAGAGATGCCTGGAAACCAAAGCAATGGATCCGATAGGTGCCTAGGGGCCTGTTCATTCCTTTTTACCTCTGGGGACATCAGTCTACGGGTCTGAGTGCCGGTAGGTGCTCAGATGGGCCCAGATTGCCCCTGTTTGTCCTGGGAAGCCACAAATATTGGGATGGCCTCAGGGACTTTGGAGGTTTATCATATTAGTAGGGTTGTGGCCAATGCAATGGGCACACACAATTCCCTTGGAGAGGGTAAGCACCTTCGTCCGGTTTGGCTCCAGGGGCCTGACCTGTATGGTGTGTAGGTCAGGGCTGTTTCGACAGTTGCTGAAACACAAACTCGGTTTATGTTTCGGGTCATTGGTATGGCAGGACTGATCTACAGACCATGAGTAGAACTCTTCGGGATATGAAAAAAGGGGAAGTGTGAGGCTCTTGCTCAAGTTTTTGTCTCTGGATATCGTGTCGCTCATGGTCGTGAAATTCCCAGGTGACTTCATGTGAAATGGACGAGTCTTACTCTCTGGGGTTTTGGCCCCGTCCAAAGAGTTTGGGGTCATTCTGTGGGATGGAAGAATTCCGTTGTTCTGTTGTTGTTGATTTGTTTTGTTTTGTTTTTCAACCTCAGGTGTCCCACCAAATGAGGGTTCCGGAGTAAAGCCCTGGGGAGGTGCGACAGGAGAACCAGAAATCTGGTTAAAAATTTTGGCCGAGGGACATGTCAAGCCCATTATGACAGCTAATGGTCCAGCCACTGAGAGGACGTACTAGAGGACAGGACTCACGCTGAGGGTCACAATGCGTGTTTATGCCCTCGTCGCACTCAAGAATGGGTGGGGCCTTAGGGTGAATGCTGGTTTTTCCTACACTGAACGTTGGACAACATGCCAACCACAAGGTTTCTTGCCATGGGTAAGGAAGAGTTCTGATTTCTGCATCATAGTCACCCCTGGGCAGTGATTGGAGATAAGGTCTAGGTTCTGAAGCCTGGAAACTGAGGTAGGGAAGAGATGATGACCTAAGGCCATGGCGGGTCAGATGTGCTCAGTGTGCGGTCAGCTGTCTGGGTGTTGGTCACGAGGTCCGGGTTCAGGTTGTCAGACAGTGCATTAGTGCCCAGGATAGACTATATATTTTGGGTGCATTCGAGTGCCGTGTAGGTTCTTATCTGAAGAACTCTTCAGGATATGAAGAATGAGCGAGTCTGAGGCACGTGCTCAGGATTTTGTCTCTGGATTTTGTATCAGCGATGGCCGTGGAATGTTGGGGAGGCCTCATGGGCCATGGACGAATCTTGCTCTCTGTGGATTTGGCCCGATCCTAATTGTTTTTCGTCAATCTGTGGGATGGGAGGACTCCTTTCAGGTTTGTTACCTCAGGAGGTCCACCAAAAGAGGATTTCCAAAGCAGAGCCCTGGGGAAGAGTGAAGGTACAATCCGAAATATGGTTAAAAATTGGGGCCTAGGGGCATGGTAAGCCCAATATGCTGTCAATCCATCCAGCCACTGAGCGGCCTTACCTGAGGACTGGGCTAAGGCTGAGGGTCACAATGTTTGTTTGCCACCAATGTGGCCCACGAGCAATGGCGGTTCCTCATTGGACACACTGGTATCCACTACACTGAACATTATACAACAAGCCTACCACAAGGTTTCTTGCCATCGGGAAAGAGGTCTGATTTCTGCATCATTTTCAAACATGGGCAGTGATTGGAGATAACGTCTGGGTTCTAAGTCCTGAAAACCGAGGCTGGAAGAGATAACGACCTAAGGCAATGCTGATCAGATGTGCTCAGTGAGCGGCCAGCTGTATGGGTGGGGCCAGGAGGTCCAGGCTCAACCTTTGTTAGAAAGGCCATTATTGCCCTGGTCAGCCTATATATTTTGGGTACATCCAAGTGGCGTGCAGGTAGATCTTCATTTGGGGTTTCTGGGTTGCCCCTGAAGGCAATGTTTTTCTTCTGGAGGGCAGGGAGAGAGTGCTGCATTATAAATCTGGATTGCCAAATTGGAGGGCTTGTGGGCCTTTAGTCTGAGAATGGAAGTCTGAGGACACAAGCTAGGCTTAGGTTTCTGGGTGAGGTCATGGCATGTACAATCTACAGATCTGAACGGCGATCTCGTGCATCTGAAGTCAGGGTGAGGATCAGACGATCGCTCAGGTTGGACCTTATGTCCCTGAGGGCCACTTCATGAAGGGGGGGGATCACGAGGCCATGGGTGTTTTCTCACGATGGGAGTTGTGAGAAGCTCCCAACTTCATAGATTCTTCTGCAGGACATTTGAGACCTGTTGGTTGGCTCCAGGCAAACGATTCCGAGCAGCGTTTTAAGGATGGATGGATGGCTGGGTAGCCCACCTCGCATTCCAATTGTCTCTTAGCAACAAGACAAGTTAGATCTGCTGGATCTCGCGGAGCAACCGAATACGCTGAGCTGAAATGGACTCTCCTGTGGATGGGTCCTAATGTGTTTTTGTGTCTATGGATACCTTGGAATGACGTGGTGGCACTGGGGCCATGAAGGGTTCTCCTAAACAGAGGCTTTGACATCACTCCCACGTGCAAGTTTCCCATGTGTAGATGAGATTTGTTCTGGTGGGTGCGTCAAGAAACAGCCATATGCTGTTACGGAAATCCAGGCCCCTGAGGAGAGATGCCTGGAAACCAAAGCAATGGATCCGATTAGGGCCTAGGGGCCTGTTTGTTCCTTTTTACCTCTGGGGATATCAGTCTACAAGTCTGAGTGCAGGTAGGTTCTCAGATGGGCTCAGATTGCTCCTGTTTGTCCTGGGATGGCCTCAGGGACTTTGGAGGTTTATCCTATTAGTAGCGTTGTGGCCATTGGAATGGGCACACAAATTCACTTGGAGAGGGCAAGTACAGTCGTCCGCTTGGCTCCAGGGGCCTAAGCCTGTAGGCTGTGTAGGCCAGGGCTGTTTGGACAGTTGTCTGAAAACAGAAACTCGGCTTATGTTTCGGGTCATAGGTATGGCAGGACTGATCTACAGACCATGAGGAGAACTCTTCGGGATATGAAAAAAGGGCTAGTGTGAGGCTCTTGCTCCAGTATTTATCTCTGGATATCATGCCATTCATGGTCATGAAATTTCCGGGTGACTTCATGGGAAATGGACGAGTCTTACTCCCTGGGGGTTTGGCCCAATCCAAAGAGTTTGGGGTCATTCTGTGGGACGGAAGAAGTCCGTTTTTTGTTGTTGTTGTTTTGTTTTGTTTTGTTTTTCAAACTCAGGGGACCCACCAAATGAGGGATTCCAGAGTAGAGCCCTTGGGAGGGGCGATTGGACAACCAGAAATCTGGTTAAAATTGGTGCCTAGGGACAGCTAGACTTGGGTTTCAGGGCGAGGGCACGGCATGTACCCACTGAAGATCTGAAGCAATATCTCATGCATCTGAAGTCAGAGCGAGGATCAGACGTTGGCTCAACTTGGATTTTCTGTTCATGACGGCCCCTTCATAAAGGGAGCTGAATCTCGAGGCCGTGGAGGTTTTCCCACGTTGGGAGTGGTGGGATGCCCCCTCCAAGGATTCCTTCTGCGGAACAATTGAGACCTGTTGGACAGCTCCAGAACATCCCATATGGATGAGTCCAGACCAACGTTCGAGGATGGATGCCTGGGAAGCCTGCCTCACATTTCAATTGTCTCCTAGCGACAAGACAGTTTAGATCTGATGGCTCTGCGGGAGCAACCGGGGGGGGCTGAGTTGAAATGGACTTTCCTGAGGATGGGTCTAATGTGTGTTTGTGTCCATGAGGGCCTTGGAATGGGGCGGTGGCACCAGGACCCTGAAGTATTCTCCTAAGCTTTTGACATAGCTCCCATGCACAAGTTTCCTTGTGGAGATGAGGTTTGTTCTGATGGGTGCCTCAGGAAAACCCCAATGCTGGTATTGGAATCCAGGGTTTTGAGGAGATATGCCTGTAAACCAAAGCAATGGATCCGATTTTGGCCCTAGGGTCCTGTCTGGTTCAATCCTCTTCTCTGGGGACATCCTTCTAGGGTATGAGTGGAGTTAGATGCTCAGCTGGTGTCAGACTGCCCTTTTTTGTCCCGGGCAACCTATACTTTTGGGATGGCCTCAGGGACTTTGGAGGGTTCTCCTAATTTGTACGATTTTGGACAATGGAATGGGCAGAATTTCCCATGGATTGGGTAGGCACAGTCCTAATGTGTGGCTCCAGGGTCCCCAGCCTGGAGGGTATGTGGCCCAGAACTTTGAGTACAGAAGTCTGAAAACACAAACTCAGCTTATGTTTGGGGACGTAGGTATGGCAGGCCCGATCTACAAACCGTGACAAGGCATCTTCAGGATATGAAGATAGTGCGAGTCTGAGGCGCTTGCTTAGGCTTTTGTCTCTGGATTTTGTATCATCGATGGCCGTGGAATGTTGAGGAGGCCTCATGGGCCATGGAGGAATCTTGCTCTCTGTTGATTTGGCCCGATCCAAATTTGTTTTTCGTCAATCTGTTGGATGGAGGACTCCTTTCAGGGTTGTTACATCAGGTGTCCCACCAAAAGAGGAATTCCAAAGCAGAGCCCTGGGGAAGAGTGAAGGGACAACACGAACTATGGTTAAAAATTGGGGCCTAGTGGCATGGCAGGCCCAATATGCTGTCTCTTCATCCAGCCACTGAGAGGCCTTACCTGAGGACTGGTCTAAGGCTGAGGGTCACAATGTGTGTTTGCTACCTATCTGGACCGCGATCATTGGCGGAGCCTCAAGGGACACACTGGTTTCCACTACACTGAACGTTGGAAAACAAGCCAACCACAAGTTTTCCTGCCATCGGGAAGGAGTTCTAATTTCTGCAACATTTTCAAACCTGGGCAGTGATTGGAGATAAGGTCTAGGTTCTGAAGCCTGAAAACTGAGGTTGGGAAGGGATAATGACCTAAGGCCATGGGGGGTCTGATGTTCTCAGTTTGTAGCCTGCTGTCTGGGTGGGCCTAGGATGTCCAGGCTCAGGCTGTGTCAGAAAGGGCATTATTGCCCAGGTCATCCTATATATTTTGGGTATAGCCAAGTGTCGTGCAGGTTGATCTTCATTTGGGGTTTCTAGGTAGCCCCAGATGGCAATGTATTTCTTCTGCAGGGCAGGTAGAGTGCTGCATTGTAGTTCTGGATTGCCAAACTGGAGGGCTTGTGAGCCAGTAGTCTGTGGACAAAAGTCTGAGGACACAAGCTAGGCTTAGGTTTCTGGGTGAGGACATGGCAGGCACAATCTACAGACCTGAACCGAGATCTCGTGCATCTGAAGTCAGGGTGAGGATCAGACGATCGCGCAGGTTGGACCTTATGTCACTGATGGCCCCTTTATGAAGGGGGGGGGATCATGTGGCCATGGGGGTTCTCTCACGATGGGAGTTCTGAGAAGCTCCCAACTGCAAAGAATCTTCTGCAGGACAATTGAGACCTGATGGTTGGCTCCAGGCCAACGATTTCGAGCTGGGTTTTAAGGATGGATGGCGGGGTAGGCCACCTCACATTCCAATTGTCTCCTAGCAACAAGACAAGTTAGATCTGCTGGATTTCGCGGAGCAACCGAATATGCTGAGTTGAATGTGTCCTAATATGATTTTGTGTCTAAGGAGACCTGGAATGATGCGGTGGCACTGGGGCCCTGAAGGGATCTCCTAAAAAGAGGCTTTGACACACCTCCCTCGTGCAAGTTTCCCATGTGTTGATGAGTTTTGTTCTGATGGGTGAGTTAAGAAACAGCCATATGCTGGTACTGAAATCCACGCCTCTGAGGAAGATGCCTGGAAACCAAAGCAATGGATCTGATTAGGGCCTAGGGGCCTGTTCATTCCTTTTTACCTCTGGGATATCAGTCTAAGAGTGTGAGTGCAGGTAGGTTCTCAGATGGGATCAGATTGCTCCTGGTTGTCCTGGGAAGCCACCACTATTGGGATGGCCTCAGGGACTTTGGAGGTTTATTCTATTAGTAGGGTTGTGGCCATTGGAATAGGCACACAGAATTCCCTTGGTGAGGACAAGTACAGTCCTCAGGTTGGCTCCAGGGGCCTGAGCCTGTAGGGTGTGTAGGCCTTGGCTATTTGGACAGTTGTCTGAAAACACAAACTCGGATTATGTTTCGGGTCATAGGTATGGCAGGACTGATCTACAGACCATGAGGAGAACTCTTCAGGATATGAAAAAAGGGCGAGTGTGAGGCTCTTGCTCAAATTTTTATCTCTGGATATCGTGCCATTCATGGTCATGAAATATCTGGGTGACTTAATGGGAAATGGACGAGTCTTACTCTCTGGGGGTTTGGCCCCGTCCAAAGAGTTTGGGGTCATTCTGTGGGATCGAAGAAATCCGGTTTTTTTTTTTTTTTTTGATGTTGTTGTTGTTGTTGTTTTGTTTTGTTTTTCAAACCCACCAAATGAGGGATTCCAGAGTAGAGCCCTGGGGAGGGGCGACTGGACAACGAGAAATCTGGTTAAAAATTGGGGCCTAGGGACATGTCAAGCCCATTATGACATCTAATGGTCCGGCCACTGAGAGGACGTCCTAGAGGACAGGAATCACACTGAGGGTCACAATGCGTGTTTATGCCCTCGTCGCACTCAAGAATGGGCGGGGACTTAGGGTGAATGCTGGTTTCTCCTACACTGAACGTTGGACAACATGCCAACCACAAGGTTTCTTGCCATGGGTAAGGAAGAGTTCTGTTTTCTGCATCACAGTCACCCCTGGGCAGTTATTGGAGATAAGGCCTAGGTTCTGAAGCCTGAAAACTGAGGTAGGGAAGAGATGATGACCTAAGGCCATGGCGGGTCTATGTGCTCAGTGTGCGGTCAGCTGTCTGGGTGTTGGTCACGAGGTCCGGGCTCAGGTTGTCAGACATTGCATTAGTGCCCAGGTTAGACTATATATTTTGGGTGCATTCGAGTACCGTGTAGGTTCTTATCTGAAGAACTCTTCAGGATATGAAGAATGAGCGAGTCTGAGGCGCATGCTCAGGCTTTTGTCTCTGGATTTTGTATCAGAGATGGCCGTGGAATGTTGGGGAGGCCTCAGGGGCCATTGACGAATATTGCTCTCTGTGGACTTGGCACGATGCCAATTGTTTTTCATCAATCTGTGGGATGGGAGGACTCCTTTCAGGTTTTGCTACCTCAGGTGTTCCACCAAAAAGAGGAATTCCAAAGCATAGCCCTGGGGAAGAGTGAAGGGACAACCCGAACTACGATTAAAAATTGGGGCCTAGGGGCATGGCAAGCCCAATATGCTGTCTCTCCATCCAGCCACTGAGAGGCCTTACCTGTGGACTGGGCTCAGGCTGATGGTCACAATGTGTGTTTGTGACCAATGTGGCCCGCAAGCATGGGCGGGGACTCATGGGCCACACTGGTTTCAACTACACTGAACCTTGGACAACATGCCAACCACAAAGTCTCTTGTCATGGGGAAAGACTTCTGGAAAAGACTTCTGATTGATTCTGCATCATTTTCAAAAGCGGGCCATGCTTGGAGATAAGGTTTGGTTCTGAAGCCTGAAAACAGAGATTGAGAAGTGATGACGACCTAAGGCCATGGCGGATCCGATGTGCTCAGTGTGCGGCCCAGCTGTCTGGGTGGCGCCAGGAGGTCCAGACTCAGGCTGTCTCAGAAAGGGCATTAGTGCCCAAGTCAGCCTATATATTTGGGGTACAGCCGAATGGCGTGCAGGTTGATCCTCATTTGGGGTTTCTGGGTAGCCCCAGAGGGCAATGTTTTTATTATGGAGAACAGGCAGAGTGCTGCCTTGAAGTTCTGGATTGCCAAAACTGTAGGGCTGTGGGCCAGTAGTCTGAGGACTGAAGTCTGAGAACCCAAGCTAGGCCTACGTTTCTGGGTGAGACCTGTATCGAGATCTCGTGCATCTGAAGTCAGGGCGAGGATCAGACGATCGCTCAGGTTGGACATTCTGTCCCTGTGGCTCCTTCTTGAAGGGGGGGGTGGTCGATCACGAGGCCACGGGGGTTTTCCCACGATCGGAGTTCTGAGAAGCTCCCAACTGCAAAGGTTCTTCTGAAGGACAATTGAGACTTGTTGGTTAGCTCCAGGAAAACGATTCCGAGCAGGGTTCTAAGGATGGATGGCTGGGTAGCCCACCTCGCATTCCAATTGTCTCCAAGCAACAAGACAGGTTAGATCTGCTGAATCTGGGGGAGCAACCGAGGAGGCTGAGTTGAAATGGACTCTCCCGTGAATGTGTCCTAATATGATTTTGTGTCTATGGAGATCTTGGAATGAAGAGGTGGCACTGGGGCACTGAAGGGTTCTCCTAAAGAGAGGCTTTCACACAGCTCCATCGTGCAAGTTTCCCATGTGTAGATGAGATTTGTTCTGATGGGTGAGTCAAGAAACAGCCATATGCTGTTATTGAAACCCAGGCCTCTGAGGAGAGATGCCTGGAAACCAAAGCTATGGATCCGATAGGTGCCTAGGGGCCTGATCGTTCCTTTTTACCTCTGGGTACATCAGTCTACGGGTCTGAGTGCAGGTAGGTGCTCAGATGGTCCCAGATTGCCCCTGTTTGGTCTCTCCATCCAGCCACTGAGAGGCCTTACCTGAGGACTGGGCTAAGGCTGAGGGTCACATGTGTGTTTGCCACCTATGTGGCCCGCGAGCAATGGCGGGGCCTCATCGGACACACAGGTATCCACTACACTGAACATTATACAACAAGCCTACCACAAGGTTTCTTGCCATTGGGAAGGAGTTCTGATTTCTGCATCATTTTCAAACATGGGCAGTGATTGGAGATAAGGTCTAGGTGATAAATCCTGAAAACCGAGGCTGGGAAGAGATAACGACCTAAGGCAATGGCTGGTCCGATGTGCTCAGTGAGCGGCTAGCTGTATGTGTGGGGCCAGGAGGTCCAGGCTCAGCCTCTGTCAGAAAGGGCATTATTGCGCAGGTCAGCCTATATATTTTGGGTACAGCCAAGTGGCGTGCAGGTTGATCTTCATTTGGGGTTTCTGGGTAGCCCCAGAAGGCAATGTTTTTCTTCTGGAAGGCAGGCAGAGTGCTGCATTATAATGCTGGATTGCCAAACTGGAGGGCTTGTGGGCCATTAGTCTGAGGATGGAAGTCTGAGGACACAAGCTAGGCATAGGTTCTGGGTGAGGACATGGCAGGCACAATCCACAGACCTGAATCGAGATCTCGTGCATCTGAAGTCAGGGTGAGGATCAGAAGATCGCTCAGGTTGGACCTTATGTCCCTGAGGGCCCCTTCATGAAGGGGGGAGGGATCACGAGGCCATGGGTGTTTTCTCACGATGGGAGTTGTGAGAAGCTCCCAACTTCAAAGATTCTTCTGCAGGACAATTGAGACCTGTTGGTTGGCTCCAGGCTAACGATTACGAGCAGGGTTCTAAGGATGGATGGTGGGGTAGGCCACCTCGCATTCCAATTGTCTCCTAGCAACAAGACAAGTTGGATCTGCTGGTTATCGCGGAGCAATTGAATACGCTGAATTGAAATGGACTCTCCTGTGGATGGGTCCTAATGTGTTTTTGTGTCTATGGATACCTTGGAATGATGCGGTGGCACTGGGGCCATGAAGGGTTCTCCTAAACAGAGGCTTTGACATCGCTCCCACGTGCAAAGTTTCCCATGTGTAGATGAGATTTGTTCTGATGGGTGAGTAAAGAAACAGCCATATGCTGGTATTCAAATCCAGTCCTCTGAGGAGTGATGCCTGGAAACCAAAGCAATGGATCCGATAGGTGCCTAGGGGCCTGTTCGTTCCTTTTTACCTCTGGGGATATCAGTCTACAAGTCTGAGTGCAGGTAGGTTCTCAGATGGGCTCCGATTGCTCCTTTTTGTCCTGGGAAGCCACCACTATTGGGATGGCTTCAGAGACTTTGGAGGTTTATCCTATTAGTAGCGTTGTGGCCATTGGAATGGGCACACAGAATTCCCTTGGAGAGAACAAGTACAGTCCTCACCTTGGTTTCAGGGGCCTAAGCCTGTAGGCTGTGTAGGCCAGGGCTGTTTGGACAGTTGTCTGAAAACAGAAACTCGGCTTATGTTTCGGGTTCATAGGTATGGCAGGACTGATCTACAGACCATGAGGGGAACTCTTCGGGATATGAAAAAGGGCGAGTGTGAGGCTCTTGCTCCAGTATTTATCTCTGGATATCGTGCCATTCCTAGTCATGAAATTTCCGGGTGATTTCATGGGAAATGGACGAGTCTTACTCCCTGGGGGTTTGGGCCCAGTCCAAAGAGTTTGGGGTCATTCTGTGGGATGGAAAATGTCCGTTTTTTTTTGTTGTTCTTTTGTTTTGTTTTGTTTCTCAAACTCAGGTGTCCCACCAAATGAGGGATTCCAGAGTAGAGCCCTGGGGAGGGGCTATTGGACAACCAGAATTCTGGTTAAAAATTTGGTGCCAAGGGACAGCTAGACTTGGGTTTTCTGGGTGAGGGCATGGCATGTACCCCCTGAAGATCTGAAGCAATATCTCATGCATCTGAAGTCAGAGCGAGGATCAGACGTTGGCTCAGCTTGGAATTTCTGTTCATGACGGCCCCTTCATGAAGGGAGCCGAATCTCGAGGCCATGGAGGTTTTTCCCACGTTGGGAGTGGTGGGATGCCCCCTCCAAGGATTCCTTCTGCGGGACAATTGAGACCTGTTGGACAGCTCCAGGACATCCCATATGGATGAGTCCAGACCAACGTTCGAGGATGGATGCCTGGGAAGCCCGCCTCGCATTCCAATTGTCTCCTAGCGACAAGACAGTTTAGAACTGATGGCTCTGCGAGAGCAAACGGGGTGGGCTGAGTTGAAATGGACTTTCCTGAGGATGGGTCTAATGTGTGTTTGTGTCCATGAGGGCCTTGGAATGGGGCGGTTGGCACCGGGACCCTGAAGTATTCTCCTAAGCTTTTGACATAGCTCCCATGCACAAGTTTCCTTGTGGAGACGAGGTTTGTTCTGATGGGTGCCTCAGGAAAACACCAATGCTGGTATTGGAATCCAGAGTTTTGAGGAGACATGCCTGTAAACCAAAGCAATGGATCCGATTTTTGGCCTATGGTCCTGTCTGGTTCAATCTTCTTCTCTGGGGACATCCTTCTAGGATATGAGTGGAGTTAGATGCTCAGCTGGTGTCAGACTGCCCTTTTTTGTCCCGGGCGACCTATACTATTGGGATGGCCTCAGAGACTTTGGAGGGTTCTCCTAATTTGTACGATTTTGGATAATGGAATGGGCAGAATTCCCATGGATTGGGTAGGCAACAGTCCTAATGTGTGGCTCCAGGGTCCCCAGACTGGAGGGTGTGTGGCCCAGAACTTTGAGGACAGAAGTCTGAAAACACAAAAACTCAGCTTATGTTTGGGGACGTAGGTATGGCAGGCCCGATCTACAAACCATGAAAAGGACATCCTCAGGATATGAAGATAGTGCGAGTCTGAGGGGCTTGCTTTGGCTTTTGTCTCTGGATTTTGTGTATCAGCGATGGCCGTGGAATATCGAGGAGGCCTCATGGGCCATGGACGAATATTGCTCTCTGTGGATTTGGCCCGATTCCCAATTGTTTTTCGTCAATCTGTGGTTGGGAGGACTCCTTTCAGGGTTGTTACCTCAGGTGTCCCACCAAAAGAGGAATTCCAAAGCAGGGCCCTGGGGAAGAGTGAAGGGACAACACGAACTATGGTTAAAAAATTGGGGCCTAGGGGCATGGCAAGCCCCAATATGCTGTCTCTTCATCCAGCCACTGAGAGGCTTTACCTGAGGACTGGGCTAAGGCTGAGGGTCACAATGTGTGTTTGCTACCTATCTGGCCCGCGAGCAATGGCGGGGCCTCAAGGGACACACTGGTTTCCACTACACTGAACGTTGGACAAACAAGCCAACCACAAGTTTTCGTCCCATTGGGAAGGAGTTCTGATTTCTGCAATCATTTTCAAACCTGGGCCGTGATTGGAGATAAGGTCCTAGGTTCTGAAGCCTGAAAAACTGAGGTTGGAAGGGATAACGACCTAAGGCCATGGGGGGTCTGATGTTCTCAGTTTTTGTAGCCAGCTGTCTGGGTGGGCCTGAGTAGGATGTCCAGGCTCAGGCTGTGTCAGAAAGGGCATTATTGCCCAGGTCATCCTATATATTTTGGGTATAGCCAAGTGTCGTGCAGGTTGATCTTCATTTGGGGTTTTTCTAGGTAGCCCCAGATGGCAATGTATTTCTTCTGCAGGGCAGGTAGAGTGCTGCATTGTAGTTCTGGATTGCCAAACTGGAGGGCTTGTGAGCCAGTAGTCTGTGGACAAAAGTCTGAGGACACACAAGCTAGGCTTAGGTTTCTGGGTGAGGACATGGCAGGCACAATCTACAGACCTGAACCGAGATCTCGTGCATCTGAAGTCAGGGTGAGGATCAAGACGATCGCGCAGGTTGGACCTTATGTCCCTGATGGGCCCCTTTATGAAGGGGGGGGGATCATTGAGCCATGGGGGTTCTCTCACGATGGGAGTTCTGAGAAGCTCCCAACTGCAAAGATTCTTCTGCAGGACAATTGAGACCTGTTGGTTGGCTCCAGGCCAACGATTTCCGAGCTGGGTTTTAAGGATGGATGGCGGGGTAGGCCACCTCAACATTCCAATTGTCTCCTAGCAAACAAGACAAGTTAGATCTGCTTGGATTTCGCGGAGCAACCGAATATGCTGAGTTGAATGTGTCCTAATATGATTTTGTTTCTAAGGAGACCTGGAATGAAGCCGGGTGGCACTGGGGCCCTGAAGGGATTCTCCTAAAAAGAGGCATTGACACAGACCTCCCTCGTGCAAGTTTCCCATGTGTTGATGAGTTTTGTTCTGATGGGTGAGTTAAGAAACAGCCATATGCTGGTACTGAAATCCAGGCCTCTGAGGAGAGATGCCTGGAAACCAAAGCAATGGATCTGATTAGGGCCTAGGGGCCTGTTCATTCCTTTTTACCTCTGGGATATCAGTCTAAGAGTGTGAGTGCAGATAGGTTCTCAGATGGGATCAGATTGCTCCTGTTTGTCCTGGGAAGCCACCACTATTGGGATGGCCTCAGGGACTTTGGAGGTTTATATCTATAGTAGGGTTGTGGCCATTGGAATGGGCACACAGAATTCCCTTGGTGAGGACAAGTACAGTCCTCAGGTTGGCTCCAGGGGCCTGAGCCTGTAGGGTGTGTAGGCCTTGGCTATTTGGACAGTTGTCTGAAAACACAAACTCGGATTATGTTTCGGGTCATAGGTATGGCAGGACTGATCTACAGACCATGAGGAGAACTCTTCAGGATATGAAAAAAGGGCGAGTGTGAGGCTCTTGCTCAAATTTTTATCTCTGGATATCGTGCCATTCATGGTCATGAAATATCTGGGTGACTTAATGGGAAATGCACGAGTCTTACTCTCTGGGGGTTTGGCCCAGTCCAAAGAGTTTGGGGTCATTCTGTGGGATCGAAGAAATCCGTTTTTTTTTTTTTTTTTTTTGTTGTTTTGTTTTGTTTTTCAAACCCACCAAATGAGGGATTCCAGAGTAGAGCCCTGGGGAGGGGCGACTGGACAACGAGAAATCTGGTTAAAAATTGGGGCCTAGGGACATGTCAAGCCCATTATGACATCTAATGGTCCAGCCACTGAGAGGACGTCCTAGAGGACAGGAATCACACTGAGGGTCACAATGCGTGTTTATGCCCTTGTCGCACTCAAGAATGGGCGGGTACTTAGGGTGAATGCTGGTTTCTCCTACACTGAACGTTGGACAACATGCCAACCACAAGGTTTCTTGCCATGGGTAAGGAAGAGTTCTGTTTTCTGCATCACAGTCACCCCTGGGCAGTTATTGGAGATAAGGTCTAGGTTCTGAAGCCTGAAAACTGAGGTAGGGAAGAGATGATGACCTAAGGCCATGGCGGGTCTATGTGCTCAGTGTGCGGTCAGCTGTCTGGGTGTTGGTCACGAGGTCCGGGCTCAGGTTGTCAGACATTGCATTAGTGCCCAGGTTAGACTATATATTTTGGGTGCATTCGAGTACCGTGTAGGTTCTTATCTGAAGAACTCTTCAGGATATGAAGAATGAGCGAGTCTGAGGCGCATGCTCAGGCTTTTGTCTCTGGATTTTGTATATCAGAGATGGCCGTGGAATGTTGGGGGAGGCCTCAGGGGCCATTGACGAATATTGCTCTCTGTGGACTTGGCACGATGCCAATTGTTTTTCATCAATCTGTGGGATGGGAGGACTCCTTTCAGGATTGCTACCTCAGGTGTCCCACCAAAAGAGGAATTCCAAAGCATAGCCCTGGGGAAGAGTGAAGGGACAACCCGAACTACGATTAAAAATTGGGGCCTAGGGGCATGGCAAGCCCAATATGCTGTCTCTCCATCCAGCCACTGAGAGGCCTTACCTGTGGACTGGGCTCAGGCTGATGGTCACAATGTGTGTTTGTGACCAATGTGGCCCGCAAGCATGGGCGGGGGACTCATGGGCCACACTGGTTTCAACTACACTGAACCTTGGACAACATGCCAACCACAAAGTCTCTTGCCATGGGGAAAGACTTCTGGAAAAGACTTCTGATTTCTGCATCATTTTCAAAAGCGGGCCATGCTTGGAGATAAGGTTTGGTTCTGAAGCCTGAAAACAGAGATTGAGAAGTGATGACGACCTAAGGCCATGGCGGATCCGATGTGCTCAGTGTGCGGCCAGCTGTCTGGGTGGCGCCAGGAGGTCCAGACTCAGGCTGTCTCAGAAAGGGCATTAGTGCCCAAGTCAGCCTATATATTTGGGGTACAGCCGAATGGCGTGCAGGTTGATCCTCATTTGGTGTTTCTGGGTAGCCCCAGAGGGCAATGTTTTTATTATGGAGAACAGGCAGAGTGCTGCCTTTAAGTTCTGGATTGCCAAACTGTAGGGCTTGTGGGCCAGTAGTCTGAGGACTGAAGTCTGAGAACCCAAGCTAGGCCTACGTTTCTGGGTGAGACCTGAATCGAGATCTCGTGCATCTGAAGTCAGGGCGAGGATCAGACGATCGCTCAGGTTGGACATTCTGTCCCTGTGGCCCCTTCTTGAAGGGGGTGGTCGATCACGAGGCCACGGGGGTTTTCCCACGATCGGAGTTCTGAGAAGCTCCCAACTGCAAAGGTTCTTCTGAAGGACAATTGAGACTTGTTGGTTAGCTCCAGGAAAACGATTCCGAGCAGGGTTCTAAGGATGGATGGCTGGGTAGCCCACCTCGCATTCCAATTGTCTCCAAGCAACAAGACAGGTTAGATCTGCTGAATCTGGGGGAGCAACCGAGGAGGCTGAGTTGAAATGGACTCTCCCGTGAATGTGTCCTAATATGATTTTGTGTCTATGGAGATCTTGGAATGAAGAGGTGGCACTGGGGCACTGAAGGGTTCTCCTAAAGAGAGGCTTTCACACAGCTCCATCGTGCAAGTTTCCCATGTGTAGATGAGATTTGTTCTGATGGGTGAGTCAAGAAACAGCCATATGCTGTTATTGAAACCCAGGCCTCTGAGGAGAGATGCCTGGAAACCAAAGCTATGGATCCGATAGGTGCCTAGGGGCCTGATTCGTTCCTTTTTACCTCTGGGTACATCAGTCTACGGGTCTGAGTGCAGGTAGGTGCTCAGATGGTCCCAGATTGCCCCTGTTTGGTCTCTCCATCCAGCCACTGAGAGGCCTTACCTGAGGACTGGGCTAAGGCTGAGGGTCACATGTGTGTTTTGCCACCTATGTGGCCCGCGAGCAATGGCGGGGCCTCATCGGACACACAGGTATCCACTACACTGAACATTATACAACAAGCCTACCACAAGGTTTCTTGCCATTGGGAAGGAGTTCTGATTTCTGCATCATTTTCAAACATGGGCAGTGATTGGAGATAAGGTCTAGGTGATAAATCCTGAAAACCGAGGCTGGGAAGAGATAAAGACCTAAGGCAATGGCTGGTCCGATGTGCTCAGTGAGCGGCTAGCTGTATGTGTGGGGCCAGGAGGTCCAGGCTCAGCCTCTGTCAGAAAGGGCATTATTGCGCAGGTCAGCCTATATATTTTGGGTACAGCCAAGTGGCGTGCAGGTTGATCTTCATTTGGGGTTTCTGGGTAGCCCCAGAAGGCAATGTTTTTCTTCTGGAGGGCAGGCAGAGTGCTGCATTATAATGCTGGATTGCCAAACTGGAGGGCTTGTGGGCCATTAGTCTGAGGATGGAAGTCTGAGGACACAAGCTAGGCATAGGTTCTGGGTGAGGACATGGCAGGCACAATCCACAGACCTGAATCGAGATCTCGTGCATCTGAAGTCAGGGTGAGGATCAGAAGATCGCTCAGGTTGGACCTTATGTCCCTGAGGGCCCCTTCATGAAGGGGGGAGGGATCACGAGGCCATGGGTGTTTTCTCACGATGGGAGTTGTGAGAAGCTCCCAACTTCAAAGATTCTTCTGCAGGACAATTGAGACCTGTTGGTTGGCTCCAGGCTAACGATTACGAGCAGGGTTCTAAGGATGGATGGTGGGGTAGGCCACCTCGCATTCCAATTGTCTCCTAGCAACAAGACAAGTTGGATCTGCTGGTTATCGCGGAGCAATTGAATACGCTGAATTGAAATGGACTCTCCTGTGGATGGGTCCTAATGTGTTTTTGTGTCTATGGATACCTTGGAATGATGCGGTGGCACTGGGGCCATGAAGGGTTCTCCTAAACAGAGGCTTTGACATCGCTCCCACGTGCAAGTTTCCCATGTGTAGATGAGATTTGTTCTGATGGGTGAGTAAAGAAACAGCCATATGCTGGTATTCAAATCCAGTCCTCTGAGGAGTGATGCCTGGAAACCAAAGCAATGGATCCGATAGGTGCCTAGGGGCCTGTTCGTTCCTTTTTACCTCTGGGGATATCAGTCTACAAGTCTGAGTGCAGGTAGGTTCTCAGATGGGCTCCGATTGCTCCTTTTTGTCCTGGGAAGCCACCACTATTGGGATGGCTTCAGAGACTTTGGAGGTTTATCCTATTAGTAGCGTTGTGGCCATTGGAATGGGCACACAGAATTCCCTTGGAGAGAACAAGTACAGTCCTCACCTTGGTTTCAGGGGCCTAAGCCTGTAGGCTGTGTAGGCCAGGGCTGTTTGGACAGTTGTCTGAAAACAGAAACTCGGCTTATGTTTCGGGTCATAGGTATGGCAGGACTGATCTACAGACCATGAGGGGAACTCTTCGGGATATGAAAAAGGGCGAGTGTGAGGCTCTTGCTCCAGTATTTATCTCTGGATATCGTGCCATTCCTAGTCATGAAATTTTCCGGGTGATTTCATGGGAAATGGACGAGTCTTACTCCCTGGGGGTTTGGCCCAGTCCAAAGAGTTTGGGGTCATTCTGTGGGATGGAAAATGTCCGTTTTTCGTTGTTCTTTTGTTTTGTTTTGTTTCTCAAACTCAGGTGTCCCACCAAATGAGGGATTCCAGAGTAGAGCCCTGGGGAGGGGCTATTGGACAACCAGAATTCTGGTTAAAATTGGTGCCAAGGGACAGCTAGACTTGGGTTTCTGGGTGAGGGCATGGCATGTACCCCCTGAAGATCTGAAGCAATATCTCATGCATCTGAAGTCAGAGCGAGGATCAGACGTTGGCTCAGCTTGGAATTTCTGTTCATGACGGCCCCTTCATGAAGGGAGCCGAATCTCGAGGCCATGGAGGTTTTCCCACGTTGGGAGTGGTGGGATGCCCCCTCCAAGGATTCCTTCTGCGGGACAATTGAGACCTGTTGGACAGCTCCAGGACATCCCATATGGATGAGTCCAGACCAACGTTCGAGGATGGATGCCTGGGAAGCCCGCCTCGCATTCCAATTGTCTCCTAGCGACAAGACAGTTTAGAACTGATGGCTCTGCGAGAGCAAACGGGGTGGCTGAGTTGAAATGGACTTTCCTGAGGATGGGTCTAATGTGTGTTTGTGTCCATGAGGGCCTTGGAATGGGGCGGTGGCACCGGGACCCTGAAGTATTCTCCTAAGCTTTTGACATAGCTCCCATGCACAAGTTTCCTTGTGGAGACGAGGTTTGTTCTGATGGGTGCCTCAGGAAAACACCAATGCTGGTATTGGAATCCAGAGTTTTGAGGAGACATGCCTGTAAACCAAAGCAATGGATCCGATTTTGGCCTATGGTCCTGTCTGGTTCAATCTTCTTCTCTGGGGACATCCTTCTAGGATATGAGTGGAGTTAGATGCTCAGCTGGTGTCAGACTGCCCTTTTTTTGTCCCGGGCGACCTATACTATTGGGATGGCCTCAGAGACTTTGGAGGGTTCTCCTAATTTGTACGATTTTGGATAATGGAATGGGCAGAATTCCCATGGATTGGGTAGGCACAGTCCTAATGTGTGGCTCCAGGGTCCCCAGACTGGAGGGTGTGTGGCCCAGAACTTTGAGGACAGAAGTCTGGAAAACACAAACTCAGCTTATGTTTGGGGACGTAGGTATGGCAGGCGCGATCTACAAACCATGAAAAGACATCCTCAGGATATGAAGATAGTGCGAGTCTGAGGGGCTTGCTTTGGCTTTTGTCTCTGGATTTTGTATCAGCAGCGATGGCCGTGGAATATCGAGGAGGCCTCATGGGCCATGGACGAATATTGCTCTCTGTGGATTTGGCCCATTCCCAATTGTTTTTCGTCAATCTGTGGTATGGGAGGACTCCTTTCAGGTTTGTTACCTCAGGTGTCCCACCAAAAGAGGAATTCCAAAGCAGGGCCCTGGGGAAGAGTGAAGGGACAGCACGAACTATGGTTTAAAAATTGGGGCCTAGGGGCATGGCAAGCCCAATATGCTGTCTCTTCCTCCAGCCACTGAGAGGCTTTACCTGAGGACTGGCTAAGGCTGAGGGTCACAATGTGTGTTTGCTACCTATCTGGCCCGCGAGCAATGGCGGGGCCTCAAGGGACACACTGGTTTCCACTACACTGAACGTTGGACAACAAGCCAACCACAAGTTTTCGTCCCATTGGGAAGGAGTTCTGATTTCTGCATCATTTTCAATCCCGGGCCGTGATTGGAGATATGGTCTAGGTACTGAAGCCTGAAAACTGAGGTTTGAAGGGATAACGACCTAAGGCCATGGGGGGTCTGATGTTCTCAGTTTATAGCCAGCTGTCTGGGTGGGCCTAGGATGTCCAGGCTCAGGCTGTGTCAGAGAGGGCATTATTGCCCAGGTCATCCTATACATTTTGGGTATATCCAAGTGTCGTGCAGGTTGATCTTCATTTGGGGTTTCTAGGTAGCCCCAGATGGCAATGTATTTCTTCTGCAGGGCAGGTAGAGTGCTGCCTTGTAGTTCTGGATTGCCAAACTGGAGGGCTTGTGAGCCAGTAGTCTGTGGACAAAAGTCTGAGGACACAAGCTAGGCTTAGGTGTCTGGGTGAGGACATGGCAGGCACAATCTACAGACCTGAACCGAGATCTCGTGCATCTGAAGTCAGGGTGAGGATCAGACGATCGCGCAGGTTGGACCTTATGTCCCTGATGGCCCCTTTATGAAGGGGGGGGGATGATGAGGCCATGGGGGTTCTCTCACGATGGGAGTTCTGAGAAGCGTCCAATTGCAAAGATTCTTCTGCAGGACAATTGAGACCTGTTGGTTGGCTCCAGGCCAACGATTCTGAGCAGGGTTTTAAGGATGGATGGCGGGGTAGGCCACCTCATATTCCAATTGTCTCCTAGCAACAAGTCAAGTTAGATCTGCTAGATCTCGCGGAGGAACCGAATACGCTCAGTTGAAATGGACTCTCCTGTGGATGGGTCCTAATGTGTTTTTGTGTCTATGGAGACCTTGGAATGAAGCGGTGGCACTGGGGCCCTGAAGGGTTCTCCTAAACAGAGGCTTTGACACAGCTCCCACGTGCAAGTTTCCCATGTGTAGATGAAATTTGTACTGATGTGTGAGTCAAGAAACAGCCATATGCTGGTATTGAAATGCAGGTCTCTGAGGAGAGATGCCTGGGAACCAAAGCAATGGATCCATTTAGGGCCTAGGGGCCTGTTTCGTTCCTTTTTACCTCTGGGGACATCAGGCTATGGGTCTGAGTGCAGGTAGGTTCTCAGATAGGCTCAGATTACTACTGTTTGCCCTGGGAAGCCACCACTATTGGGATGGCCTCAGGGACTTTGGAGGTTTATCCTATTAGTAGGGTTGTGGCCATTGGAATGGGCACACAGAATTCCCTTGGAGAGGGCAAGTAGAGTCCTCAGGTTGGCTCCAGGGACCTGAACCTGTAGGGTGTTTAGGCCAGGGTTCTTTGGACAGTTGTCTGAAAACACAAACTCGTCTTATGTTTCGAGTCATAGGTATGGCAGGACTGATCTACAGAACTTGAGGAGAACTCTTCAGGATATGAAAAAAGGGCGAGTGTGAGGCTCTTGCTCAAGTTTTTGTCTCTGGATATCGTGTCACTCATGGTCGTGAAATTTCCAGGTGACTTCATGGGAAATGGATGAGTCTTATTCTCTGGGTTTTGGCCTTGTCCAAAGAGTTTGAGGTCATTCTGTCGGATGGAAGAAGTCCGTTTTTTTTTTTTTTTTTGTTGTTGTTGTTGTTTGTCTTGTTTTGTTTTTCAACCTCAGGTGTCCCACCAAATGAGGGATTCCAGAGTAAAGCCCTGGGGAGGGGCGACTGGACAACCAGAAATCTGGTTAAAAATTGGGGCCTAGGGACATGTCAAGCCCATTATGACATCTAATGGTCCAGCCACTGAGAGGACGTACTAGAGGACAAGACTCACGCTGAGTGTCACAATGCGTGTTTATGCCCTCGTGGCACTCAAGAATGGGCTGAGCTTCAGGGTGAATGCTGGTTTCTCCTACACTGATTGTTTGACAGCACTCCAACCACAAGGCTTCTTGCCTTGGGTAAGGAGGAGTTTGATTTCTGCATCCCATTCAATCCTTTTCAGGGCTTGGAGTTAAAGTCTAAGTTCGGAAGTCAAAAAGTTAGGTTGGGAAGAGATAACGAGCTAAGACCATGGCATGTGTGATGTTCTCAGTGTGTGGTCAGCTGTCTCGGTTTTGGTCAGGAGGTCCGGGCTCACTCTGTATCAGACAGTGTATTAGTGGCCAGGTTAGACTATCTAATTTGGGTACATTCGAGTGCCATGTATGTCTATCCTCATTTGGGTTATGTGAGAAACTCCATAGGTCAAAATTTTTCTTCTGGAAGGCAGACATAATGCTTCATTTTGTGTCCCGAATTTCCAAATGTGAGGGCTTGGGGGCCAGGAGTGTGAGGACGGAAGTCTGAGAACACAAGCTAGTCATAGGTTTCAGGGCGAGGGCAAGGAAAGCACACTCTGCAGAGCTGCATCGAGATCTCGTGCATCTGAATTCAGGGTGAAGATCAGACGTTGTCTTAGGTTGGAGATCCTGTCCATGATTTCCCCTTCAGAAATGGGGGGGGGCATCACAAAGCCATCTTGATTTTCCCAGGTTGGGAGTTGTGAGATGCTCCAAAACTCAAGGATTCCTTCTACTGGACATTTGAGACCAGTTGGATGGCTCCAGGACATCCCATATGGAACGACGCCAGAGCAGAGCTCTAAGGATGGATGGTTGGGCAGCCCGCCTCGCATTCCAATTGTCTCCTAGTGAAGTCATGTTCAGTGTGCTCGCTCTGGGGGAGCAACCAAGGGAGCTGAGTTGAAATGGAATTTCCTGCGGATGGGTTCTAATGTGGATTTCTGTCCATGGAGACCTTGTAATGGGGAAGTGGAACACAGGCCCTGAAGGATTCTCCTAACTGGAGGTTTTGAGACATCTTCAAAGGATAATTTTCCCATGTGGAGAAGAGATTTGTTCTGCTGCTGCCTCATGAAATCCCCATATGCTAATATTGGAAACGAGGCCTCTGAGGAGAGATACCTGTAACCGAAAGCAATGAATCTGATTCAGGCCTAGGGGCCTGTCTGATTCAATCTTCTTCTCTGGGGACATCCATCTACGCTGAGTAGAGGTAGATGCTCAGCTGGTTTCAGATGACTCTTGTTTGTCCTGGGCGGCCTACATTATTGGGGTGTCCTTGGGGACTCTGGAGGTTTTTCCTAATTTGTACGATTGTGGACAATGGAATGGGCAGAATTCCCGTGGTATGAACAGGCACAGTCCTGATGTGTGGCTCCAGGGGCCCCAGCCTGAAGGGTCTGTGGGCCAGGAATGTGGGGACAGAAGTCTGAAAACACAAACTCGGCTTAGGTTTGGGAAGTAGGTATGGCAGGCCCGATCTACAGACCGTGAGGAGAACTCTTCGGGATACGACAAAAGAGCGAGTGTGAGGTGCTTGCTCAGACTTTTGTCTCTGGATTTGTTGTCAACGATGGCTGTGGAATCTCGGGGAGGCCTCATGGGCCATGGACGAGACTTCCTCTCTGTGAATTTGGTCCAATCCCAATTGTTTGGGGTCAATCTGAAGGATGGGAGGAGTCCTTTTAGTTTTGTTACCTCAGGCGTCCCACCAAAAGAGGGATTCCAAAGCAGAGCTCTGGGGAGGGATGAATGGACAACCCGAACAATCCAATTGGGGTGAGGTCGAGAACCGAGCTGGTTGATCCTCATTTGGGGTTTATGGAGATCCCCATAGAGCAATGTTTTTCTTCTGGAGGGCCAGCATAGGGCTGCATTTTGGTTCCAGAATTCCAAGTCTTGAGGACATGTTTGCCAGGACTGTGAGGAAGGAAGTCTGAAAACACAAGGTAGCACGAGGTTTGGGCCCACTGTGCAGAGGCTGAATCGAGATCTCCTGCATCTGAGGTCAGGGCGAGTATCAGATGTTGCCTCAAGCTGGAGTTTGTGTCCATGACGGCCCCTTCCTGAAGGGGGTGGGGGCGTCATGAGGCCAGGGAGGTTTCCCTACGCTGGGAGTTGTGAGCTGCTCCAAACTTCAAAGTTTCCTTCTTCAGGACAGTCGAGTACTATTGGATGGTTCCAGGATGCCCCATACAGAAAGACTCGGGAGCAGGGGCCTAAGCATGGATGCCGAGAAACGCCAACTCACCTTCCCAAGGCCTGGTCAAGACAAGGCACACTCAATCTGTGGGCTCTTGGGTGAGCTACCCAGAAGGCAGAGTTTAAATGGACTTTCATGAGGATGAGTCATAATGTGGGTCGGTGGCCATGGAGACCTTGGAATGTGGCAGTAGCTAAGGGACTCTGCAGGATTCTCCAACCCGAAGGGTTTGACACAACTCCAGCAAGGAAGCTTTCCATGTGGAGATGAGAGGTGTTCTGTCTGGTGCCTCAGGATAGCCCCATATGCTGGTCTTCGAACCCAGGCCTCTGAGGAGTGATACCTGGACACCAAAGCAAGAGTTCATAATAGGGCCTAGGGGCCTGTCTGGTTCAATCTTCTGTCTCTGCGGATATCAGTTTGTGTGTCTGCATGGAGGTAAGTGTTGCTCAGCTGGTGTCATAATGCCCCTGTTAGTCCAGTGTGGCTTGCGGTAGTGGGTTGTCCTTGGGGACCTTGAGGTTTCTACTATTTTGTAGAGTTGTGGCCAATGGAACGGGCAGTTTCTTAGGAGAGAGCAGGCACAGTTCTGTGGTGTGGCTCCAGAGATCCCAGCCTGGAGGTGGTGTGGGCCACGGCTGTACAGACAGACATCCAAAAACCCAAACTCAGCTCAGGTTTGGGGCCGAGGTTATGGCAGGCCTGATCTACAGTCCGTGAGGGGATCTCCTCTGGATATGAAAGAAGGGTGAGAGGGAGGCAGTCGCTCAGTCTTTTGTCTCTGAATATTTGGTCCACAATGGCCGTTTAATGTAGGAGTTGCCTCATGGGTCGTAGAAGTCTCCCTCTCTGGTAGTTTGTCCAGCCCCCAAGAGTTTGGGGTCATTCTGTGTGAAGGGAAGAGTCCTGTTTTCTGCTTCATGTGTCCCCCCAGTAGAGGGATTCTGGAGCATAGCAGTGGGGACTGACAACTGGAATACTCACTCTCTGGTTAAGCCTGGGGGCCTATGGATATGACAAGCCCCATATGCAGGATCTTGGTCCAGCCACTGAGAGGCGTTACTTTAATACGGGACTCACGCTACAGGTCACAATGCATGTCTGTGCCCTAGGCGGCCCTCAAGCACTGGCAGGGCCTTTCCGACAATGCAGGTTTTCCCACATTGAACGTTGGACAACATGCCAACCACAAGGTTTCTGGCCATGGGGAAGGAGGAATTCTAATTTCTGCATCACGTTCACCCCTGGGCAGTGATTGGAGATAAGGTCTAGGTTCTGAAGCCTAAAAATCGAGGTTGGGAAGAGATGACGAACTACAGCCATAGCGGGTCCCTTGTGTCCAGGTTGGAGCCAGCTGTCTAGGTGTCGTTTGGGATGTCTTGTCTCAGGCTGTGCCAGACAGGGCATTCGTATTCAGGGTAGGCTGTATAATTGCTTTACAGTCGAGTGGCATGCATTAGATAATCATTTGGGGTTTCTTATTAGCAGCATACGGCAAAGTTTTTCTTCTGGAGGGCAGGCAGAGTGCTGCATTGTGTCTTCGGAATTCCCAAACTGGAGGGCTTGTGGGCCAGGAGAGTGAGGACGGAAGTCTGAGAACACAAGCTAGGCTTAGGTTTCGGGGAATGGACATGGCAGGCACACTCTGCAGAGCTGAATTGAGATCTCATGAGTCTGAAGTCAGGTCGAGGATCAGACTTTGGCTCAGGTTGGAGTTTCTTTCCATGTTGGACCCTTCATGAAGGGGGGGGCATTATGAGGCCATCGGGGTTTTCCCAATATTAGAGTTGTGAGATGCTCCAAACTGCAAGGATTCCTTCTGTGGGACAATTAAGATTTGTTGGATGGCTCCAGGACGTCTCCTAAGGTATTTTTCCAGAACAGGGTTCTAAGTATGGATGCCTGGGCAGACAGCCTCAATTCCAATTGTCTCCTAGCAGCAAGAAATGTTTGATCTGCTGGCTTGGGGTAGCATCAGAGGGGGCTGAGTTGGAATGGACTTTCCTGAGCATGGTCTTAAATGAGTTGACATGGACTTTCCTGAGGATGGTCTTAATGTTGGTTTGAGTCCATTGAGACATTGGTTTGAGGCAGTGGCACCAGGGCCCTGAAGGATTCTCCTAACCCGAGGTGATAACAAAGCTCCAATGAGCAAGTTTTCCATGGGGAGACGAGATTTGTTCTTGTTGGTGCCTCAGGAAACCACCATTTGCTGGTATTGGAAATGAGGCCTCTGAGGAGAGATGCCTGGAAACCAAAGCAATGGATCTGATTAGGGCCTAGGGGCCTGTCCGGTTCAATATTCTTCTCTGGGGACATCTTTTGTCTGAGTGGAGGTAGTTGCTCAGCTGGTTTGAGATCACACCTGTTTGTCCTGGGCGGCCTACACTATTGGGATGGCCTCGGTAACTTTGGAGGTTTTTCCTAATTTGCAAGGTTGTGGCCAATGGAATGGGAAGAATTCTCTTGAAAGGGAAGCACAGTCCTGAGGTGTGGCTCCAGGGACCCAAGTGTGGAGCGTGTGTGGTCCAGGGCTATTTGGACAAAAGTCTGAAAACACAAACTCCACTTAGGTTTGGGTCTGTAGGTATGGCCGGCCCGACATATAGACCGTGAGGAGAACTCTTCGGGATATGAACAAAGGGCGAAAGTGAGGTGCTTGCTCCTGCTTATTTTTTTCTGGATATGTGTCACCGATTGCCATGGAATGTCCGGGTGTCCTCATGGGCCATCGATGAGGCTCCCTTTCTGGGGATTTGACCCAATCCCAAGAGTTTGGGGTCATTCTGTGGGAAAGGAGGAGGCCTATCTGTTTATTTATTTATTTTTTTTTACCTCAGGTGGACCACCAAAAGAGGGATTCCACAGCAGAGTCCTGGGGAGGGGCGACTGGACAACCAGAACTCTGGTTAACATTGGGACCTAAGAACATGGCAAGCCCCATATGTGGGCTCTTGGTCCAGACACTGAGAGGCCTTCCTTGAGCATAGGGCTCACATTGAGTTTCACAATGTGTTTTTGTGCCCAAGGAGCCCCTCAAGTCAGGGCGTGGCCTAATGTACCATACTGGTTTATCCTACACTGAACGTTGCACAATATGGCAACCACAAGTTTTCTGGCCATGGGGAAGAAGGAGTTCTAATTTCTGCAACAATTTCACTCCTGGACTGTGATTGGATTTAAGGTCTAGGTTCTGAAGCCTGAAAACTGAGGTTGGGAAGAAATGAAGACCTAAGGCCATGGTGCGTCTGATGTGCTCAGTGTTCGGCCAGCTGTTGAGTGTGGGTTGGGAGGTGCAGGCTCAGGCTGTGGCAGACAGGCAATTAGTGCCCAGGCTAGACTGTATCATTGGGCTGCAGTCGAGTTTCGTGCAGGTTGGTACTCATTTGTGGTTACTGGGTAGCCTCAGAGGGCAACGTTTTTCTTCTGGAAGGAAGACACAGTGCCACATAGTGGCTCCAGAATTCCCAAACTGGAAGGCTTGTGGGCCAGGAGTGTGAGGAAAAAATTCTGAGAACACAAGCCAGACTTAGATTTCGGGGTGAGGGCACTGCAGGAACCCTCTGCAGAGATGATTCGAGATCCCGTGTACCTGAAGACAGAGCTAGGATCAGACGTTGGCTCAGGTTGGAGTTTCTGTCCATGACGGCCCCTTCATGAAGGGGAGGGTATCACGAAGCCATGGGGGTTCTCTCACGATGGGAGTTGTGAGAAGCTTCCAACTGCAAAGATTCCTCTGCAGGACAAATGAGACCTGTAGTTTGGCTCCAGGCCAACGATTTTGAGCAAGGTTTTAAGGATGAATGGCTTGGTAGCCCACCTCGCATTCAAATTGTCTCCTAGCAACAAGACAATTTAGATCTGCTGGATCTCGTAGAGCAACCGAATACGCTCATTCGAAATGGACTCTCCTTTGGATGGGACCTAATGTGTTTTTGTGTCTATGGAGACCGTGGAATGAAGCGGTGGCAATGGGGCCCTGAAGGGTTCTCCTAAAGAGAGGCTTTCACACAGCTCCATCGTGCAAGTTTCCCATGTGTAGATGAGATTTGTACTGATGTGTGAGTCAAGAAACAGCCATATGCTGGTATTGAAATCCAGGCCTCTGAGGAGAGATGCCTGGAAACCAAAGCAATGGGTCTGATTACTGCGTAGGGGCCTGTTCGTTCCTTTTTACCTCCTGGAACATCAGTCTACAGGTCTTAGTGCAGGTAGGTTCTTGGATGGGCTCAGATTACTCCTGTTTGTCCTGGGAAACCACCACTATTGGGATGGCATCAGGGACTTTGTAGGTTTATCCTATTAGTAGGGTTGTGGCCATTGGAATGGTCACACAGAATTTCCTTGGAGAGGGCAAGTACAGTCCTCACGTTGGCTCCAGGGGCCTGAGCCTGTAGGGTGTTTAGGCCAGGGCTGTTTGGACAGTTGTCTGAAAACACAAACTCGGCTTATGTTTCGGGTCATAGGTATGGCAGGACTGATCTACAGCCCTTGAGGAGAACTCTTCAGGATATGAAAAAAGGGCGAGTGTGAGGCTCTTGATCAAGTTTTTGTCTCTGGATATCGTGTCACTCATGGTCGTGAAATTTCCGGGAGACTTCATTGGAAATGGATGAGTCTTATTCTCTTGGGTTTGGCCTTGTCCAAAGAGATTGAGGTCATTCTGTGGGATGGAAGAAGTCCGTTTTTGTTGTTGTTGTTGTTGTTTTGTTTTTTAACCTTGGGTGTCCCACCAAATGAGGAATTCCAGAATAAGCCCTGGGGAGGGGCGACTGGACAACCAATAATCTGGTTAAAAATTGGGGTCTAGGGACATGTCAAGCCCATTATGACATCTAATGGTCCAGGCACTGAGAGGACTTACTAGAGGACAGGACTCACGCTGAGGGTCACAATGCGTGTTTATGCCCTCGTCGCACTCAAGAATGGGCGGGGCCTCAGGGTGAATGCTGGTTTCTCCTACACTGAACGTTGGACAGCATGCCGACCACAAGGTTTCTTGCCATTGGTAAGGAAGAGTTCTGATTTCTGTATCACAGTCACCCCTGGGCAGTGATTGGAGATAAGGTCAGGTTCTGAAGCCTGAAAACTGAGGTAGGGAAGAGATGATGACCTAAGGCCATGGCGGGTCTGATGTGCTCAGTGTGCGATCAGCTCTCTGGGTGTTGGTCACGAGGTCCGGGCTCAGGTTGTCAGACAGTGCATTAGTGCCCAGGTTAGACTATATATTTTGGGTGCATCGAGTGCCGTGTAGGTTCTTATCTGAAGAACTCCTCAGGATATGAAGAATGAGCGAATCTGAGGCGCACGCTCAGGCTTTTTTTTCTGGATTTTGTTTCAGCGATGGCCGTGGAATGTTGGAGAGGCCTCTAGGGCCATGGACGAATCTTGCTCTCTGTGGACTTGGCCCGATCCCAATTGTTTTTCGTCAATCTGTGCGATGGGAGGACTCCTTTCAGGTTTGTTACCTCAGGTGTCCCACCAAAAGAGGAATTCCAAAGCAGAGCCCTGGGGAAGAGTGAAGGGACACCCCGAACTATGGTTAAAAATTGGGGCCTAGGGCATGGCAAGCCCAATATGCTGTCTCTCCATTCAGCCCCTGAGAGGCCGTTCCTGAGGACTGGGCTCAGGCTGAGGGTCACAATGTGTGTTTGTGACCAATGTGCCCCACAGGCATGGGCGGGGCCTCATGGACCACACTGGTTTCAACTACACTGAACCTTGGACAACATGCCAACCACAAGGTTTCTTGCCATGGGTAAAGAGTTCTGATTTCTGCATCATTTTCCAACCCGGGGCGTGATTGGAGATAAGGTCTAGTTTCTGAAGCCTGAAAACCGAGGTTGAGAAGAGATGACGAACTAAGGTCATGGCGGGTCCGAAGTGCTCAGTGTGTGGCCAGCTGTCTGTGTGGGGCCATGAGGTCCAGGCTCAGGCTGTGTCAGAAAGGGCATTAGTGCCCAGGTCAGCCTATATATTTGGGGTACAGCCGAATGGCGTGCAGGTTGATCCTCATTTGGGGTTTCTGGGTAGCCCCAGAGGGCAATGTTTTTCTTCTGGAGAACAGGCCGAGTGCTGCATTGTAGTTCTGGATTGCCAAACTGGAGGGCTTGTGGGCCAGTAGTCTGAGGACGGAAGTCTGAGAAACCAAGTTAGGACTAGGTTTCTGGGTGAGGATATCGCAGGCAAAAACTACAGACCTCGTGCATCTGAAGTCAGGGCGAGGATCAGACGATCGCTCAGGTTGGACATTCTGTCCCTGATGGCCCCTACTTGAAGGGGGGGTGGATCACGAGGCCATGGGGGTTTTCCCACGATGGGAGTTGTGAGAAGCTCCAAACTGCAAAGATTCTTCTGCAGGACAACTGAGACCTGTTGGTTGGCTCCAGGCCCATGATTCTGAGCAGGGTGTGTAGGCCTGGGCTGTTTGGACAGTTGTCCTAAAACACAAACTCGGATTATGTTCCGGGTCATAGGTATGGCAGGACTGATCGACAGACCATGAGGAGAACTCTTCGGGATATGAAAAATGGGCGAGTGTGAGGCTCTTGCTCAAGTTTTTATCTCTGGATATCGTGCCATTCATGGTCATGAAATATCCGGGTGACTTCATGGGAAATGGACGAGTCCTACTCTCTGGGGGTTTGGCCCAATCCAAAGCGTTTGTGGTCATTCTGTGGGATGGAAGAAATCCGTTTTTTTTTTTTTTTTTTTTGTTGTTTTGTTTTGTTTTTCAAACCCCACCAAATGAGGGATTACAGATTAGAGAACTGGGGGGGGCGATTGGACAACCAGAAATCTGGTTTAAATTTGGGGCTTAGGGACATGTCAAGCCATTATGGCATCTATTGTTCTAGCCACTGAGATGACGTACTAGAGGACAGGACTCACGCTGAGGGTCACAATGCGTGTTTATGCCCTCGTCGCACTCAAGAATGGGCGGGGCCTCAGGGTGAATGCTGGTTTCCCCTACACTGAACTTTGGACAACATGCCAACCATAAGGTTTCTTGCCATGGGTAAGGAAGAGTTCTGATTTCTGCATCACAGTCACCCCTGGGCAGTGATTGGAGATAAGGTCTAGGTTCTGAAGACTGAAAACTGAGGTAGGGAAGAGATGATGACCTAAGGCCATGGCGGGTCTATGTGCTCAGTGTGCGGTCAGCTGTCTGGGTGTTGGTCACGTGGTCCGGGCTCAGGTTGTCAGACAGTGCATTAGTGCCCAGGTTATACTATATATGTTGGGTGCCTTCGAGTGCCGTGTATGTTCTTATCTGGAGAACTCTTCAGGATATGAAGAATGAGCGAGTCTGAGGCGCGTGCTCAGTCTTTTGTAACTGGATTTTGTATCAGCGATGGCCCTGGAATGTTGGGGAGGCCTCCTGGGCCATGGACGAATCTTGCTCTCTGTGGATTTGGCACGATCCCAATTGTTTTTCCTCAATCTGTGGGATGGGAGGACTCCTTTCAGGTTTGTTGCCTCAGGGGTCCCACCAAAAGAGGAAATCCAAAGCAGACCCGGGGAATAGTGAAGGGACAACCCGAACTACGGTTAAAAATTGGAGCCTAGGGGCATGGCAAGCCCAATATGCTGCTCTCCATCCAGCCACTGAGAGGCCTTACCTGAGGACAGGGCTCAGGCTGAGGGTCACAATGTGTGTTTGTGACCAATGTGGCCCGCAAGCATGGGCGGGGCCTCATGGGCCACACTGGTTTCAAGTACAATGAACCTTGGACAACATGCCAAACACAAGGTTTCTAGCCATGGGGAAAGAGTTCTGATGTCTGCATCATTTTCAAACCCGGGCCGGGATTGGAGATAAGGTCTAGGTTCTGAAGCATGAAAACCGAGGTTGAGAAGAGATGACGACCTAAGGCCATGGCGGGTCCGATGTGCTCAGTGTGCGGCCAGCTCTCTGGGTGGGGCCAGGAGGTCCAGGCTCAGGCTGTGTCAGAAAGGGCATTAGTGCCCAGGTCAGCCTATATATTTGGGGTACAGCCGAATGGCGTGCAGGTTGATCCTCATTTGGGGTTTCTGGGTAGCCCCAGAGGGCAATGTTTTTCTTCTGGAGGGCAGGCAGAGTGCTGCATTGTAGTTCTGGATTGCCAAACTGGAGGGCTTTTGGGCCAGTAGTCTGAGGACTGAAGTCTGAGAACCCAAGCTAGGCCTAGGTTTCTGGGTGAGGATATGGCATGCACAATCTACAGACCTGAATCGAGATCTCGTGCATCTGAAGTCAGGGAGAGGATCAGACGATCGCTCAGGTTGGACATTCTGTCCCTGATGGCCCCTACTTGAAGGGGGGGTGGATCACGAGGCCATGGGGGTTTTCCCACGATGGGAGTTGTAAGAAGCTCCAAACTGCAAAGATTCTTCTGCAGGACAATTGAGACCTGTTGGTTGGCTCCAGGCCCATGATTCTGAGCAGGGTTCTAAGGATGGATGGCGGGGTAGGCCACCTCGCATTCCAATTGTCTCCTGGCAACAAGACAAGTTAGATATGCTGGATCTCGCGGAGCAACCGAATATGCTGAGTTGAATTGGTTTCTCCCGTGCATGTGCCTAATATGATTTTGTGTCTATGGAGACCTTGGAATGAAGCGGTGGCACTGGGGCCCTGAAGGGTTCTCCGAAAAAGAGGCTTTGACACACCTCCCACGTCGCAAGTTTCCCATGTGTAGATGAGATTTGTTCTGATGGGTGAGTCAAGAAACAGCCATATGCTGGTACTAAAATCCAGGCCTCTGAGGAAGATGCCTGGAAACCAAAGCAATGGATCCGATTAGGGCCTAGGGGCCTGTTCATTCCTTTGTCCTCTGGGTATATCAGTCTACAAGTCTGAGTGCAGGTAGCTTCTCAGATGGGCTAAGATTGCTCCTGTTTGTCCTGGGAAGCCACCACTATTGGGATGGCCTCAGGGACTTTGGAGCTTTATTCTATTAGTAGAGTTGTGGCCATTGGAATGGGCACACAGAATTCCCTTGGAGAGGGCAAGTACAGTCCTCAGGTTGGGTCCAGGGGCCTGAGCCTGTAGGGTGTGTAGGCCTGGGCTGTTTGGACAGTTGTCCTAAAACACAAACTCGGATTATGTTTCGGGTCATAGGTATGGCAGGACTGATCGACAGACCATGAGGAGAACTCTTCGGGATATGAAAAATGGGCGAGTGTGAGGCTCTTGCTCAAGTTTTTATCTCTGGATATCGTGCCATTCATGGTCATGAAATATCCGGGTGACTTCATGGGAAATGGACGAGTCCTACTCTCTGGGGGTTTGGCCCAATCCAAAGCGTTTGTGGTCATTCTGTGGGATGGAAGAAATCCGTTTTTTTTTTTTGTTGTTGTTGTTGTTGTTTTGTTTTGTTTTTCAAACCCCACCAAATGAGAGATTACAAAGTAGAGAACTGGGGAGGGGCGATTGGACAACCAGAAATCTGGTTTAAATTTGGGGCTTAGGGACATGTCAAGCCATTATGGCATCTATTGTTCTAGCCACTGAGATGACGTACTAGAGGACAGGACTCACGCTGAGGGTCACAATGCGTGTTTATGCCCTCGTCGCACTCAAGAATGGGCGGGGCCTCAGGGTGAATGCTGGTTTCCCCTACACTGAACTTTGGACAACATGCCAACCATAAGGTTTCTTGCCATGGGTAAGGAAGAGTTCTGATTTCTGCATCACAGTCACCCCTGGGCAGTGATTGGAGATAAGGTCTAGGTTCTGAAGACTGAAAACTGAGGTAGGGAAGAGATGATGACCTAAGGCCACGGCGGGTCTTATGGGCTCAGGGTGCAGTCAGCTGTCTGGGTGTTGCTCAGGAGGTCCCAGCTCAGGGTGTGTCAGACAGTGCATAACTGCCCAGGTTAGACTATATAATTTGGGTACATTCGAGTGCCGTTAAAGTTTATTCTCATTTAATGTGCCCGGGCAGCTCATTGGGCAATATTTTGTTTCTCGAGGGCAGGCAGAGTGCTGCAATGATTGTCTGGAATTGCCAAGCTTGTGGGCTTCGGGGCCTGGAGTGGGAGGACGGAAGTCTGAGAACACAAGTTAGACTTGGGATTCAGGGCGAGAGCACAGCATGTACCTCCTGAAGATCTCAAGCAATATCTCATGCATCTGAAGTCAGAGCGAGGATCAGACGTTGGCTCAGCTTGGATTTTCTGTTCATGACGGCCCCTTCATGAAGGGAGTCGAATCTCGAGGCCGTGGAGGTTTTCCCACGTTGGAGTGGTGGGATGCCCCCTCCAAGGATTCCTTCTGCGGGGGACAATTGAGACCTGTTGGACAGCTCCAGGAACCCATATGGATGAGTCCAGACCAACGTTCGAGGATGGATGCCTTGGAAGCCCGCCTCGCATTCCAATTGTCTCCTTGCGACAAGACAGTTTTGATCTGATGGCTCTGCGGGAGCAACTGGGGTGGCTGAGTTGAAATGGACTTTCCTGAGGATGGGTCTAATGTGTGTTTATGTCCATGAGGGCCTTGGAATGGGGCGGTGGCACCGGGACCCTGAAGTATTCTCCTAAGCTTTTGACATAGCTCCCATGCACAAGTTTCCTTGTGGAGACGAGGTTTGTTCTGATGGGTGCCTCAGAAAAACCCCAATGCTGGTATTGGAATCCAGGGTTTTGAGGAGACATGCCTGTAAACCAAAGCAATGGATCGGATTTTGGCCAAGGTCCGGTCTGGTTCAATCTTCTTCTCTGGGGACATCCATCTAGGGTATGAGTGGACGAAGATGCTCAGCTGGTGACAGACTGACCTTTTTTGTCCCGGGCGACATATACTATTGGTATGTCCTCAGGGACTTTGGAGTGTTCTCCTAATTTGTACGTTTTTGGACAATGGAATGGAGAAATTCCCATGGATTGGGTAGGCACAGTCGTTATGTGTGGCTCCAGGGTCCCCAGCCTGGATGGTGTGTGGCCCAGGACTTTGAGGACAGAAGTCTGAAAACACAAACTCAGCTTATGTTTGGGGACGTAGGTATGGCAGGCCCGATCTACAAACCATGAGAAGACATCTTCAGGATATGAAGATAGTGCGAGTCTGAGGTGCTTGCTCAGGCTTTTGTCTCTGGATTTTATTTCAGCGATGGCTGTGGAATGTCGAGGAGGCCTCATGGGACATGGACGAATCTTGCTCTCTGTGGATTTGGCCCGATACCAATTGTTTTTTCGTCAATCTGTTGGATGGAGGACTCCTTTCAGGGTTGTTACCTCAGGTGTCCCACCAAAAGAGGGATTTCAAAAGCAGAGCCCTGGGCAAGAGTGAAGGGACAACCCGAACTATTGTTTTAAAATTGGGGCCTAGGGGCATGGCAACCCAATATGCTGTCTCTTCATCCAGCCACTGAGAGGCCTTACCTGAGGACTGGGCTAAGGCTGAGGGTCACAATGTGTGTTTGCTACCTATCTGGACCGCGAGCAATGGCGGGGCCTCATTGGACACACTGGTTTCCACTACACTGAATGTTGGACTACAAGCCAACCACAAGTTTTCCTGCCATCGGGAAGGAGTTCTGATTTTTGCATCATTTTCAAACCTGGGCAGTGATTGGAGATAAGGTCTAGGTTCTGAAGCCTGAAAACTGAGGTTGGGAAGGGATAACGACCTAAGGCAATGGCTGGTCCGATGTGCTCAGTGAGTGGCCAGCTGTATGGGTGGGGCCAGGAGGTCCAGGCTCAGGCTGTGTCAGAAAGGGCATTAAGGCCAGGTCAGCCTATAAATTTGGGTACAGCCAATTGGCGTGCAGGTTGATCTTCATTTGGGGTTTCTAGGTAGCCCCAGAGGGCAATGTATTTCTTCTGCAGGGCATGTAGAGTGCTGCATTGTAGTTCTGGATTGCCAAAATGGAGGGCTTGTGAGCCAGTAGTATGTGGACAGAAATCTGAGGACACAAGCAAAGCTTAGGTTTCTGGGTTAGGACATGGCAGGCACAATCTACAGACCTGAACCGAGATCTCGTGCATCTGAAGTCAGGGTGAGGATCAGACGTTCGCTCAGGTTGGACCTTATGTACCTGATGGCCCCTTTATGAAGGGAGGGGGATCATGTGGCCATGGGGGTTCTCTCACGATGGGAGTTCTGAGAAGCTCCCAACTGCAAAGATTCTTCTGCAGGATAATTGACACCTCTTGGTTGGCTCCAGGACTACGATTCTGAGCAGGGTTCTAAGGATTGATGGCTGGGTAGCCCACCTCGCATTCCAATTGTCTCCAAGCAACAAGACAGGTCAGATCTGCTGGATCTGGCGGAGCAACCGAGGAGGCTGAGTTGAAATGGACTCTCCCGTGGATGTGACATAATATGATTTTGTGTCTATGGAGACCTTGGAATGAAGCGGTGGCACTGGGGGGCCCTGAAGGGTTCTCCTAACGAGAGGCTTTCACACAGCTCCATCGTGCAAGTTTCCCATGTGTAGATGAGATTTGTTCTGATGGTCAGTCAAGAAAAACAGCCTTATGCTGTTATTGAAATCCAGGCCTCTGAGGAGAGATGTCTCGAAACCAAAGCAATGTTTCCGATAGGTGCCTAGGGGCCTGCTCGTTCCTTATTACCTCTGGGGATAACAGTCTACGGGTCTGAGTGCAGGTAGGTGCTCAGATGGGCTCAGATTGCCCCTGTTTGTCCTGGGAAGCCACCACTATTGGGATGGCCTCAGGAATTTTGGAGGTTTATCCTCTTAGTAGGGTTGTGGCCATTGGAATGGGCACATACAATTCCCTTGGAGAGTGCAAGCACAGTCTTCACGTTTGGTCTCAGGGGCCTAAGCCTGTAGGTTGTGTAGGCCAGAGCTGTTGGGACAGTTGTCTGAAAACACAAACTCGGCTTATGTTTCAGGTCATAGGTATGGCAGGACTGATCTACAGACCATGACGAGAACACTTTGGGATATGAAAAAAGGGCGAGTGTGAGGCTCTTGCTCACGTTTTTGTCTCTAGATATTGTGTCACTCATGGTCGTGAAATTTCCCGGTGACTTCATGGGAAATGGACGAGTCTTACTCTCTGGGGGTTTGGCCCCGTCCAAGGAGTTTGGGGTCACTCTGTGGGATGGAAGAAGTCTGTTATTTTTGTTGTTGTTGATTTGTTTTGTTTTGTTTTTCAACCTCAGGTGTCCCACCAAATGAGGTATTCCAGAGTAGAGCCCTGGGGAGTTGTGACTGGACAACCAGAAATCTGGTTAAAAATTGGGGCCTAGGGACATGTCAAGCCCATTATGACATCTAATTGTCCAGCCACTGAGAGGATTTACTAGAGGTCAGGAATCACGCTGAGGGTCACAATGCGTGTTTATGCCCTCGTCGCACTCAAAAATGGGCGTGACCTCAGGGTGAATGCTGGTTTCTCCTACACTGAACGTAGGACAACATGGCAACCACAAGGTTTCTTGCCTTGTGTAAGCAGGAGTTCTGATTTCTGCATCACAGTCACCCCTGGGCCGTGATTGGAGATAAGGTCTACGTTCTGAAGCCTGAAAACTGAGGTAGGGCAGAGATGATGACCTAAGGCCATGAGGGGTCTGATGTGCTCAGTGTGCGGTCAGCTGTCTGGGTGTTGCTCAGGAGGTCCCGGCTCAGGTTGTGTCAGACAGTGAATTACTGCCCAGGTTAGACTATATAATTTGGGTACATTCGAGTGCCGTGTAGGTTTATTCTCATTTAATGTGCCCGGGCAGCTCTATAGGCAATATATTTTTTCTAGAGGGCAGGCAGAGTGCTGCAATGATGGTCCGGAATTGCCAAACTTGTAGGCTTCGGGGCCAGGAGTGTCAGGATGGAAGTCTGAGAACACAAGCTAGACTTGGGATTCAGGGCGAGGGCACGGCATGTACCCCCTGAAGATCTGAAGCAATATCTCATGCTTCTGAAGTCAGAGCGAGTACCAGACTTTGACTCAGCTTGGATTTTCTGTTCATGATGGCCCCTTCATGAAGGGAGCGGATTCTCTCGAGAGCGTGGAGGTTTTCCCACGTGGGGAGTGGTGGGATGCCCCCTCCAAGGATTCCTTCTGCGGGACAATTGAGACCTGTTGGACAGCTCCAGGACATCCCATATGGATGAGTCCAGACCAACGTTCGAGGATGGATGCCTGGGAAGCCCGCCTCGCATTCCAATTGTCTCCTAGCGACAAGACAGTTTAGATCTGATGGCTCTGCGGGAGCAACCGGGGTGGCTGAGTTGCAATGGACTTTCCTGAGGATGGGTCTAATGTGTGTTTGTGTCCATGAGGGCCTTGGAATGGGGCGGTGGCACCGGGACCCTGAAGTATTCTCCTAAGCTTTTGACATAGCTCCCATGCATAAGTTTCCTTGTGGAGACTAGTTTGGTTCTGATGGGTGCCTCAGGAAAACCCCAATGCTGGTATTGGAATCCAGGGTTTTGAGGACACATGCCTGTAAACCAAAGCAATGGATCCGATTTTGGCCTATGGTCCTGTCTGGTTCAATCTTCTTCTCTGGGGACATCCATCTAGGGTATGAGTGGAGGTAGATGCTCAGCTGGTGTCAGACTGCCCTTTTTTGTTCCGGGCGACCTATACTATTGGGATGGCCTAGGGACTTTGGAGGATTCTCCTAATTTGTACTATTTTGGACAATGGAATGGGCAGAATTCCCATGGATTGGGTAGGCACAGTCCTAATGTGTGGCTCCAGGGTCCCCAGCCTGGATGGTGTGTGGCCCAGGATTTTGAGGACAGAAGTTTGAAAACACAAACTCAGCTTATGTTTGGGGACATAGGAATGGCAGGCCCGATCTACAAACCATGAGAAGACATCTTCAGGATATGAAGAAAGTGCGAGTCTGAGGTGCTTGCTCAGACATTTGTCTTTGGATTTTGTTTCAGCGATGGCCGTGGATGGACGAGGAGGCCTCATTGGCCATGGATGAATCTTCCTCTCTGTGGTTTTAGCCCAATCCCAATTGTTTTTCGTCAATCTGTTGGATGGAGGACTCCTTTCAGGGTTGTTACATCATGTGTCCCACCAAAAGAGGAATTCCAAAGCAGAGCCCTGGGGAAGAATGAAGGGACAACACGAACTATGGTTAAAAATTGGGGCCTATGGGTATGGCAAGCCCAATATGCTGTCTCTTCATCCAGCCACTGAGAGGCCTTACCTGAGGACTGGGCTAAGGCTGTGGGTCACAATGTGAGTTTGCCACCTATGTGGCCCGCGAAATGGCGCCGCCTCATCGGACAAACAGGTTTCCACTACACTGAACGTTGGACAACAAGCCAACCACAAGGTTCTTGCCATTGGGAAGGAGTTCTGATTTCTGCATCATTTTCAAACCTGGGCAGTGTTTGGAGATAAGGTATAGGATCTGAATCCTGAAAACCGAATTGGGAAGAGAGAACGACCTAAGGCAATGGCTGGTCCTATGTGCTCAGTGAGCGGCAAGCTGTCTGGGTGGGCCCAGGAGGTCCAGGCTCAGGCTCTGTCAGAAAGGGCATTATTGCCCAGATCAGCCTACATATTTTGCGTACAGCCATGTGGCGTGCAGGTTGATCTTCATTTGGGGTTTCTGGGTAGCCCCAGAGGGCAATGTTTTTCTTCTGGAGTGCAAGCAGAGTGCTGCATTGTAACTCTGGATTGCCAAACTGGAAGGCTTGTGAGCCATTAGTCTGAGGACGGAAGTCTGAGGACACAAGCTAGGCTTAGGTTTCTGTGTGAGGACATGGCAGGCACAATCTACAGACCTGAATCGAGATCTCGTGCACCTGAAGTCAGGGTGAGGATCAGACTATTTCTCAGGTTTGGCACCGTCCAAAGAGTTTGGGGTCATTCTGTGGGATGGAAGAAGTCCGTTTTTTTGTTGTTGTTGTTGTTGTTGTTGTTGTTTTGTTTTCTTTTTCAAACCCCACCAAATGAGGGATTCCAGAGTAGATCCCTGGGGAGGGGCGATTGGACAACCAGAAATCTGGTTTAAATTTGGGGCCGAGGAACATGTCAAGTCATTATGGCATCTAATTGTCTAGCCACTGAGAGGACGTACTAGAGGACAGGACTCACGCTGAGGGTCACAATGCGTGTTTATGCCCTCGTCGCACTCAAGAATGGGCGGGGCCTCAGGGTGAATGCTGGTTTCCCCTACACTGAACGTTGGACAACATGCCAACCATAAGGTTTCTTGCTATGGGTAAGGAAGAGTTCTGATTTCTGCATCACACTCACCCCTAGGCAGTGATTGGAGATAAGGTCTAGGTTCTGAAGCCTGAAAACTGAGGTAGGGAAGAGATAATGACCTAAGGCCACGGAGGGTCTTATGGGCTCAGGGTGCGGTCAGCTGTCTGGGTGTTGTTCAGGAGGTTCCGGCTCAGGGGGCGTCAGACAGTGCATTACTGCCCAGGTTAGACTATATAATTTGGGTACATTAGAGTGCCGTGTAAGTTTATTCTCATTTAATGCGCCCGGGCAGCTCATTGGGCAATATTTTGTTTCTAGAGGGCAGGCAGAGTTCTGCAATGATGGTCCGGAATTGCCAAACTTGTGGGCTTCGGTGCCAGGAATGTGAGGACGGAAGTCTGAGAACCCAAGCTAGACTTGGGATTCAGGGCGAGGGCACGGCATGTACCTCCTAAAGATCTGAAGCAATATCTCATGCATCTGAAGTCAGAGCGAGGATCAGACGTTGGCTCATCTTGGATTTTCTGTTCATGACGGCCCCTTTATGAAGGGAGCCGAATCTCGAGGCCGTGGAGGTTTTCCCACGTTTGGAGTGGTGGGATGCCCCCTCCTAGGATTCCTTCTGCGGGACAATTGAGACCTGTTGGACAGCTCCAAGACATCCCATATGGATGAGTCCAGACCAACGTTCGAGGATGGATGCCTGGGAAGCCCGCCTCGCATTCCAATTGTATCCTAGCATCAAGACAGTTTAGATCTGATGGCTCTGCGGGAGCAACCGGGGTGGCTGAGTTGAAATGGACTTTCCTGAGGATGGGTCTAATGTATGTTTGTATCCATGAGGGCCTTGGAATGGGGCGGTGGCACCGGGACCTGAAGTATTCTCCTCAGCTTTTGACATAGCTCCCATGCACAAGTTTCCTTGTGGAGACGAGGTTTGTTCTGATGGGTGCCTCAGAAAAACCCCAATGCTGGTATTGGAATCCAGGGTTTTGAGGACACATGCCTGTAAACCAAAGCAATGGATCGGATTTTGGCCTAGGGTCCTGTCTGGTTCAATCTTCTTCTCTGGGGACATCCATCTAGGGTATGAGTGGAGGAAGATGCTCAGCTGGTGACAGACTGACCTTTTCTGTCCCGGGCGACCTATACTATTGGGATGGCCTCAGAGACTTTGGAGGGTTCACCTAATTTGTAAGATTTTGGACAATGGAATGGGCAGAATTCCCATGGATTGGGTAGGCACAGTCGTTATGTGTGGCTCCAGGGTCCCCAGCCTTGATGGTGTGTTGCACAGGACTTTGAGGAACGATGTCTGAAAACACAAACTCAGCTTATGTTTGGGGACGTAGGTATGGCAGGCCCGATCTACAAACCATGAGAAGACATCTTCAGGATATGAAGATAGTAGGAGTCTGAGGCGCTTGCTCAGGCTTTTGTCTCTGGATTTTGTTTCAGCGATGGCCGTGGAATGTTGAGGAGGCCTCATGGGCCATGGACGAATCTTGCTCTCTGTTCATTTGGCCCAATCCCAATTGTTTTTTCGTCAATCTGTTGGGTGGAGGACTCCTTTCAGGGTTGTTACATCAGGTGTCCCACCAAAAGAGGAATTCCAAAGCAGAGACTTGGGGAAGCGTGATGGGACAACACGAACTATGGTTAAAAATTGGGGCCTAAGGGCATGGCAAGCCCCAATATGCTGTCTCTTCATCCAGCAACTGAGAGGCCTTACCTGAGGACTGGGCTAAGGCTGAGGGTCACAATGTGTGTTTGCTACCTATCTGGACCGCGAGCAATGGCGGGGCCTCAATGGACACACTGGTTTCTACTACACTGAACGTTGGACAACAAGCCAACCACAAGTTTTCCTGCCATCGGGAAGGAGTTCTGATTTCTGCATCATTTTCAAACCTGGGCAGTGATTGGAGATAAGGTCTAGGTTCTGAAGCCTGAAAACTGAGGTTGGGAAGGGATAACGACATAAGGCCATGGGGGTCTGAAGTTCTCAGTTTGTAGCCAGCTGTCTGGGTGGGCCCAGGAGGTCCAGGCTCAGGCTGTGTCAGAAAGGGCATTATTGCCCAGGTCATCCTATATATTTTGGGTATAGCCAAGTGTCGTGCAGGTTGATCTTCATTTGGGGTTTCTAGGTAGCCCCAGAGGGCAATGTATTTCTTTTGCAGGGCAGGGAGAGTGCTGCATTGTAGTTCTGGATTGCCCAAATGGAGGGCTTGTGAGCCAGTAGTCTGTGGACAGAAGTCTGAGGACACAAGCAAGGCTTAGGTTTCTGGGTGAGGACATGGCAGGCACAATCTACAGACCTGAACCGAGATCTCGTGCATCTGAAGTCAGGGTGAGGATCAGACGATCACTCAGGTTGTACCTTATGTCCCTGATGGCCCCTTGATGAAGGGGGGGGGGGGATCATGTGGCCATGGGTGTTCTCTCACAATGGGAGTTCTGAGAAGCTTCCAGCTGCAAAGATTCTTTTGCAGGACAATTGAGATTGTTGGTTGGCTCCAGGCCAACGATTCCGAGCAGGGTTTTAAGGATGGATGGCGGTGTAGGCCACCTCACATTCAAATTGTCTCCTAGCAACAAGACAAGTTAGATCTGCTGGATCTCGCGGAGCAACCAAATACGCTCAGTTGAAATGGACTCTCCTGTGGATGGGTCCTAATGTGTTTTTTCTAATGGGGCAGTGGCACACAGGCCCTGAAGGATTCTCCTAACTGGAGGTTTTGAGACATCTTCAAAGGATAATTTTCCCATGTGGAGAAGAGATTTGTTTTGATTGCTGCCTCATGAAATCCCCATATGCTAATATTGGAAACCAGGCCTCTGAGGAGAGATACCTGTAACTGAACACAATGAATCTGATTCAGGCCTAGGGGCCTGTCTGATTCAATCTTCTTCTCTGGGGACATCCATCTACGCTGAGTAGTGGTAGATGCTCAGCTGGTTTCAGATGACCCTTGTTTGTCCTGGGCGGCCTACATTATTGGGATGTCCTTGGGGACTCTGGAGGTTTTTCCTAATTTGTACGATTGTGGATAATGGAATGGGCAGAATTCCCGTTGTATGGACAGGCACAGTCCTGATGTGTGGCTCCAGGGGCCCCAGCCTGAAGGGTCTGTGGGCCAGGAATGTGGGGACAGAAGTCTGAAAACACAAACTCGGCTTAGGTTTGGGAAGTAGGTATGGCAGGCCCGATCTACAGACCGTGAGCAGAACTCTTTGGGATACGACAAAAGAGCGAGTGTGAGGTGCTTGCTCAGACTTTTGTCTCTGGATTTGTTGTCAACGATGGCTGTGGAATCTCAGGGAGGCCTCATAGGCCATGGACGAGACTTCCTCTCTGTGAATTTGGTCCAATCCCAATTGTTTTGGGTCAATCTGAAGGATGGGAGTAGTCCTTTTAGTTTTGTTACCTCAGGTGTCCCACCAAAAGAGGGATTCCAAAGCAGAGCTCTGGGGAGGGATGAATGGACATCCCGAACAATCCAATTGGGGTGAGGTCGAGAACCGAGCAGGTTGATCCTCATTTGGGGTTTATGGAGATCCACATAGAGCAACGTTTTTCTTCTGGAGGGCCAGCATAGGGCTGCATTTTGGTTCCAGAATTCCAAGTCTTGAGGACATGTTTGCCAGGAGTGTGAGGAAGGAAGTCTGAAAACACAAGGTAGCACGAGGTTTGGGCCCACTGTGCAGAGGCTGAATCGGGATCTCCTTCATCTGAGGTAAGGGCGAGTATCAGATGTTGCCTCAAGCTGGAGTTTGTGTCCATGACGGCCACTTCCTGAAGGGGGTGGGGGCGTCATGAGGCCAGGGAGGTTTCCCTACGCTGGGAGTTGTGAGCTGCTCCAAACTTCAAAGTTTCCTTCTTCAGGACAGTCGAGTACTATTGGATGGTTCCAGGATACCCCATACAGAAAGACTCGAGAGCAGGGGCCTAAGCATGGATGCCGTGAAACGCCAACTCACCTTCCCATTGCCTGGTCGAGACAAGGCACGCTCAATCTGCGGGCTCTTGGGTGAGCTACCCAGAAGGCTGAGTTTAAATGGACTTTCCTGAGGATGAGTCATAATGTGGGTTGGTGGCTATGGAGACCTTGGAATGTGGCAGTAGCTAAGGGACTCTGCAGGATTCTCCAACCCGAAGGGTTTGACACAACTCCAACAAGGAAGCTTTCCATGCGGAGATGAGAGGTGTTTCTGTCTGGTGCCTCCGGATAGCCCCATATGCTGGTTTTCGAAACCAGGCCTCTGAGGAGTGATACCTGGACACCAAAGCAAGAGTTCATAATAGGGCCTAGGGGCCTGTCTGGTTCAATCTTCTGTCTCTGCGGATTTCAGTCTGTGTGTCTGCATGGAGATAGTAGTTGCTCAGCTGGTGTCATAATGCCCCTGTTTGTCCAGTGCGGCTTGCGGTAGTGGGATGTCCTTGGGGACCTTGAGGTTTCTACTATTTTGTAGAGTTGTGGCCAATGGAACGGGCAGTTTCTTAGGAGAGAGTAGGCACAGTTCTGTGGTGTGGCTCCAGAGACCCCAGCCTGGAGGCGGTGTGGGCCACGGCTGTGCAGACAGACATCCAAAAACCCAAACTCAGCTCAGGTTTGGGGCCGAGGTTATGGCAGGCCTGATCTACAGTCCGTGAGGGGAGCTCCTCTGGATATGAAAGAAGGGTGAGAGGGAGGCAGTCGCTCAGTCTTTTGTCTCTGGATATTTTGTCCACAATGGCCGTTTAATGTAGGAGTTGCCTCATGGGTCGTAGAAGTCTCCCTCTCTGGTAGTTTGTCCAGCCCCCAAGAGTTTGGGGTCATTCTGTGGGAAGGGAAGAGTCCTGTTTTCTGCTTCATGTGTCCCCCCAGTAGAGGGATTCTGGAGCATAGCAGTGGGTACTGACAACTGGAATACTCACTCTCTGGTTAAGCCTGGGGGCCTATGGATATGACAAGCCCCATATGCAGGATCTTGGTCCAGCCACTGAGAGGCATTACTTTAATACGGGACTCACGCTACAGGTCACAATGCATGTCTGTGCCCTAGACGGCCCTCAAGCACTGGCGTGGCCTTTCCGACAATGCAGGTTTTCCCACATTGAACGTTGGACAACATGCCAACCACAAGGTTTCTGGCCATGGGGAAGGAGGAATTCTAATTTCTGCATCACGTTCACCCCTGGGCAGTGATTGGAGATAAGGTCTAGGTTCTGAAGCCTGAAAACCGAGGTTGGGAAGAGATGACGAACTACAGCCATAGCGGGTCCCTTGTGTCCAGGTTGGAGCCAGCTGTCTAGGTGTCGTTTGGGATGTCTTGTCTCAGGCTGTGCCAGACAGGGCATTCGTATTCAGGGTAGGCTGTATAATTGCTTTACAGTCGAGTGGCATGCATTAGATAATCATTTGGGGTTTCTTATTAGCAGCATAGGGCAAAGTTTTTCTTCTGGAGGGCAGGCAGAGTGCTGCATTGTGTCTTCGAAATTCCCAAACTGGAGGGCTTGTGGGCCAGGAGAGTGAGGACGGAAGTCTGAGAACACAAGCTAGGCTTAGGTTTCGGGGAATGGACATGGCAGGCACACTCTGCAGAGCTGAATTGAGATCTCATGAGTCTGAAGTCAGGTCGAGGATCAGACTTTGGCTCTGGTTGGAGTTTCTGTCCATGTTGGACCCTTCATGAAGGGGGGGGGCATTATGAGGCCATGGGGGTTTCCCCACTATTAGAGTTGTGAGATGCTCCGAACTGCAAGGATTCCTTCTGTGGGACAATTAAGATTGTTGGATGGCTCTGGGACATCTCATAAGGTATTTTTCCAGAACAGGGTTCTAAGTATGGATGCCTGGGCAGACAGCCTCAATTCCAATTGTCTCCTAGCAACAAGAAACGTTTGATCTGCTGGCTTGGGGTAGCATCAGAGGGGGCTGAGTTGGAATGGACTTTCCTGAGGATGGTCTTAAATGAGTTGAAATAGACTTTCCTGAGGATGGTCTTAATGTTGGTTTGAGTCCATTGAGACCTTGGTATGGGGCAGTGGCACAAGGGCCCTGAAGGATTCTGCTAACCAGAGGTTATAACAAAGCTCCAATGAGCAAGTTTTCCATGGGGAGACGAGATTTGTTCTTATTTGTGCCTCAGGAAACCACCATTTGCTGGTATTGGAAATGAGGCCTCTGAGGAGAGATGCATGGAAACCAAAGCAATGGATCTGATTAGGGCCTAGGGGCCTGTCTGGTTCAATATTCTTCTCTGGGGACATCTTTTGTCTGAGTGGAGGTAGTTGCTCAGCTGGTTTGAGATCACACCTGTTTGTCCTGGGCGGCCTACACTATTGGGATGGCCTCGGTAACTTTGGAGGTTTTTCCTAATTTGCAAGGTTGTGTCCAAAGGAGTGGGAAGAATTCTCTTGAAAGGGAAGCACAGTCCTGAGATGTGGCTCCAGGGACCCAAGTGTGGAGCATGTGTGGTCCAGGGCTATTTGGACAAAAGTCTGAAAACACAAACTCCACTTAGGTTTGGGTCTGTTGGTATGGCCGGCCCGATATATAGACCGTGAGGAGAACTCTTCGGGATATGAACAAAGGGCGAAAGTGAGGTGCTTGCTCATGCTTATTTTTTTCTGGATATGTGTCACCGATTGCCATGGAATGTCCGGGTGTCCTCATGGGCCATCGATGAGGCTCCTTTTCTGGGGTTGACCCAATCCCAAGAGTTTGGGGTCATTCTGTGGGAAGGGAGGAGGCCTTTCTGTTTTTTTTTTTTTTTTTTTTTTTTTTTTTTTTTTTTTACCTCAGGTGGACCACCAAAAGAGGGATTCCACAGCAGAGTCCTGGGGAGGGGCGACTGGACAACCAGAACTCTGGTTAACATTGGGACCTAAGAACATGGCAAGCCCCATATGTGGGCTCTTGGTCCAGACACTGAGAGGCCTTCCTTGAGCATAGGGCTCACATTGAGTTTCACAATGTGTGTTTTGTGCCCAAGGAGCCCCTCAAGTCAGGGCGTGGCCTAATGTACCATGCTGGTTTCTCCTACACTGAACGTTGCACAATATGGCAAGCACAAGTTTTCTGGCCATGGGGAAGAAGGAGTTCTAATTTCTGCAACATTTTCACTCCTGGACTGTGATTGGATTTAAGGTCTAGGTTCTGAAGCCTGAAAACTGAGGTTGGGAAGAGATGAAGACCTAGGGCCATGGTGTGACTGATGTGCTCAGTGTTCGGCCAGCTGTTGAGTGTGGGTTGGGAGGTGCAGGCTCAGGCTGTGGCAGACAGGGAATTAGTGCCCAGGCTAGACTGTATCATTGGGGTGCAGTCGAGTTTCGTGCAGGTTGGTACTCATTTGTGCTTACTGGGTAGCCCCAGAGGGCAACGTTTTTCTTCTGGAAGGAAGACACAGTGCCACATAGTGGCTCCAGAATTCCCAAACTGGAAGGCTTGTGGGCCAGGAGTGTGAGGAAAAAATTCTGAGAACACAAGCCAGACTTAGATTTCGGGGTGAGGGGACGGCAGGAACCCTCTGCAGAGATGATTCGAGATCCCGTGTACCTGAAGACAGAGCTAGGATTAGACGTTGGCTCAGGTTGGAGTTTCTGTCCATGACGGCCCCTTCATGAAGGGGAGGGTGTCACGAGGCCATGGAGGTTTTCCCACGATGGGAATTGTGAGATGCTCCAAACCACAATGATTCCTTCCGTGGGACAGTCGAGACCTGCTGGATGGCTCCAGGACATCCCATAAGGAAGTTATCCAGAGCAGGGTTCTAAGGATGGATGCCTGGGCAGCCTGCCTCCCATTCCAGGTGTCTCATAGCGCCAAGGCAAGTTCGATCTGCTGGATCTAGGGGAGTAACCGAGGCGGGTGTGTTGAAATGGGTGAGTTGAGGATGGGTCAGAATGTGCATTTGTGTCCATGGAGACCTTGGAATGGGGTGCTTGATCCGGGGCCTTGAGGGATGTTCATAACCGGAGGTTTTGATGGAGCTCTAAAGAGTACGTTTCCTATGTAGAGAAGAGAATTGTTTTGATGAGTGCCTAAGGAATCTCCTATATGCTGGTATGAGAAACCAGGCCTCTGAGGAGAGATGCCTGGAAACAAAAGCAATGGATATGATTAGGGCCTAGGTGCCTGTCCGGTTCAATCTCTTTCCTGGGGATACGTGTCTATGGATCTGAGTGGAGGAAGTTGCTCGGCTTGTGTCAGATCGCCCCTGTTTGTCCTGGGCAGCCTTTAATATTGGGAATGGCCTCGGGATTTTCGAGTTTCTCCTAATCTATAGGGTTGTGGCCAATGGAATGGGCAGAAATCCCCTGGAGAGGGCAGGCACAGTTCTGAGTTTGGCTCTAGGGGCCAAGCCTTGAGAGTATGTGGGCCAGGCCTGTGGGGACAGAAGTCTGGAAACACAAATTCCGCTTAGGATTGGGGACATAGGTATGGCACGCCCAATCTACAGACCGTGATAACACTTAGGGATATGAAAAAGGGTGAGTTTGAGGTGCTTGCTCAGGTTTTGTCTCTGGATTTGTGTCAACAATGTGGGTCGAATGCTGGCGTGGCCTCATGGGTTGTGGACGGCTTTCCTTCTCTGAGGATTTGACCCAATCCCAAGAGTTTGGGTACATTCTGTGGGATGGGAGGTGTCCTTTCTGTTTTTTTATTTTATTTTATGTACCTCATGTGTGCCAATAAAAGAGGGATTCCAGAGCAGAGTCCTTGGTAGGGACACCTGGATAACCCCACCTCTGTTTATGTTTGGGGGCCTAGGGGCATGGCAAGACCAATATGTGTGCTCCTGATTCAGGAAAGGGCTCATGCTGAGGGTCACAATGCCTATTTGTGCCCAACAAGGCCCTCAAGCATGGGAAGGGCCTCATGGGCCACGCTGGATTCTCCCACACTGAACGGTGGAGAATATGCCAACCACAAGGTTTCCGGCCATGGCGAAGGAAGAGTTGTGATTTCTGCATCACGTTCACCCCTGGACAGTGATTGGAGTTTAGGTCTAGGTTCTGAAACCCGAAAACCGAGGTTGGGAAGAGATGAAGACCTAAGGACCTGATGGGTACAATGAGCTCAGTGTGTGGCTATCTGTTGAGCGTAGGTCTGGAGGTGTGGGCTCATGCTGTGTCAGACAGGGCATTAGACAGGGTAGACTGTATATTTGGGGTGCAGTCGAGTGGCGTTCAGTTGATCCTCATTCGGGTTTCTAGGTAGCTCCATAAGGCAACGTTTTTCTTCTGGAGGGCAGGCAGAGTGCTGCATTGTGGCCCCAGTATTGCCAAATTGTAGGGCTTTTGGGCCAGGGGTGTGAGGACGGTAGTCTGAGAACACAAGCTAGGCTTAGTTTTTGGGGTGAGGGCACAGAAGGCACACTCTGCAGAGCTGAATCTAGATCTCATGCACCTGAAACCTGGGCGAATATCAGACGTTTGCTCAGGTTGGAGTTTCTGTCCATGATGGCCCCTTTATAAAGTGGAGCGTCTCAAGAGGCCATGAAGATTTTCCCACAATTGGAGTTGTGAGATGCACCAGACTGCAAAGATTCCTTCTGTGGGACACTTGAGACCTGTTGGATGGCTCTAGGATATCCCATATGGAACGACTCCAGAGTAGGGTTCTAAGGATGGATGCCTGGGCAGCCCGCCTCCCATTCTAGTTGTCTCCTAGCAACAAGGCAGGTTTGATCTGCAGGCCCTGGGGGAGAAACCAAGGGGGATGAGTTGACATGGACTCTACCGAGGATAGATCATAATGTGGGTTTAAGTCCATGGAGACCTTGGAATGGGGCGCTTGATCCGGGGCCCTGAAAGATTCTCCTAAACAGACGTTTTTATAGAGCTCCAAAGAGTACATTTCCTATGTGGAGACGAGATTTTTCTATGAGTGCCTCAGTAATCCCCCATATGCTGGTATTGGTAACCAGGCCTCTAAGGAGAGATGCCTGGAAACAAAAGCAAAGGATCTGATTAGGGCCTAAGTGCCTGTCCAGTTCAATCTTATTCTATGGGGATATCTGTCTCTGGGTCTGAGTGGAGGTAGTTTCCTAACTTGTGAAAGATCATCCCTGTTTGTCCTGGGCAGCCAACACTATTGGGATGGCCTCGGGGAGTTTGGAGGTTTCTCCTAATCTATAGGGTTGTGTCCAATGGAAATGGCAGAATTCCCCTGGAAAGGGAAGCCACAGTCCTCAGGTGTGGCTCCAGGGGCCCCAGCTTGGATGCTGTGTGGGCCAGGACTGTGGGGACAGAAGTCTGAAAACACAAACTCAGCTTAGGTTTGGGGATGTATGTATGAAGGCTCGATCTACAGACCGTGAGAATTTTCCGGGCTATGAACAAAGGGCGAGTATGTGGCATTTGCTCAGGCTTTTGTCTCTGGATTTTGTGCCTACGGTGCCCGTGGAATGTCGGGGTGTCCTCAAGGTCCATGGACAAGTCTTTCTCTGGTGATTTGGCCTGATCCCAACTGGTTGGGATCATTCTGTGGATGGGAAGAGTCCTTTCTCTATTTTTTTTTTTTTTACCTCAGGTGTCCCACCAAAGAGGGATTCCAGAGCAGTGCCCTGAGTAGGTGTGACTAGACATCTCTAACTCTGGTTGAGATTGGGGGACTAGGGGCTTGGCAAGCCCCATATGTGGGCTGTTGTTCCAGTCACTAAGAGGCTTTACATGAGGATAGGGCTCACGCTGAGGGTCACAATGTGTGTTTGTGCAAATTGTAGCCCTCAGGGATTGGTGGGGCCTCATAGTCCATGCTGCTTTCTCCTACAATGAACGTTGGACCACATGCCAACCACAAGGTTTCTTGCCATGGCGAAGGAGAAGTTCTGATTCTTGTATCACGTTCACTCCTGAGCAGTGAGTGGAGATAAGTTCTAGGTTCTGAAGGTGAAAACTGAGGTTGGGTAGAGATGATGGCCGAAAGCCATTGTGGGTTTGATATGCTCAGTGTACGGCCAGCTGTCTGGGTGTTGGACTGGAGGTCTGCCTTCAGGCTGTGTCAGACAGGGCTTTAGTGCACAGGCTAGATTGTATAATTGGGGTATGGTCGAGTGGCATGCAGGTTGTTACTCCTTTGGCGTTTCTGGTTAGCCCTATAGGGCAACATTTTTCTTCTGGAGGGCAGGCAGAGTGCTGCATTGTGTCTCCAGAATTGCCAAACTGGAGGGGTGTGGCGAGGATTGTGAAGACGGAAGTCTGAGAACACAAGTTAGGCTTAGGTTTCGGGGCGAGGGCACAGCAGGCACACTCTCAAGTGCTGAATCGAGATCTCGTGCTTCTAAATTCAGGGCGGGGATCAGACTTTGGCTTAGGATGGAGTTTCTGTCCATGATGGCCCATTTATGAAGGTGTGGGGCATCCTGAGGAAATGGAGGTTTTCTCTCAGTGGGATTGTGTGATGCTTCAAACCGCAAGGATTCATTCTGCGAGACAGTCAAGACAGGTTGGTTGGATTCAAGACGTCCCATAAAGAAATTCTCCAGAGCAGGGTTCTAAGGATGGATGCCTGGGCAGCCCACCTCGCATTCCAACTGTCTCCTAGTGACAAGGCAGGTTTGATCTGCTGGCTCTGGGTGAGCAGCCGAGGGGGCTGATTTGAAATGGACTCTCCTGAGGATGGATCATAATGTAAGTTTGTGTCCTTGGAGACCTTGGAATTGGGCCATGGTGCCAGCGCCCTGAAGGATCCTCCTAACCTGAGGTATTGACACAGCTCCAAAGAGCAAGTTTCTCATGTGGAGATGAGATCTGTTCTGATTGTTTCCCTAGGAAACCCCCATATTCTGATATTGGAAACCAGGCCTCTGAGGAGAGATACATAGAAACCAAAGCAATGGATCAGAAGTTGGCTCAGGTTGCAGTTTCTGTCCATGATGGCCCCTTTATAAAGGGGAGCATCTCATGAGGCCATGTAGGTTTTCCCACGATAGGAGTTGTGAGATGGTCCAATCTGCAAGGATTCCTTCTGCGGGACAGTCAAGACCTGTTGGAAGGCTCACAGGACATCCCATATGGAACGGCGCCAGAGCAGGATTCCAACGATGGAAGCCTAGAGAGTCTGCTTTGCATTCCAGTTGTCTCCTAGCGACAAGTCAGGTTTGATATTCTGTCTCTGGGGGAGTAATCAACGGGGCTGAGTTGAAATGTACTCTCCTGCCGAATGGTCATAATGCGGGTTTGTGTCCATGGAGACCTTGGAATAGGGTGGTGGCTCCGGTTACCTGAATGTTTCTCCTAACTGGAGGTTTTTACAGAGCTCCAAAGGATAAGTTTCCCATGTGGAGACAAGATTTGTTCTGATTGGTATCTCTGGAATCCCCCATATGCTGGTATTGGAAAACAGGCCTCTGAGGAGAGATGCTTAGAAACAAAAGCAATGGAACCAATTACGTTATAGGGGCCTGTCCAGTTTAATACATTTCTCTTGGGATATCTGTCTACGGGTGAGTTGAGGTCATTGCTCAGCTTGTGACAGATCACCCCTCTTTGTACTGGGCGGCCTACACTATTGGAATGGCCTCTGGGACTTTGGAGGTTTCTCCTAATCTGTAGGGTTGTGGCCAATGGAATGGGAAGAATTTCCTTGGAGAGGGCAGGCACAGTCCTGAGGTGTGGCTCCAGGGGCCTCAGCCTGGAGGGTGTGTGGGACAGGGATGTCAGGATAGAAGTCTGAAAACACGGTTTGGGGACGTAGGTATGGCAGGCCTGATCTACAGACTATGAGGAGAATTTTTTGGGCTATGACCTAAGGGTGAGGCTTATGTCTCTGGATTTTGTGTCAATAGTGGCCGTGGAAAGTCGGGCTGGCCTCATGGGTCATGGAGGAGTCTTTCACTCTGGGGATGGCCTGATCCCAAGTGATTGGGGTCATTCTGTGGGTGGGAGGAATCCTTTCTGTGTTTACTTACCTCAAATGTCCCACCAAAGAGGGATTCCAGAGCAGAGCCCTGAGTAGGGGTGACTAGATGTCTCTACCTCTGGTTAAGATTGGGTGACTTGGGGCATGGCAGGGCCCATATGTGGGCTCATGGTCCAGCCACTGAGAGGCTTTTTACTTGAGGACAGGGTTCAAACTGAGGGTCCCAATGTGTGTTTGTGCCCACCGCAGCTCTTAAGCATGGGCAGGGCCTCAGGGACCCTACACTACCCTCAGGGGCCCTACTACTACACCTGTAGGCCCTACAGGGGGTTCCTACACTGAACTTGGATAAGATGACAACCACAAGATTCTGGCGAGAGGGAAGGAGGAGTTATGATTTCTGCATCACGTTCACCCACGGGAAATGAGTAGAGATAAGGTCTAGGTTTCTGTAGCCTGAAAACCAGTTTGGAAAGAGATGGCAACCTAAGGCCATGGCGGTTCAGATGTTCTCAGTGTACGGCAAGCTGTCTGGGTGTCGGTTGGGAATTCAGGCCTCTGGTTTCCTCAGACAGGGCATTAGTGCACAGGGTAGACTATATAATTGGTGTACAGTTGAGTGGCATGCAGGTTTATCCTCATTTGCGGTTTTTGGGTAGACCCATAGGGCAACGTTTTTCTTTTAGAGGGCAGGCAGAGTGCAGCACTGTGTCATCGGAAATCCCAAAATGGAGGGCGTGTGGTCCAGGAGAGTTAGGACGGTAGTCTGAGAACACTAGCTATGCTTAGGTTTTGGGGTGAGGGCACAGCAGGTGCACTCTGAAGAGCTTAATCAAGATCTCGTGCATGAAGTCAAGGCGAAGAACAGCCGTTGACTCAGGTTGGAATTTCTTTCCATGATCCGACTTCATGAAGATTGGGGGCATCATGTGACCTTCGAAGCTTTCCATGATATGAGTTGTGAGGTGGTCCATGAAGAAGGACAACTGTGGGACAGTCGAAACCTGTTGGATGGCTCAAGGATATCCCATAATGAAAGAGCAGATTCTAAGGGTTCTAAGGATCTCTAAGGAGAGATGCCTGGAAACCAAAGCAATAGATCCGATAGGTGCCAATGGGCCTGTTCGTTCCTTTTTACCTCTGGGGACATCAGTCTCCGTGTCTGAGTGCCGGTAGGTGATCAGATGGGCCCAGATTGCCCCTGTTTGTCCTGGGAAGCCACAAATATTGGGATGGCCTCAGGGACTTTAGAGTTTTATCCTATTAGTAGGGTTGTGGCCATTGGAATGGGCACATACAATTCCCTTGGAGAGGGCAAGCCCAGTCTTCATGTTTGGCTCCAGGGTCCTGAGCCTGTAGGGTGTGTAGGCCACGGCTGTTTGGACAGTTGTCTGAAAACACACACTCGGCTTATGTTCTGGGTCATAGGTATGGCAGGACTGATCTACAGACCATGAGGAGAACTCTTCGGGATATGAAAAAAGGGCGAGTGTGAGGCTCTTGCTCAAGTTTTTGTCTCTGGATATCGTGTCACTCATGGTCGAGAAATTTCCGAGTGACTTCATGGGAAATGGACAAGTCTTACTCTCTGGGGGTTTGGCCCCGTCCAAAGAGTTTGGCGTCATTCTGTGGGATGGAAGAAGTCCGTTGTTCTGTTGTTGTTGATTTGTTTTGTTCTGTTTTTCAACCTCAGGTGTCCCACCAAATGAGGGGTTCCAGAGTAGAGCCCTGGGGAAGGGCGACTGGAAAACCAGAAATCTGGTTAAAAATTGGGGCCTAGGGACATGTCAAGCCCATTATGACATCTAATGGTCCAGCCACTGAGAGGACGTACTAGAGGACAGGACTCACGCTGAGGGTCACAATGCGTGTTTATGCCCTCGTCGCACTCAAGAATGGGCGGGGCCTCAGGGTGAATGCTGGTTTTTCCTACACTGAACGTTGGACAACATGCCGACCACAAGGTTTCTTGCCATGGGTAAGGAAGAGTTCTGATTTCTGCATCACAGTCACCGCTGGGCAGTGATTGGAGATAAGGTCTAGGTTCTGAAGCCTGAAAACTGAGGTAGGGAAGAGATGATGACCTAAGGCGATGGCGGGTCTGATGTGCTCAGTGTGCGGTCAGCTGTCTGGGTGTTGGACACGAGGTCCGGGCTCAGGTTGTCAGACAGTGCATTAGTGCCCAGGTTAGACTATATATTTTGGGTGTCTTCGAGTGCCGTGTAAGTTCTTATCTGAAGAACTCTTCAGCATATGAAGAATGAGCGAGTCTGAGGCGCGTGCTCAGGCTTTTGTCTCTGGATTTTGTATCAGCGATGGCCGTGGAATGTTGGGGACGCCTCATGGGCCATGGACGAATCTTGCTCTCTGTTGATTTGGCCCGATCCCAATTGTTTTTCGTCAATCTGTGGGATGGGAGGACTCCTTTCAGGTTTGTTACCTCAGGTGTCCCCCCAAAAGAGGAATTCCAAAGTAGAGCCCTGGGAAAGAGTGAAGACACAACCCGAACTACGGTGAAAAATTGGGGCCTAGGGGCATGGCAAGCCAAATATGCTGTCTCTCCATCCAGCCACTGAGAGGCCTTACCTGAGGACTGGGCTCAGGCTGAGGGTCACAATGTGTGTTTGTGACGAATCAGGCCCGCTAGTACGGGCGGGGCCTCATGGGCCACACTGGTTTCAACGACACTGAACCTTGGACAACATGCCAACCACAAGGTTTCTTGCCATGGGGAAAGAGTTCTGATTTCTGCATCATTTTCAAAACCGGGCCGTGTTTGGAGATAAGGTCTAGGTTCTGAAGCCTGAAAACCGAGGTTGAGAAGAGATGACAGCCTAAGGCCATGGCGGGTCCGATGTGCTCAGTGTGCGGCCAGCTCTCTGGGTGGGGCCAGGAGGTCCAGGCTCAGGCTGTGTCAGAAAGGGCATTAGTGCCCAGGTCAGCCTATATATTTGGGGAACAGCCGAATGGGGTGCAGGTTGATCCTCATTTGGGGTTTCTGAGAAGCCCCAGAGGGCAGTGTTTTTCTTCTGGAGGGCAGGCAGAGTGCTGCATTGTAGTCTGGATTGCCAAATGGAGGGCTTGTGGGTCAGTATTCTGAGGACGGAAGTCTGAGAACCCAATCTAGGCCTAGGATTCTGGGTGAGGACATGGCAGGCACAATCTCCAGACCTGAATCGAGATCTCGTGCATCTGAAGTCAGGGCGAGGATCAGACGATCGCTCAGGTTGGACATTCTGTCCCTTTTGGCCCCTTCTTAAAGGGGGGGGGGGATCACGAGGCCATGACGGTTTTCCCACGATGGGAGATGTGAAGCTCAGAGTTGCAAAGATTCTTCTGCAGGACAATTGAGACCTGTTGGTTGGCTCCAGGAAAACGATTCCGAGCAGGGTTCTAAGGATGGATGGCTTGGTAGCCCACCTCGCATTTCAATTGTCTCTAAGCAACAAGACAGGTTAGATCTGCTGGATCAGCGAAGCCACCGAGGAGGCTGAGTTGAAATGGACTCTCCCGTGGATGTGTCCTAATATGATTTTGTGTCTATGGAGACCTTGGAATGAAGCGGTGGCACTGGGGCCCTGAAGGGTTCTCCTAAAGAGAGGCTTTCACACAGCTCCATCGTGCAAGTTTCCCATGTGTAGATGAGATTTGTTCTGATGGGTGAGTCAAGAAACAGCCATATGCTGTTATTGAAATCCAGGCCTCTGAGGAGTGATGCCTGGAAGCCAAACCAATGGAACCGATAGGTGCCTAGGGGCTTGTTCGTTCCTTTTTACCTCTGGGGACATCAGTCTACGGGTCTGAGTGCCGGTAGGTGCTCAGATGGGCCCAGATTGCCCCTGTTTGTCCTGGGACACCACAAATATTGGGATGGCCTCAGGGACCTTGGAGGTTTATACTCTTAGTATGGTTGTGGCCATTGGAATGGGCACATACAATTCCCTTGGAGAGGGCAAGCACAGTCGTCAGGATTGGCTCCAGGGGCCTGAGCCTGTAGGATGTGTAGGCCACGGCTGTTTGGACAGTTGTCTGAAAACACACACTCGGCTTATGTTCTGGGTCATAGGTATGGCAGGACTGATCTACAGACCATGAGGAGAACTCTTCGGGATATGAAAAAAGGGCGAGTGTGAGGCTCTTGCTCAAGTTTTTGTCTCTGGATATCGTGTCACTCATGGTCGAGAAATTTCCGAGTGACTTCATGGGAAATGGACAAGTCTTACTCTCTGGGGGTTTGGCCCCGTCCAAAGAGTTTGGCGTCATTCTGTGGGATGGAAGATGTCCGTTGTTCTGTTGTTGTTGATTTGTTTTGTTTTGTTTTTCAACCTCAGGTGTCCCACCAAATGAGGGATTCCTGAGTAGAGCCCTGGGGAAGGGCGAATGGAAAACCAGAAATCTGGTTAAAAATTGGGGCATAGGGACATTTCAAGCCCATTATGACATCTAATGGTCCAGCCACTGAGAGGATGTACTAGAGGACAGGACTCACGCTGAGGGTCACAATGCGTGTTTATGCCCTCGTCGCACTCAAGAATGGGCGGGGCCTCAGGGTGAATGCTGGTTTTTCCTACACTGAACGTTGGACAACATGCCGACCACAAGGTTTCTTGCCATGGGTAAGGAAGAGTTCTGATTTCTGCATCTCAGTCACTCCTGGGCAGTGATTGGAGATAAGGTCTAGGTTCTGAAGCCTGAAAACTGAAGTAGGGAAGAGACGATGACCTAAGGCCATGGCGGGTCTGATGTACTCAGTGTGCGGTCAGCTGTCTGGGTGTTTGTCACGAGGTCCGGGCTCAGGTTGTCAGACAGTGCATTAGTGCTCAGGTTAGACTATATATTTTGGGTGCATTCGGGTGCCATGTAGGTTCTTATATGAAGAACTCTTCAAGATATTAAGAATGAGCGAGTCTAGGCGCGTGCTCAGGCTTTTGTCTCTGGATTTTGTATCAGCGATGGCCGTGGAATGTTTGGGAGGCCTCATGGGCCATGGACGAATCCTGCTCTCTGTGGATTTGGCCCGATCCCAATTGTTTTTCGTCATTCTGTGGGATGGGAGGACTCCTTTCATGTTTGTTACCTCAGGTGTTCCCCCAAAAGAGGAATTCCAAAGCAGAGCCCTGGGGAAGAGTGAAGACACAACCCGAACTACGGTGAAAAATTGGGGCCTAGGGGCATGGCAAGCCAAATATGCTGTCTCTCCATCCAGCCACTGAGAGGCCTTACCTGAGGACTGGGCTCAGGCTGAGGGTCACAATGTGTGTTTGTGACGAATCAGGCCCGCTAGTACGGGCGGGGCCTCATGGGCCACACTGGTTTCAACGACACTGAACCTTGGACAACATGCCAACCACAAGGTTTCTTGCCATGGGGAAAGAGTTCTGATTTCTGCATCATTTTCAAAACCGGGCCGTGTTTGGAGATAAAGGTCTAGGTTCTGAAGCCTGAAAACCGAGGTTGAGAAGAGATGACGACCTAAGGCCATGGCGGGTCCGATGTGCTCAGTGTGCGGCCAGCTCTCTGGGTGGGGCCAGGAGGTCCAGGCTCAGGCTGTGTCAGAAAGGGCATTAGTGCCCAGGTCAGCCTATATATTTGGGGAACAGCCGAATGGGGTGCAGGTTGATCCTCATTTGGGGTTTCTGAGAAGCCCCAGAGGGCAATGTTTTTCTTCTGGAGGGCAGGCAGAGTGCTGCATTGTAGTCTGGATTGCCAAATGGAGGGCTTGTGGGTCAGTATTCTGAGGACGGAAGTCTGAGAACCCAATCTAGGCCTAGGATTCTGGGTGAGGACATGGCAGGCACAATCTCCAGACCTGAATCGAGATCTCGTGCATCTGAAGTCAGGGCGAGGATCAGACGATCGCTCAGGTTGGACATTCTGTCCCTTTTGGCCCCTTCTTAAAGGGGGGGGGGGTGGATCACGAGGCCATGACGGTTTTCCCACGATGGGAGATGTGAGAAGCTCAGAATTGCAAAGATTCTTCTGCAGGACAATTGAGACCTGTTGGTTGGCTCCAGGAAAACGATTCCGAGCAGGGTTCTAAGGATGGATGGCTTGGTAGCCCACCTCGCATTTCAATTGTCTCTAAGCAACAAGACAGGTTAGATCTGCTGGATCAGCGAAGCCACCGAGGAGGCTGAGTTGAAATGGACTCTCCCGTGGATGTGTCCTAATATGATTTTGTGTCTATGGAGACCTTGGAATGAAGCGGTGGCACTGGGGCCCTGAAGGGTTCTCCTAAAGAGAGGCTTTCACACAGCTCCATCGTGCAAGTTTCCCATGTGTAGATGAGATTTGTTCTGATGGGTGAGTCAAGAAACAGCCTATGCTGTTATTGAAATCCAGGCCTCTGAGGAGTGATGCCTGGAAGCCAAACCAATGGAACCGATAGGTGCCTAGGGGCCTGTTCGTTCCTTTTTACCTCTGGGGACATCAGTCTACGGGTCTGAGTGCCGGTAGGTGCTCAGATGGGCCCAGATTGCCCCTGTTTGTCCTGGGACACCACAAATATTGGGATGGCCTCAGGGACCTTGGAGGTTTATCCTCTTAGTATGGTTGTGGCCATTGGAATGGGCACATACAATTCCCTTGGAGAGGGCAAGCACAGTCGTCAGGTTTGGCTCCAGGGGCCTGAGCCTGTAGGATGTGTAGGCCACGGCTGTTTGGACAGTTGTCTGAAAACACACACTCGGCTTATGTTCTGGGTCATAGGTATGGCAGGACTGATCTACAGACCATGAGGAGAACTCTTCGGGATATGAAAAAAGGGCGAGTGTGAGGCTCTTGCTCAAGTTTTTGTCTCTGGATATCGTGTCACTCATGGTCGAGAAATTTCCGAGTGACTTCATGGGAAATGGACAAGTCTTACTCTCTGGGGGTTTGGCCCCGTCCAAAGAGTTTGGCGTCATTCTGTGGGATGGAAGAAGTCCGTTGTTCTGTTGTTGTTGATTTGTTTTGTTTTGTTTTTCAACCTCAGGTGTCCCACCAAATGAGGGATTCCAGAGTAGAGCCCTGGGGAGGGCGACTGGAAAACCAGAAATCTGGTTAAAAATTGGGGCCTAGGGACATGTCAAGCCCATTATGACATCTAATGGTCCAGCCACTGAGAGGACGTACTAGAGGACAGGACTCACGCTGAGGGTCACAATGCGTGTTTATGCCCTCGTCGCACTCAAGAATGGGCGGGGCCTCAGGGTGAATGCTGGTTTTTCCTACACTGAACGTTGGACAACATGCCGACCACAAGGTTTCTTGCCATGGGTAAGGAAGAGTTCTGATTTCTGCATCTCAGTCACTCCTGGGCAGTGATTGGAGATAAGGGTCTAGGTTCTGAAGCCTGAAAACTGAAGTAGGGAAGAGACGATGACCTAAGGCCATGGCGGGTCTGATGTGCTCAGTGTGCGGTCAGCTGTCTGGGTGTTTGTCACGAGGTCCGGGCTCAGGTTGTCAGACAGTGCATTAGTGCCCAGGTTAGACTATATATTTTGGGTGCATTCGGGTGCCATGTAGGTTCTTATCTGAAGAACTCTTCAGGATATTAAGAATGAGCGAGTCTGAGGCGCGTGCTCAGGCTTTTGTCTCTGGATTTTGTATCAGCGATGGCCGTGGAATGTTGGGGAGGCCTCATGGGCCATGGACGAATCCTGCTCTCTGTGGATTTGGCCCGATCCCAATTGTTTTTCGTCAATCTGTGGGATGGGAGGACTCCTTTCATGTTTGTTACCTCAGGTGTCCCCCCAAAAGAGGAATTCCAAAGCAGAGCCCTGGGGAAGAGTGAAGACACAACCCGAACTACGGTGAAAAAATGGGGCCTAGGGGCATGGCAAGCCAAATATGCTGTCTCTCCATCCAGCCACTGAGAGGCCTTACCTGAGGACTGGGCTCAGGCTGAGGGTCACAATGTGTGTTTGTGACGAATCAGGCCCGCTAGTACGGGCGGGGCCTCATGGGCCACACTGGTTTCAACGACACTGAACCTTGGACAACATGCCAACCACAAGGTTTCTTGCCATGGGGAAAGAGTTCTGATTTCTGCATCATTTTCAAAACCGGGCCGTGTTTGGAGATAAGGTCTAGGTTCTGAAGCCTGAAAACCGAGGTTGAGAAGAGATGACGACCTAAGGCCATGGCGGGTCCGATGTGCTCAGTGTGCGGCCAGCTCTCTGGGTGGGGCCAGGAGGTCCAGGCTCAGGCTGTGTCAGAAAGGGCATTAGTGCCCAGGTCAGCCTATATATTTGGGGAACAGCCGAATGGGGTGCAGGTTGATCCTCATTTGGGGTTTCTGAGAAGCCCCAGAGGGCAATGTTTTTTCTTCTGGAGGGCAGGCAGAGTGCTGCATTGTAGTCTGGATTGCCAAATGGAGGGCTTGTGGGTCAGTATTCTGAGGACGGAAGTCTGAGAACCCAATCTAGGCCTAGGATTCTGGGTGAGGACATGGCAGGCACAATCTCCAGACCTGAATCGAGATCTCGTGCATCTGAAGTCAGGGCGAGGATCAGACGATCGCTCAGGTTGGACATTCTGTCCCTTTTGGCCCCTTCTTAAAGGGGGGGGGGGGTGGATCACGAGGCCATGACGGTTTTCCCACGATGGGAGATGTGAGAAGCTCAGAATTGCAAAGATTCTTCTGCAGGACAATTGAGACCTGTTGGTTGGCTCCAGGAAAACGATTCCGAGCAGGGTTCTAAGGATGGATGGCTTGGTAGCCCACCTCGCATTTCAATTGTCTCTAAGCAACAAGACAGGTTAGATCTGCTGGATCAGCGAAGCCACCGAGGAGGCTGAGTTGAAATGGACTCTCCCGTGGATGTGTCCTAATATGATTTTGTGTCTATGGAGACCTTGGAATGAAGCGGTGGCACTGGGGCCCTGAAGGGTTCTCCTAAAGAGAGGCTTTCACACAGCTCCATCGTGCAAGTTTCCCATGTGTAGATGAGATTTGTTCTGATGGGTGAGTCAAGAAACAGCCATATGCTGTTATTGAAATCCAGGCCTCTGAGGAGTGATGCCTGGAAGCCAAACCAATGGAACCGATAGGTGCCTAGGGGCCTGTTCGTTCCTTTTTACCTCTGGGGACATCAGTCTACGGGTCTGAGTGCCGGTAGGTGCTCAGATGGGCCCAGATTGCCCCTGTTTGTCCTGGGACACCACAAATATTGGGATGGCCTCAGGGACCTTGGAGGTTTATCCTCTTAGTATGGTTGTGGCCATTGGAATGGGCACATACAATTCCCTTGGAGAGGGCAAGCACAGTCGTCAGGTTTGGCTCCAGGGGCCTGAGCCTGTAGGATGTGTAGGCCACGGCTGTTTGGACAGTTGTCTGAAAACACACACTCGGCTTATGTTCTGGGTCATAGGTATGGCAGGACTGATCTACAGACCATGAGGAGAACTCTTCGGGATATGAAAAAAGGGCGAGTGTGAGGCTCTTGCTCAAGTTTTTGTCTCTGGATATCGTGTCACTCATGGTCGAGAAATTTCCGAGTGACTTCATGGGAAATGGACAAGTCTTACTCTCTGGGGGTTTGGCCCCGTCCAAAGAGTTTGGCGTCATTCTGTGGGATGGAAGAAGTCCGTTGTTCTGTTGTTGTTGATTTGTTTTGTTTTGTTTTTCAACCTCAGGTGTCCCACCAAATGAGGGATTCCAGAGTAGAGCCCTGGGGAGGGGCGACTGGAAAACCAGAAATCTGGTTAAAAATTGGGGCCTAGGGACATGTCAAGCCCATTATGACATCTAATGGTCCAGCCACTGAGAGGACGTACTAGAGGACAGGACTCACGCTGAGGGTCACAATGCGTGTTTATGCCCTCGTCGCACTCAAGAATGGGCGGGGCCTCAGGGTGAATGCTGGTTTTTCCTACACTGAACGTTGGACAACATGCCGACCACAAGGTTTCTTGCCATGGGTAAGGAAGAGTTCTGATTTCTGCATCTCAGTCACTCCTGGGCAGTGATTGGAGATAAGGTCTAGGTTCTGAAGCCTGAAAACTGAAGTAGGGAAGAGACGATGACCTAAGGCCATGGCGGGTCTGATGTGCTCAGTGTGCGGTCAGCTGTCTGGGTGTTTGTCACGAGGTCCGGGCTCAGGTTGTCAGACAGTGCATTAGTGCCCAGGTTAGACTATATATTTTGGGTGCATTCGGGTGCCATGTAGGTTCTTATCTGAAGAACTCTTCAGGATATTAAGAATGAGCGAGTCTGAGGCGCGTGCTCAGGCTTTTGTCTCTGGATTTTGTATCAGCGATGGCCGTGGAATGTTGGGGAGGCCTCATGGGCCATGGACGAATCCTGCTCTCTGTGGATTTGGCCCGATCCCAATTGTTTTCGTCAATCTGTGGGATGGGAGGACTCCTTTCATGTTTGTTACCTCAGGTGTCCCCCCAAAAGAGGAATTCCAAAGCAGAGCCCTGGGGAAGAGTGAAGACACAACCCGAACTACGGTTGAAAAATTGGGGCCTAGGGGCATGGCAAGCCAAATATGCTGTCTCTCCATCCAGCCACTGAGAGGCCTTACCTGAGGACTGGGCTCAGGCTGAGGGTCACAATGTGTGTTTGTGACGAATCAGGCCCGCTAGTACGGGCGGGGCCTCATGGGCCACACTGGTTTCAACGACACTGAACCTTGGACAACATGCCAACCACAAGGTTTCTTGCCATGGGGAAAGAGTTCTGATTTCTGCATCATTTTCAAAACCGGGCCGTGTTTGGAGATAAGGTCTAGGTTCTGAAGCCTGAAAACCGAGGTTGAGAAGAGATGACGACCTAAGGCCATGGCGGGTCCGATGTGCTCAGTGTGCGGCCAGCTCTCTGGGTGGGGCCAGGAGGTCCAGGCTCAGGCTGTGTCAGAAAGGGCATTAGTGCCCAGGTCAGCCTATATATTTGGGGAACAGCCGAATGGGGTGCAGGTTGATCCTCATTTGGGGTTTCTGAGAAGCCCCAGAGGGCAATGTTTTTCTTCTGGAGGGCAGGCAGAGTGCTGCATTGTAGTCTGGATTGCCAAATGGAGGGCTTGTGGGTCAGTATTCTGAGGACGGAAGTCTGAGAACCCAATCTAGGCCTAGGATTCTGGGTGAGGACATGGCAGGCACAATCTCCAGACCTGAATCGAGATCTCGTGCATCTGAAGTCAGGGCGAGGATCAGACGATCGCTCAGGTTGGACATTCTGTCCCTTTTGGCCCCTTTTTAAAGGGGGGGGGGGGATCACGAGGCCATGACGGTTTTCCCACGATGGGAGATGTGAGAAGCTCAGAATTGCAAAGATTCTTCTGCAGGACAATTGAGACCTGTTGGTTGGCTCCAGGAAAACGATTCCGAGCAGGGTTCTAAGGATGGATGGCTTGGTAGTCCACCTCGCATTTCAATTGTCTCTAAGCAACAAGACAGGTTAGATCTGCTGGATCAGCGAAGCCACCGAGGAGGCTGAGTTGAAATGGACTCTCCCGTGGATGTGTCCTAATATGATTTTGTGTCTATGGAGACCTTGGAATGAAGCGGTGGCACTGGGGCCCTGAAGGGTTCTCCTAAAGAGAGGCTTTCACACAGCTCCATCGTGCAAGTTTCCCATGTGTAGATGAGATTTGTTCTGATGGGTGAGTCAAGAAACAGCCATATGCTGTTATTGAAATCCAGGCCTCTGAGGAGTGATGCCTGGAAGCCAAACCAATGGAACCGATAGTTGCCTAGGGGCCTGTTCGTTCCTTTTTACCTCTGGGGACATCAGTCTACGGGTCTGAGTGCCGGTAGGTGCTCAGATGGGCCCAGATTGCCCCTGTTTGTCCTGGGACACCACAAATATTGGGATGGCCTCAGGGACCTTGGAGGTTTATCCTCTTAGTATGGTTGTGGCCATTGGAATGGGCACATACAATTCCCTTGGAGAGGGCAAGCACAGTCGTCAGGTTTGGCTCCAGGGGCCTGAGCCTGTAGGATGTGTAGGCCACGGCTGTTTGGACAGTTGTCTGAAAACACACACTCGGCTTATGTTCTGGGTCATAGGTATGGCAGGACTGATCTACAGACCATGAGGAGAACTCTTCGGGATATGAAAAAAGGGCGAGTGTGAGGCTCATGCTCAAGTTTTTGTCTCTGGATATCGTGTCACTCATGGTCGAGAAATTTCCGAGTGACTTCATGGGAAATGGACAAGTCTTACTCTCTGGGGGTTTGGCCCCGTCCAAAGAGTTTGGCGTCATTCTGTGGGATGGAAGAAGTCCGTTGTTCTGTTGTTGTTGATTTGTTTTGTTTTGTTTTTCAACCTCAGGTGTCCCACCAAATGAGGGATTCCAGAGTAGAGCCCTGGGGAAGGGCGACTGGAAAACCAGAAATCTGGTTAAAAATTGGGGCCTAGGGACATGTCAAGCCCATTATGACATCTAATGGTCCAGCCACTGAGAGGACGTACTAGAGGACAGGACTCACGCTGAGGGTCACAATGCGTGTTTATGCCCTCGTCGCACTCAAGAATGGGCGGGGCCTCAGGGTGAATGCTGGTTTTTCCTACACTGAACGTTGGACAACATGCCGACCACAAGGTTTCTTGCCATGGGTAAGGAAGAGTTCTGATTTCTGCATCTCAGTCACTCCTGGGCAGTGATTGGAGATAAGGTCTAGGTTCTGAAGCCTGAAAACTGAAGTAGGGAAGAGACGATGACCTAAGGCCATGGCGTGTCTGATGTGCTCAGTGTGCGGTCAGCTGTCTGGGTGTTTGTCACGAGGTCCGGGCTCAGGTTGTCAGACAGTGCATTAGTGCCCAGGTTAGACTATATATTTTGGGTGCATTTGGGTGCCATGTAGGTTCTTATCTGAAGAACTCTTCAGGATATTAAGAATGAGCGAGTCTGAGGCGCGTGCTCAGGCTTTTGTCTCTGGATTTTGTATCAGCGATGGCCGTGGAATGTTGGGGAGGCCTCATGGGCCATGGACGAATCCTGCTCTCTGTGGATTTGGCCCGATCCCAATTGTTTTTCGTCAATCTGTGGGATGGGAGGACTCCTTTCATGTTTGTTACCTCAGGTGTCCCCCCAAAAGAGGAATTCCAAAGCAGAGCCCTGGGGAAGAGTGAAGACACAACCCGAACTACGGTGAAAAATTGGGGCCTAGGGTCATGGCAAGCCAAATATGCTGTCTCTCCATCCAGCCACTGAGAGGCCTTACCTGAGGACTGGGCTCAGGCTGAGGGTCACAATGTGTGTTTGTGACCAATGTGGCCCGCAAGCATGGGCGTGGCCACATGGGCCACACTTGTTTCAACTACATTGAACATTGGACAACATGCCAACCACAAGTTTTCTTGCCATGGGGATAGAGTTCTGATTTCTGCATCATTTTCAAACCCGGGCCGTGATTGGATATAAGGTCGAGGTTCTGAATCCTGAATACCGAGGTTGAGAAGAGATGACGACCTAAGGCCATGGCGGGTCTGATGTGCTCAGTGTGCAGCCAGCTGTCTGGGTGTGGCCAGGAGGTCCAGGCTCAGGCTGTGTCAGAAAGGGCATTATTGCCCAGGTCAGCCTATATATTTGGGGTATAGCCGAATGGCGTGCAGGTTAATCCTGATTTGGGGTTTCTGGGTAGCCCCAGAGGGCAATGTTTTTCTTCTGGAGGGCAGCAGAGTGCTGCATTGTAGGCTGGATTGCCAAACTTGAGGGCTTGTGGGCCAGTAGTCTGAGGACGGAAACTGAGAACCCAAGCTAGGCCTAGGATAATGGGTGAGGATATGGCAGGCACAATCTCCAAACCTGAATCGAGATCTCGTGCATTTGAAGTCAGGGCGAGGATCAGACGATCGCTCAGGTTGGACATTCTGTCCCTGATGGCCCCTTCTTGAAGGGGGGTGGATCACAGGGCATGGGTTTTTCCCACGATGGGAGTTGTGAGAAGCTACCAACTGCAAAGATTCTTCTACAGGACAATTGAGACCTGTTGGTTGGCTCCAGGACAACGATTCCGAGCAGGGTTCTAAGGATGGATGGCTTGGTAGCCCACCTCACATTCCAATTGTCTCCAAGCAACAAGACATGTTAGATCTGCCTGATCTGGGGGAGCAACCGAGGAGGCTGAGTTGAAATGGACTCTCCCGTGGATGTGTCCTAATATGATTTTGTGTCTATGGAGACGTGGATTGAAGCGGTTTCACTGGGGCCCTGAAGGGTTCTCCTAAAGAGTGGCTTTCACACAGCTCCATCATGCAAGTTTCCCATGTGTAGATGAGATTTGTTCTGATTGGTGTGTCAAGAAACACCATAGGCTGTTATTGAAATCCAGGCCTCTGAGGAGAGATGCCTGGAAACCAAAGCAATGGATCCGATAGGTGCCTAGGGGCCTGTTCGCTCCTTTTACCACTGGGGACATCAGTCTATGGGTCTGAGTGCCGGTAGGTACTCAGATGGGCGCAGATTGCCCCTGTTTGTCCTGGGAAGCCACAAATATTGGGATGGCCTCAGGGACTTTGGAGGTTTATCCTATTAGTAGGGTTGTGTCCTTTGGAATGGGCACATACAATTCCCTTGGAGAGGGCAAGCACAGTCGTCAGGTTTGGATACAGGGGCCTGAGCCTGTAGGGTGTGTAGGCCAGGGATGTTTGGACAGTTGTCTGAAAACACAAACTCGGCTTATGTTTCGGGTCATAGGTATGGCAGGACTGATCTACAGACCATGAGAAGAACCCTTCGGGATATGAAAAAAGGGCGAGTGTGAGGCTCTTGCTCAAGTTTTTGTCTTTGGATATCGTGTCACTCATGGTCGTGAATTTCCGGGTGACTTCATGGGAAATGGACGAGTTTTACTCTCTGGGGGGGTGGCTCCGTCCCAAAGAGTTTGGGGTCATTCTGTGGGGGATGAAGAAGTCCGTTGTTCTGTTGTTGTTGATTTTTTTTTTGTTTTTTTTTCAACCTCAGGTGTCCCACCAAATGAGGAGGGATTCTAGAGTAGAGCCCTGGGGAGGGGCCACTGGACAACCAGAAATCTGGTTAAAAATTGGGGCCTAGGGACATGTCAAGCCCATTATGACATCTAATGATCCAGCCACTGAGAGGACGTACTAGAGGATAGGACTCACGCTGAGGGTCAAAATGCGTGTTTATGCCCTCGTCGCACTCAAGAATGAGCGGGGCCTCGGGGTGAATGCTGGTTTCTCCTACACTGAACGTTGGACAACATGCCGACGACAAGGTTTCCTGCCATGGGTAAGGAAGAGTTCTGATTTCTGCATCACAGTCACGCCTGGGCAGTGATTGGAGATATGTCTAGGTTCTGAAGCCTGAAAACTGAGGTAGGGAAGAGATGATGACCTAAGGCCATGGCGGGTCTGATGTGCTCAATGTGCGGTCAGCTGTCTGGGTGTTGGTCACGAGGTCCGGGCTCAGGTTGTCAGACAGTGCATTAGTGCCCAGATTAGACTATATATTTTGGGTGCATACGAGTGCCGTGTAGGTTCTTATCTGAAAAACTCTTCAGGATATTAAGAATGAGCGAGTCTGAGGCGCGTGCTCAGGCTTTTGTCTCTGGATTTTGTATCATCGATGGCCGTGGAATGTTGGGGGGGCCTCATGGGCAATGGACGAATCTTGCTCTCTGTGGATTTGGCACGATCCCAATTGTTTTTCGTCAATCTGTGGGATGGGAGGACTCCTTTCAGTTTTGTTACCTCAGGTGTCTCACCAAAAGAGGAATTCCAAAGCAGAGCCCTGGGGAAGACTGAAGGGACATCCCGAACTATGGTTAAAAATTGGCGTCTAGGGGCTTGGCAAGCCCAATATGCTGTCTCTCCATCAAGCCACTGAGAGGCCTTACCTGAGGACTGGGCTCAGGCTGAGGGTCACAATGTGTGTTTCTGACCAATGTGGCCCGCACGCATGGGCGGGGCATCATATCCACACTGGTTTCAAGTACACTGTACTTTGGACAATATGCCAACCACAAAGTTTCTTGCCATGGGGAAAGAGTTCTTATTTCTGCATCATTTTCAAACCCGGGCCGTGATTGGAGATAAGGTCTACAGTCTAAAGCCTGAAAACCGAAGTTGAGAAGAGATGACGACGTCAGGCCATGGTGGGTCCGATGTGCTCTGTGTGCATCCAGCTGTCTGGGTGGGGCCAGGATGTCCAGACTCAGGCTGTGTTAAAAAGGGCATTAGTGCCCAGGTCAGCCTATATATTTGGGGTACAGCCGAATGGCGTTCAGGTTGATCCTCATTTGGGGTTTCTGGGTAGCCCCAGAGGGCAATGTTTCTCTTCTGGAGAACAGGCAGAGTGCTGCATTGTAGTTCCGGATTGCAAACTGGAGCGCTTGTGGGCCAGTAGTCTGAGGACGGAATTATGAGAACCCAAGCTAGGCCTAGGTTTCTGGGTGAGACCTGAATCGAGATCTCGTGCATCTGAAGTCAGGGCGAGGATCAGACGATCGCTCAGGTTGGACATTCTGTCCCTGATGGCCCCTTCTTGAAGGGGGGGTGGATCACGAGGCCATAGGTGTTTTCCCACGATGGGAGTTGTAAGAAGCTCCCAACTTCAAAGATTCTTCTACTGGACAAGTGAGACCTGTTGGTTGGCTCCCGGACAACGATTCCGATCAGTGTTCTAAGGATGGATGGCTGGGGAGCCCCCCTCGCATTTCAATTGTCTCCAAGCAACAAGACAGGTTAGATCTGCTGGATATGGGGGAGCAACCGAGGAGGCTGAATTGACATGGACTCTCCCGTGGATATGTCCTAATATGATTTTGTGTTTATGGAGTCCTTGGAATGAAGCGGTGGCACTGGGGCCCTGAATGGTTCTCCTAAAGAGAGGCTTTCACACAGCTCCATCGTGCAAGTTTCCCATGTGTAGATGAGATTTGTTTTGATGGGTGAGTCAAGAAACAGCCATATGCTGTTATTGAAATCCAGGCCTCTGAGGAGAGATGTCTGGAAACCAAAGCAATGGATCCGATAGGTGCCTAGGGGCCTGTTCGTTCCTTTTTAACTCTGGGGATATCAGTCTATGGTTCTGAGTGCCGGTAGGTGCTCAGATGGGCCCAGATTGCACCTGTTTGTCCTGGGAAGCCACAAATATTGGGATGGCCTCAGAGATTTGGAGGTTTATCCTCTTAGTTGGGTTGTGGCCATTGGAATGGGCACATACAATTCCCTTGGAGAGGGCTAGCACAGTCGTCAGATTTGGCACCAGGGGCCTGAGCCTATAGGGTGTGTAGGCCAGGGCTGTTTGGACAGTTGTCTGAAAACACAAACATGGCTTATGTTTCGGGTCATAGGTATGGCAGGACTGATCTACAGACCATGAGGAGAACTCTTCGGGATATGAAAAATGGGCGAGTGTGAGGCTCTTGCTCAAGTTTTGGGAAGAGATGACTGTGGAGAGCCATTCAGCAGATGCAAGTAGTCACGAAGACGGCAGTGCCTGTAGATTGAGGAATTAAGAATGATTGGTTTAGGTGGATGTGGGTGCGCTCGTGGCTGACGCATGTGCAGCACCAGGAGCCAAGAAAGAAACGCATGATCACCGCTAGAGAACAATAGAGCCCTGTATGGTTACATAAGAGTGCCACGAGGACGCTGCATGCGTGGCATTGTGATTGGGCGAGGGGGGGTTGAACGCGCGTGCATAAATATCGCTGTGTGCTTGGTTTGCGGGCGGCCGCCATTATTAAAAAAGAAGCTTGCCACTCACCTCGTCTGCTGGTCGTTCTTGCGGGCCGAGAGCGACAACTGGTGCCGAAAACCCGGGACCCCTACATTTAGATGCAGAACGAGGATCGAGGTAAGAGCAACGATAAGGTAAAGAGTGCACCAATAACTGTCTGTTGACAGGGAGGTTCCCCGTAGACGATCGGACGTTAAGTTGCTTGTGACAATCTACGGGGACAATAAGGTAAGTTTCCTCGGAATGTGGAACGATCTTGCTCGCTTGTAGGACTCCTTAAAAGATGTCCTCAAGACGAACGGTACCCCCTTAAAGGCAAAAACAGCGAGGGCCTTTTTGAAAGAAGTAGAAGAGATTGCCCCCTGGTTTATAGAAGAAGGGCTCCTAAATGTACCACAATGGGAAAACCTGGGTGAGGACTTAAAACGCTGCCCCTCTACATCCCCGGGGACTCTAGCTGTGTGGTCCTTGGTGAAGGTATGTTTGCAATCCCCCCGAGGGCCCTTGCAGCGAGCTGTACAACAGGGGGGCAAAGTCCTTGAGCAAATGAAGGAAGAGTCCCGTAAGGGCTCCTCCCGAGATTCTGAATCCGAAAGCGAAAGATCAGAAGGGATGTCCGAACGCGAGTTACAGGAGCTAGGAAAGATAGAGGCAAGTAACAAGAAAAGGGAATCTCCCGGTCTCCAGACAGACTTGGAGACCGTGAGGCAGCAACTTGAGGAAAAGAAGGCGGAATTGCAAAAGGCATTAGGAGAATTAAGAGGGCAGGGAGAAGTAATGGCGCAGCTGAAAGCAGGGGCGGAAGCCGCAGTTGTGGCGCAGTCGAAATTAAAAACGGAAGTTACACCGCTTCCGCATTCTAGCCCCATGGCGCCACCCCATGAGTGGCCCCCGCCTTATAGGCCCAGCTGCGCCAAGACGTGCTATTGTTCGGGCTGTACCGCGGAAAATTGGTGAGAGGTCCTTGGCCCGGGAAAAGGCTTTTTTCCAGTGTTAGAAGATCAGAATCAGCAAAGGTACCACCAGCCACTAGATTTCAAGTTGGTAAAGCAGCTTAAGGAGGCAGTCAGTGCCTATGGACCCCAGGCAGCTTTCACTGTCTCCCTTGTGGAGTCGCTGGGAACACTTTACCTCGCTCCTGAGGATTGGGCTAACTTGACCAGAGCGGTATTAAGTGGAGGACAATATCTAGAATGGAAAATCCAAAATCAGGACAATTGTCAGGACACAGCTCGGAGAAATGTGGCCACAGGTAACCCACAATGGAGTTTGGAAATGCTGACGGGCACGGGGCCATACCTTGGGGCCCATGTGCAGAGTACATACCCCCCTGCGGTGTATGAACAGGTAGCCACGGCAGCCCTCAAGGCTTGGAAGACTTTGAGAGGGGCAGGAGACTTGCAAGGCCAATTATCCAAAGTATTGCAAGGGCCCAACGAGCCCTATGCTGATTTTGTGGACAGGTTGATACAGACCGCAGGTAGAATGTTCGGGGATGTTGATACAGCAATGCCACTTATCAAGCAGTTAGCCTATGAGAATGCCAATAAATGGTGTAGAGAGGCTATCAGACCCTGGAGATCAAAGGACTTATCAGCCTACATCAAATTCTGTAGAGATATAACGGGGCCTATAATTCAAGGACAGGTTATGGCAGCAGCTTTCGCACAAGCCATGTACGGCCAGGAAGGAGTCCGCCCCAAAGGATGCTTTCAATGTGGCCAGGAAGGACACGTTAGACTATATATTTTGGGTGCATTCGAGTGCCGTGTAGGTTCTAATCTGAAGAACTCTTCAGGATATGAAGAATGAGCGGGTATGAGGCGCGTGCTCAGGCTTTTTCTCCTCATGGTCTGTAGATCAGTCCTGCCATACCTATGACCCGAAACATAAGCCGAGTTTGTGTTTTCAGACAACTGTCCAAACAGCCCTGGCCTAACACCCTACAGGCTCAGGCCGTTGGAGCCCTACCTGACGACTGTGCTTGCCCTCTCCAAGGAATTGTATGTGCCCATTTCAATGGCCACAAACTTACTAATAGGATAAACCTCCAAAGTCCCTGAGGCCATCCCAATATTTGTGGATTCCCAGGACAAATGGGGCAATATGGGCCCATCTGAGCACCTACCGGCACTCAGACCCGTAGACTGATGTCCCCAGAGGTAAAAAGGAACGAACAGGCCCCTAGGCACCTATCGGATCCATTGCTTTGGTTTCCAGGCATCTCTCCTCAGGGGCCTGGGTTTCAATAGGAGCATATGGCTGTTTCTTGACTCACCAATCAGAACAATCTCATCTACACATGGGAAACTTCACGATGGAGCCGTGTGAAAGCCTCTCTTTAGAGGAACCCTTCAGGGCCCCGTTCGACCGCTTCATTCCAAGGTCTCCATAGACACAAAATCATATTAGGACACATCCACGGGAGAGTCCATTTCAACTCAGCCTCCTCGGTTGCTCCCCCAGATCAGGCAGATCTAACATGTCTTGTTGCTTGGAGACAATTGGAATGCGAGCTGGGCTACCCAGCCATCCATCCTTAGAACCCTGCTAGGAATCGTTGTCCTGGAGCCAACCAACAGGTCTCAATTGTCCTGCAGAAGAATCATTGCAGTTGGGAGCTTCTCACAACTCCCATCGTGGGAAAACCACAATGGCCTCGTGATCCACACCCCCCTTCAGGAAGGGGCCATCAGGGACAGAATGTCCAAACTGAGCAATCGTCTGATCCTCGCCCTGACATCAGATGCACGAGATCTCGATTAAGGTCTGTAGATTATGCCTCCCATATCCTCAACCAGAAACCTAGGCCTAGCTTAGGTTCTCAGAATTCGGTTCTCAGACTACTGGCCCACAAGCCCTCCAGTTTGGCAATCCAGAACTACAATGCAGCACTCTGCCTCCCCTCCAGAAGAAAAACATTGCCTTCTGGGGCTAGCCAGAAACCCCAAAATAGGATCAACGGGGCACACAATTCGGCTGTACCCCAAATATATAGGCTGACCTGGGCACTAATGCCCTTTCTGACACAGCCTGATCCTGGCACAACTGGCCCCACCCAGACAGCTGGCCGCACACTGAGCACATCTGACCTGCCATGGCCTTAGGTCGTCATCTCTTCTCAACCTCGGTTTTCAGACTCCAGAACCTAGACCTTATCTCCAATCAATCACGGCCCGGGATTGAAAATGATGCAGATATCAGAACTCTTTCCCCATTGCAAGATACCTTGTGGTTACAATGTTGTCCAAGATTTAGTGTAGATGAAACCAGTGTGGCCCATGAGGCCCCGCCCATGCTTGCGGGCCACATTGGTCACAAACACACATTGTGACCCTCAGCCTGAGCCCAGTCCTCAGGTAAGGCCTCTCAGCGGCTGGATGGAGAGACAGCATATTGGGATTGCCATGCCCCTAGGCCCCAATTTTTAACCATAGTTCGTTTTGTCCCTTCACTCTTCCCCAGGGCTCTGCTTTGGAATTCCTCTTTTGGTGGGACACCTGAGGTAACAAACCTGAAAGGAGTCCTCCCATCCCACATATTGACGAAAAACAATTGGGATCGGGCCAAGTCCACAGAGAGCAAGATTCGTCCACGGCCCATGAGGCCTCCCCAAAATTCCACGGCCATCGCTGATACGAAATCCAAGGACAAAAGGCTGAGCGTGCGCCTCAGATTCGCTCATTCTTCATATCCTGAGGAATTCTTCAGATAAGAACCTACATGACACTCGATGCACCCAAAATATATAGTCTAACCTGGGCACTAATGCACTGTCTGACAACCTGAGCCCGGACCTCGTGACCAACACCCAGACAGCTGACCGCACACTGTGCACATCAGACCCGCCATGGCCTTAGGTCATCATCTCTTCCCTACATCAGTTTTCAGGCTTCAGAACCTAGACCTTATCTCCAATCACTGCCCAGCGGAGACTGTGATGCAGATATCAGAACTCTTCCTTACCCATGGCAAGAAACCTTGTGGTTGGCATGCTGTCCAACGTTCAGGGTAGGAGAAACCAGCATTCACCCTTAGGCCCCGCCCATTCTTGAGTGCGACGAGGGCATAAACACGCATTGTGACCCTCAGCGTGAGTCCTGTCCTCTAGTACGTCCTCTCAGTGGCTGGACCATTAGATGTCATAATGGGCTTGACATGTCCCTAGGTCCCAATTTTTAACCAGATTTCTGGTTTTCCAGTCGCCCCTCCCCAGGGCTTGACTCTGGAATCCCTCATTTGGTGGGACACCTGAGGTTGAAAAACAAAACAAAACAAATCAACAACAACAGAGCAACGGACTTCTTCCATCCCACAGAATGACCCCAAACTCTTTGGACAGGGCCAAACCCCCAGAGAGTAAGACTCGCCCATTTCCCATGAAGTCACCCGGAAAAATCACGACCATGATTGACACGATATCCAGAGACAAAAGTTGAGCAGTGCCTCACACTCGCCCTTTTTTCATATCCCGAAGAGTTCTCCTCATGGTCTGTAGATCAGTTCTGCCATATTGTGACCCAAAACATAAGCCGAGTTTGTGTTTTCAGACAACTGTCCAAACAGCCCTGGCCTACACACCCTACAGTCTCAGGCCCCTGGAGCCAAACCTGACGAATGTGATTGCCCTCTCCAAGGGAATTGTATCTGCCCATTCCAATGGCCACAACCCACCTAAGAGTATAAACCTCCAAAGTCCCTGAGGCCATCCCAATATTTGTGGCTTCCCAGGACAAATGGGGTAATCTGGGCTCATCAGAGCACATACCGGCACTGAGACCCATAGCCTGATGTCCCCAGAGGTAAAAAGGAACGAACAGGCCCCTAGGCACCTATCGGTTCCATTGCTTTGGTTTCCATGCATCTCTCCTCAGAGGCCTGGATTTCAATAACAGCTTATGGCTGTTTTTTGTCTCACCCATCAGAGTTTCCATTTCAACTCAGCCTCCTCGGTTGCTCCCACAGATCCAGCAGATCTAACCTGACTTTTTGCTTGGAGACAATTGAATGCGAGGTGGGCTACCCAGCCATCCATCCTTAAACCCTGCTCGGATTCGTTGTCCTGGAGCCAATCAACAGGTCTCAATTGTCCTGAAGAACCATCTTTGCAGTTGGAAGCTTCTCACAACTCCCATCGTGGGAAAAAACACCCATGGCCTCGTGATCCACCCCCCTCTTCAAGAAGGGGCCATCAGCGACAGAATTTCAAACCTGAGCGATCATCTGATCCTCGCCCTGAGTGCAGATGCACGATATCTCGATCAGGTCTGTAGACTGTGCCTGCCATATCCTCACCCAGAAACCTAGGCCTAGCTTGGGTTCTCAGACTTCCGTCCTCAGACGTCTGGCCCACAAGCCCTCCCAGTTTGGCAATCCAGAACTACAATGCAGCACTCTGCCTGCCTTCCAGAAGAAAAACATTGCCCTCTGGGGCTACTCAGAAACCCCAAATGAGGATCAACCGGCACGCCATTCGGCTGTACCCCAAATATATAGGCTGACCTGGGAACTAATGCTCTTTCTGACACGGCCTGAGCCTGTACCTCCTGGCCCCACCCAGGCAGCTGGCCGCACAATGAGCACATCGGACTCACCATGGCCTTAGGTGGTCATCTCTTCTCAACCTCGATTTTCAGGCTTCAGAACTTAGACCTTATCTACAATCACGGCCCGGGTTTGAAAATGTAGCAGAAATCAGAACTCTTTCCCCATGGAAAGAAACCTTGTGGTTGGCATGTTGTCCAAGGTTCAGTGTCGTTGAAACCAGTGTGGACAAAGAGGCCCCGCCCATGCTTGCGGGCCACATTGGTCACAAACATACATTGTGACCCTCAGCCTGAGCCCAGTCCTCAGGTAAGGCCTCTCAGTGGCTGGATGGAGAGACAGCATATTGGGCTTGCCATGACCCTAGGCTCCAATTTTCAACCATACTTCGGGTTTTCCCTTCACTCTTCCCCAGGGCTCTGCTTTGGAATTCCTCTTTTGGTGGGACACCTGAGGTAACAAACCTGAAAGGAGTCCTCCCATCCCACATATTGAGGAAAAACAATTGGGATCGGGCCAAGTCCACAGAGAGCAAGATTCGTCCACGGCCCATGAGGCCTCCCCAACATTCCACGGCCATCGCTGATACAAAATCCAAGGACAAAAGGCTGAGCGTGCGCCTCAGATTCGCTCATTCTTCATATCCTGAGGAGTTCTTCAGATAAGAACCTACACGACACTCGATGCACCTAAAATATATAGTCTAACCTGGGCACTAATGCACTGTCTGACAACCTGAGCCCGGACCTCGTGATCAACACCCAGACAGCTGACCGCACACTGTGCACATCAGACCCGCCATGGCCTTAGGTCATCATCTCTTCCCTACATCAGTTTTCAGGCTTCAGAACCTAGACCTTATCTCCAATCACTGCCCAGCGGTGACTGTGATGCAGAAATCAGAACTCTTCCTTACCCATGGCAAGAAACCTTGTGGTTGGCATGCTGTCCAACGTTCAGTGTAGGAGAAACCAGCATTCACCCTGAGGCCCCGCCCATTCTTGAGTGCGACGAGGGCATAAACACGCATTGTGACCCTCAGCGTGAGTCCTGTCCTCTAGTACGTCCTCTCAGTGGCTGGACCATTAGATGTCATAATGGGCTTGACATGTCCCTAGGCCCCAATTTTTAACCAGATTTCTGGTTGTACAGTCGCCCCTCCCCAGGGCTCTACTCTGGAATCCCTCATTTGGTGGGACACCTGAGGTTGAAATACAAAACAAAACAAATCAACAATAACAGAGCAAAGGACTTCTTCCATCCCACAGAATGACCCCAAACTCTTTGGACGGGGCCAACCCCCAGAGAGTAAGACTCAACCATTTCCCATGAAGTCACCCGGAAAAATCACGACCATGATTGACACGATATCCAGAGACAAAAGTTGAGCAGTGCCTCACACTCGCCCTTTTTTCATATCCCGAAGAGTTCTCCTCATGGTCTGTAGATCAGTTCTGCCATATTGTGACCCAAAAGATAAGCCGAGTTTGTGTTTTCAGACATCTGTCCAAACAGCCCTGGCCTACACACCCTACAGTCTCAGACCCCTGGAGCCAAACCTGACGAATGTGATTGCCCTCTCCAAGGGAATTGTATCTGCCCATTCCAATGGCCACAACCCACCTAAGAGTATAAACCTCCAAGTCCCTGAGGCCATCCCAATATTTGTGGCTTCCCAGGACAAATGGGGTAATCTGGGCTCATCTGAGCACATACCGGCACTGAGACCCGTAGCCTGATGTCCCCAGAGGTAAAAAGGAACGAACAGGCCCCTAGGCACCTATCGCTTCCATTGCTTTGGTTTCCAGGCATCTCTCCTCAGAGGCCTGCATTTCAATAACAGCTTATGGCTGTTTCTTGTCTCACCCATCAGAGTGTCCATTTCAACTCAGCCTCCTCGGTTGCTCCCACAGATCCAGCAGATCTAACCTGACTTGTTGCTTGGAGACAATTGAATGCGAGGTGGGCTACCCAGCCATCCATCCTTAAACCCTGCTCGGATTCGTTGTCCTGGAGCCAATCAACAGGTCTCAATTGTCCTGAAGAACCATCTTTGCAGTTGGAAGCTTCTCACAACTCCCATCGTGGGAAAACACCCATGGCCTCGTGATCCACCCTCCCTTCAAGAAGGGGCCATCAGCGACAGAATTTCAAACCTGAGCGATCGTCTGATCCTCGCCCTGACTGCAGATGCACGATATCTCGATCAGGTCTGTAGACTGTGCCTGCCATATCCTCACCCAGAAACCTAGGCCTAGCTTGGGTTCTCGGACTTCCGTCTTCAGACGTCTGGCCCACAAGCCCTCCAGTTTGGCAATGCAGAACTACAATGCAGCACTCTGCCTGCCTTCCTGAAGAAAAACATTGCCCTCTGGGGCTACCCAGAAACCCCAAATGAGGATCAACCTGCACGCCATTCGGCTGTACCCCAAATATATAGGCTGACCTGGGAACTAATGCTCTTTCTGACACGGCCTGAGCCTGTACCTCCTGGCCCCACCCAGGCAGCTGGCCGCACAATGAGCACATCAGAACCACCATGGCCTTAGGTGGTCATCTCTTCTCAACCTCGATTTTCAGGCTTCAGAACTTAGACCTTATCTACAATCACGGCCCGGGTTTGAAAATGTAGCAGAAATCAGAACTCTTTCCCCATGGAAAGAAACCTTGTGGTTGGCATGTTGTCCAAGGTTCAGTGTCGTTGAAACCAGTGTGGCCCAAGAGGCCCCGCCCATGCTTGCTGGCCACATTGGTCACAAACACACATTGTGACCCTCAGCCTGAGCCCAGTCCTCAGGTAAGGCCTCTCAGTGGCTGGATGGAGAGACAGCATATTGGGCTTGCCATGCCCCTAGGCCCCAATTTTTAACCATAGTTCGGGTTTTCCCTTCACTCTTCCCCAGGGCTCAGCTTTGGAATTCCTCTTTTGGTGGGACACCTGAGGTAACAAACCTGAAAGGAGTCCTCCCATCCAACATATTGAGGAAAAACAATTGGGATCGGGCCAAGTCCACAGAGAGCAAGATTCGTCCACGGCCCATGAGGCCTCCCCAACATTCCATGGCCATCGCTGATACGGAATCCAAGGACAAAAGGCTGAGCACGCACCTCAGACTGGCTCATTTTTAATATCCTGAGGAGTTCTTCAGATAAGAACCTACACGGCACTTGAATGCACCCGAAATATATATTCTAACCTGGGCACTAATGCACTGTCTGACAACCTGAGCCCGGACCTCATGACCAACACCCAGACAGATGACCGCACACTGAGCACATCAGAACCGCCATGGCGTAATATCATCATCTCTTCCCTACCTCAGTTTTCAGGCTTCAGAACCTAGACCTTATCTCCAATCACTGCCCAGGGGTGACTGTGATGCAGAAATCAGAACTCTTCCTTACTCATGGCAAGAAACCTTGTGGTCGGCATGTTGTCCAACGTTCATTGTTGGAGAAACCAGCATTCACCCTGAGGCCCCGCCCATTCTTTAGTGCGACGAGGGCATAAACACGCATTGTGACCCTCAGCGTGAGTCCTGTCCTCTAGTACGTCCTCTCAGTGGCTCGACCATTAGATGTCATAATGGGCTTGACATGTCCCTAGGCCCCAATTTTTAACCAGATTTCTGGTTGTCCAGTCGCCCCTAACCAGGGCTCTACGCAGGAATCACTCATTTGGTGGGAAACCTGAGGTTGAAAAACAAAACAAAACAAATCATCAACAACAGAACAACGGACTTCTTCCATCCCACAGAATGACCCCAAACTCTTGGGACGGGGCCAAACCCCTAGAGAGTAAGACTCGTCCATTTCCCATGAAGTCACCCGGAAATTTCACGACCATGTGTGACACGATATCCAGAGACAGAATGTTGAGCAAGAGCCTCACACTCGCCCTTTTTTCATATCCCGAAGAGTTCTCCTCATGGTCTGTAGATCAGTCCTGCCATACCTATGACCCGAAACATAAGCCGAGCTTGTGTTTTCAGACAACTGTCCAAACAGCCCTGGCCTACACACCCCACAGGCTCAGGCCCCTGGACCCAAACCTGACGACTGTGCTTGCCCTCTCCAAGGGAATTTTGTGTGCCCATTCCAATGGCCACAACCCTATTAATAGGATAAACCTCCAAATTCCCTGAAGCCATCCCAATATTTGTGGCTTCCCAGGACAAACAGGGGCAATTTGGGCCCATCTGAGCACATACCGGCACTCAGACCCGAAGACTGATGTCCCCAGATGTAAAAAGGAACGAACAGGCCCCTAGGCACTTATCGGATCCATTGCTTTGGTTTCGAGGCATCTCTCCTCAGAGGCCTGGATTTCAATAACAGCATATGGCTGTTCTTCACTCACCCATCAGAACAAATCTCATCTACACATGGGAATCTTGCACGATGGAGCTGTGTGTAAGCCTCTCTTTAGGAGAACCCTTCAGGGCCCCAGTGCCACCGCTTCATTCCAAGGTCTCCATAGACACAAAATCATATTAGGACACATCCACGGGAGAGTCCATTTCAATTCATCCTCCTCGGTTGCTCCCTCAGATCCAGCAGATCTAACCTGTCTTGTTTCTTGGAGACATTGGAATGCGAGGTGGGCTACCCAGCCATCCATCCAGAGAACCCTGCTCAGAATCGTTGTCCTGGAGCAACCAAAGGGTATCAATTGTCCTGTAGAAGAATCTTTGCAGTTGGGAGCTTCTCACAACTCCCATCGTGGGAAAACACCCTAGGCCTCGTGATCCACCCCCCCTCCAAAAAGGGCCATCATGGGAGTTCTGATTTCTACAACACAGTCACCCCTGGGCAGTGATTGGAGTTAAGGTCTAGGTTCTGAAGCCTGAAAACTGAGGTAGGGAAGAGATGATGACCTAAGGCCATGGCGGGTCTGATATGCTCAGTGTGCGGTCAGCTGTCTGGGTGTTGGTCTCCAGGTCCGGGCTCAGGTTGTCAGACAGTGCATTAGTGCCCAGGTTATAGTATATATTTTGGGTGCATTCGAGTACCGTGTAGGTTCTTATCTGAAGAACTCTTCAGGATATGAAGAATGAGCGAGTCTGAGGCGCGTGCTCAGGCTTTTGTCTCTGGATATTGTATCAGCGATGGCCGTGGAATGTTCTTGAATGGGGGGGGTGGAACACGAGGCCATGGGGCTTCTCCCAATGGGAGTTATGAGAAGCTCCCAACTGCAAAGATTCTTCTGCAGGACAATTGAGACCTGTTGGTTGGCTCCAGGACAACAATTCCGAGCAGGGTTCTAAGGATGGATGGCTGGGTAGCCCACCTCACATTCCAATTGTCTCCAAGCAACATGACAGGTTAGATCTGCTGCATCTGGGGGAGCAACCGAGGAGGATGAGTTGAAATGGACTCTCCCGTGGATGTGTTCTAATATGATTTTGTGTCTATGGATACCTTGGAATGAAGCGGTTGCACTGGGGCCCTGACGGGTTCTACTAAAGAGAGGCTTTCACACAGCTCCATCGTGCAAGTTTCCCATGTGTAGATGAGATTTGTTCTGATGGGTGAGTCAAGAAACAGACATATGCTGTTATTGAAATCCAGGCCTCCTTGGAGAGATGCCTGGAAACCAAAGCAATGGATCCGATAGATGCCTAGGGGCCTATTCGTTCCTTTTTACCTCTGGGGACATCAGTCTAAGGGTCTGAGTGCCGGTAGGTGCTCAGATGGGCCCAGATTGCCCCTGTTTGTACTGGGAAGCCACAAATATTGATATGGCCTCAGGGACATTGGAGGTTTATCCTAATAATAGGGTTGTGGCCATTGGAATGGGCACACACAATTCCCTTGGAGAGGGCAAGCACAGTCGTCAGGTTTGGCTCCAGGGGACTGAGCCTGTAGGGTTGTAGTCCAGGGCTGTTTGGACAGTTGTCTGAAAACACAAACTCGTCTTATGTTTCGAGTCCTATGTATGACAGGACTGATCTACAGACATGAGGAGAACACTTAGCGATTTGAAAAAAGGGCGAGTGTGAGGCTCTTGATCAAGTTTTCGTCTCTAGATATCGTGTCACTCATGATCGTGAAATTTCCGGGTGACTTAATGGGAAATGGACGAGTCTTACACTCTGGGGTTTTGGCCCCGTCCAACGATTTTGGTGTCATCTGTGGGATGGAAGAAGTCCGTTGTTCTGTTGTTCTTGATTTGTTTTGTTTTGTTTTTCAATCTCAGGTGTCCCACCAAATGAGGGATTCCGGAGTAGAGCCCTGGGTAGGGGCGACTGGACAACCAGAAATCTGGTTAAAAATTGGGGCCTAGGGACATGTCTGGCCCATTATTAAATCTAATGGTCCAGCCACTGAGAGGACGTACTAGAGGACAGGACTCACGCTGAGGGTCACAATACGTGTTTATGCTCTTGTCGCACTCAAGAATGGTCGGGGCCTCAGGGTGAATGCTGGTTTCTCCTACACTGAACGTTGGATAACATGCCAACCACAAGGTTTCTTGCCATGGGTAAGGAAGAGTTCTGATTTCTGTATCACAGTCACCCCTGGGCAATGATTGGAGATAAGGTCTAGGTTCTGAAGCCTGAAAACTGAGGTAGGGAAGAGATGATGACCTAAGGCCTTGGCGGGTCTGTTGTGCTCAGTGTGCGGTCAGCTGTCTGGGTGTTGGTCACGAGGTCCGGGCTCAGGTTGTCAGATATTGCATTAGTGCCCAGGTTAGACTATATATTTTGGGTGCATTCGAGTGCCGTGTAGGTTCTTATCTGAAGAACTCTTCAGGATATGAAGAATGAGCAAGTATGAGGCGTGTGCTCAGGCTTTTATCTCTGGATTTTGTAACTGCGATGGCCGTTGAATGTTGGGGAAGCCTGAAAGCCTGATGGGCCATGGACGAATCTTGGTCTCTGTGGACTTGGCCTGATCCCAATTGTTTTTCGTCAATCTTGGGATGCGACGACTCCTTTCAGGTTTATTACCTCAGGTGTCCCACTAAAAGAGGAATTCCAAAGCAGAGCCCTGGGTAAGAGTGAAGGGACAAAATGAACTATGGTTAAAAATTGGGGCCTGGGGGCATGGCAAGCCCAATATGCTGTCTCTCCATCCAGCCACTGAGCGGCCTTACCTGAGGACTGGGCTCAGGCTGAGGGTCACAATGTGTGTCTGTGACCAATGTGGCCCGCAAGCATGGGCGGGGCCTCATGGGCCACACTGGTTTCAACTACACTGAACCTTGGACAACATGCCAACCACAAGGTTTCTTGCCATGGGGAAAGAGTTCTGATTTCTGCATCATTTTCAAAGCCGGGCCTTAATTGGAGATAAGGTCTAGGTTCTGAAGCCTGAAAACCGAGGTTGAGAAGCGATGACAACCTAAGGCCATGTCGGGCCTGTGGAGAGCCATCCAGCAGATGCAAGGAGTCACATAGACGGGCGTGCCTGAAGATTGAGGAACTGAGAATGATTGGTTTAGGAGGATGTGGGTGCGCTCGTGGCTGACGCACACAGCACCAGGAGCCAAGAGATAAACGCATGATCACTGCTAGAGAACAATAGAGTCCTGTATGGTTACATAAGGGTCCACAAGGACACTGCGTGCACGGCGTTATGATTGGCCAAATAGGGAGGCGAGAACCGGTGAACTTCGTGAATAAATACTGCTGTAAGTGCTTGGTGCGGCGCGGCCGCCATTACTCATAAAAGAAGCTTGCCACTCACCTCGTCTGCGGGTCGTTTTTGCGGGCCGAGTGCGACAACTGATGCCGAAACCCGGCATCCCTATCTCCAGACGCAGAACGAGGATCGAGATAAGAGCAATGATAAGGTAAAGAGTGCACCTATTTCTGTCTATTGACAGGGAAGTTCCCTGAAGACGATCGGACGTAAGGGTGTTTATGAAGTTCTTCAGGGACGATAAGAAGTTCCCCGTAGACGATAAGACGTTAGGGTGTTTGTGAAGTTGTACGGGGACGATAAGGTAAAGTTTCCTCGGAATGGGGAACGATCTTTCTCGCTTGGAGGACTCCTTATAAGATGTCCTCAAGACGAACGGTACCCCTTTAAAGGCAAAAACAGCGAGGGCCTTTTTGAAAAGAAGTAGAAGAGATTGCCCCCTGGTTTATTGAAGAAGGGCTCCTAAATGTGCCACAATGGGAAAACCTGGGTGAGGACTTAAAACGCTGCCCCTCTACATCCCCGGGGACTCTAGCTGTGTGGTCCTTGGTGAAGGTATGTTTGCAATCCCCCCGAGGGCCCTTGCAGCGAGCTGTACGACAGGGGGGCAAAGTCCTTGAGCAAATGAAGGAAGAGTCCCGTAAGGGCTCCTCCCGAGATTCTGAATCCGAAAGCAAAAGCTCAGAAGGGATGTCCGAACGCGAGTTACAGGAGCTAGGAAAGATAGAGGCAAATAACAAGAAAAGGGAATCTCCCGGTCTCCAGACAGACTTGGAGACCGTGAGGCAGCAACTTGAGGAAAAGAAGGCGGAATTGCAAAAGGCATTAGGAGAATTAAGAGTGCAGGGAGAAGTAATGGTGCAGCTGAAAACAGGGGCGGAAGCCGCAGTTGTGGCGCAGTCGAAATTAAAAACGGAAGTTACACCGCTTCCGCATTCTAGCCCCATGGCGCCACCCCATGAGTGGCCCCCGCCTTATAGGCCCAGCTGCGCCAAGACGTGCTATTGTTCGGGCTGTTCCGCGGAAAATTGGAGAGAGGTCCTTGGCCCAGGAAAAGGCTTTTTTCCAGTGTTAGAAGATCAGAATCAGCAGAGGTGCCACCAACCACTAGATTTCAAGTTGGTAAAGCAGCATAAGGAGGCAGTCAGCGCCTATGGACCCCAGGCAGCTTTCACTGTCTCCCTTGTGGAGTCGCTGGGAACACTTTACCTCGCTCCTGAGGATTGGGCTAACTTGACCAGAGCGGTATTAAGTGGAGGACAATATCTAGAATGGAAAATCCAAAATCAGGACAATTGTCAGGACACAGCTCGGAGAAATGCGGCCGCAGGTAACCCACAATGGAGTTTGGAAATGCTGATGGGCACGCGGCCATACCTTGGGGCCCATGTGCAGAGTACATACCCCCCTGCGGGTGTATCAACAGGTAGCTACGGCATCCCTCAAGGCTTGGAAGGCTTGGAAGACTTTGAGAGGGGCAAGAGACTTGCAAGGCCAATTATCCAAAGTATTGCAAGGGCCTAACGAGCCCTATGCTGATTTTGTGGACAGGTTGATACAGACCGCAGGTAGAATGTTCGGGGATGTTGATACAGCAATGCCACTTATCAAGCAGTTAGCCTATGAGAATGCCAATAAATGGTGTAGAGAGGCTATCAGACCCTGGAGATCAAAGGACTTATCAGCCTACATCAAAGTCTGTAGAGATATAACGGGGCCTATAATTCAAGGACAGGTTATGGCAGCGGCTTTCGCACAAGCCATGTACGGCCAGGAAGGAGTCCGCCCCAAAGGATGCTTTCAATGTGGCCAGGAAGGACACGTTAAGAGGAATTGCCCGCAGCGTGGAACCCAGACTGGAAAAGCGCACCCAAAAGTACCGCCAGAAGGCTTAAGGCCTCGGCGTTGCCCGCGATGTAGGAAGGGAAATCACTGGGCACATGAATGTCGCTCCATGGAGGACACTGAGGGGAACCCGTTGCCTCCTAACAACTGGGGGAATTCAAAAAACGGGAGGCAGGGCCCCACCCCCAGGGGCCCCCGAATCAAATGCACGGGGTGGCAATGTCCCTACCTACCAAGCCGCGATGGGTTTTCCCACCCTCCGATCAGGGGAGTCAATCCACGCAGGGCCCAGGAGAGCCACAACAGGTTCCGACGGACTTGACGTCTGTGCCACCACCCGAATGGTCCTAACGCCTGAAATGGGAGTGCAGGCCGTGCCATCTGACCTGCATGGAGGGCCTCCAAAAGGAACGGTGGGGCTCCTCCTTGGTAGGAGCTCCTCCACTATGCGGGGACTTCAGGTCCACCTGGGAGTCATTGATCCCGATTTCGAAGGGGAGGTTAAAATTCTGATTTCATCTCCGAGGGGTATTAACATTATAAATCCAGGGGATAGGGTCGCACAGCTCTTAATTTTGCCCAGCGATCACGAAAAATATCCATCCACAGGCCAGGCGAGGAAAGGTGGCCTAGGATCCACAGGATCTTCCCTCGCGTGCCTTACCATGGGCATGAAAGAGAGGCCCATGCTTAAATTAAGGATCAGAGGAAGACCATTCTGGGGGCTCCTAGATACAGGAGCAGACAAAAGTATTATAAATCATCTAGATTGGCCAAAGGCCTGGGCTCTGATTAAGGCTAATCAAAACCTCCGAGGATTAGGGGTAGCTACCAGCCCAGATATTAGTGCCGCATCCTTAGATTGGGAAGATGAGGAGGGTCATAAAGGCATTTTCCAACCGTATGTTTGTGCCACCCCCGATTCTCTGTGGGGACGCGATGTGCTGGAGCAGATGGATATTAGACTTACTACTGAAAAACTGTATCGTGGGGCCTCCCAAACCATTATGAGGAACATGGGATATAAGCCTGGCCAGGGCCTTGGAGCCAAGGGCCAGGGAGATCCCGATCCCCCTTCCATGGGAGGTCAGGGTTTTTCCTAGCGGCCACTGAGAGCAATTCGAATAACTTGGAAACAACAGGAGCCGCGCTGGGTGCCTCAGTGGCCTTTAACAAAAGACAAGCTACAAGCGGCAAGAGAATTAGTCCAAGAGCAACTCAAAGCAGGACACATTCAAGAATCCATGTCCCCGTGGAATCCTCCCATATTTGTGATAAAAAAGAAATCAGGCAAATGGCGATTGTTACATGACCTCCGACAAATTAATGGTCAAATGCAGGTCATGGGACCCCTTCAGTTGGGGCTCCCAGTCATGACAGCGTTACCCAAAAATTGGCCCTCTATCATAATAGATACCAAAGACTGTTTCTTCTCCATTCCTTTACACCCCTGTGGATTGGAGCGCTTTGCCTTTACTCTGCCATCCATTAATCATGCTGAGCCAGATCAAAGATATGAATGGAGAGTACTCCCTCAAGGGATGGCTAATAGCCCCACCTTATGTCAGTTGTATGTGAGTCGAGCATTGGAACCTTTTCGAAAAGCATTTCCAAACCTACTTTGTTATCACTATATGGATGACATCCTGATCTGTGGGCCAGATGAGAGGTCTCTGCCCTCGGCTCTAACCTTCCTACAGAAGCAATTGGCAGAGTGGGGACTAACTATATCCCCTGAAAAGATCCCACGCAGGTAACCTACAGAAATACCTTGGTATGCAGCTCTCTAACGCAACAGTAAAACCTCAATTGGTCCAGATCCGTAGGGATCACCTGCACACATTGAATGACTTCCAGAAACTTCTAGGAGACATTAATTGGATCCGACCATATATAAAAATCACTACAGCACAATTGAAACCCTTATTTGATATCCTGCCTGGAGATTCTAAATTAGACTCCCCAAGAACTCTTACCCCAGCTGCCATTAGATCATTACAGTTGGTTGAAAGCAGACTAGCCTTAACTGCAGCAGATAGATGTGACCTGGAAAAGCCTATAAATGCCGTAGTTATCCCATCCCCTGGATCACCCACAGGAGCACTATGGCAGGGAGGACCCCTGTTATGGATTTACCTGCCCCATAATCTTAGCCGTGTCATCACCCCCGTATGCTACAGCTGTAGCTATGATAGCAAGCAAAATATTCAAAGCTAGCATACAGGTCCTCGGGAGACTGCCCGATGCGTGTATAGTCCCTTATGACAAAAACCAAGTGAACATTCTAACACATGAAAATGATGATTGGGCCATTTTGACGATCGCTTATCCTGTCACATTTGATAATCATTATCCCTCACACCCCCCTAATTGGATTTTACAAAAATACACCCCTCATATGGCCTAAATCCTGCCGATTAGAGCCATTGGTTGATGCCCTCATGGTGTTTACAGATGGTAGCAAATCTGGAACTGGTGCCTACGTGGTGGAAGGAGAGGTAATTCCGGTTGTTGTGCCATCAACCTCAGCTCAAAGAACTGAATTGTTGGTAATTATGTGTGTTTTTACAAAGGTTTCAAAATCAGCCTATCAATATTATTTCAGACAGTAAATATGCAGTTGTAGCTACCAGATCTGTTGAGACTGCCATTATCTCAGCCAGTCAATCAGAAATTTCCTCCCTGCTGATTGAATTGCAAGACCTCATTCTCTCTCGTCGTGCCCCTTTTTATATCGGACATCTCAGAGCACACTCAGACCTCCCAGGGCCTATGGCTAAGAGAAACCGAATAGCTGACACGGCCGCACGCTTTCATGTCTGTAGCGCCTTGGAAGACGCGAGAACCTATCATAAAAGGTGGCATGTCAATGCCCAAACTTTAAAGATGCGTTTTAACATCTCAAGAGCTGATGCACGAGACATCGTGAAGTCTTGTGGTAATTGTGTAACACATTTGCCTATGCCCTCCCTAGGGGTAAATCCCAAAGAGCTCTTACCTAACCACCTATGGCAAATGGATGTAACACATGTTCCTTCCTTCGGACAACAAAGATACGTCCATTTAAGTGTAGACACTTGCTCGGGGATTGTTAGCGCGACCCCCTTGCGAGGGAAAAATGTCAAAAATGTGATGTCCCATTGCCGGTGCAGCTTTGCCTGCTGGGGAGTGCCAAAGCACTTGAAAACAGACAATGCCCCTGCTTACACTTCTGCAGGCTTTCGCAGCTTCATGGCCTGCTACAATATCCAGCATGTTACAGGCATACCATATAATCCTCGAGGCCAGGGCATTGTGGAACGCGCGCACCTGACCTTTAAAACTACCTTGCAAAAAATACTAAAAGGGGGAATTGGAGAGGAGTATCATACACCCAATGACCTCACCAATCTGGTCACCTTTATTTTAAATTTTCTCACGGTTGACAAGGACGGCACTTCGGCCGCGGAACGTCATTGGGGCCAACAGAAAATGCAGCAGTCAATGGTGAAATGGAAAGATGTCCTTACTGGCTTATGGAAGGGACCTGACCCGGTGCTTCGGTGGCACCGAGGTTCCCTTTGTGTTTTCCCACAGGATGCGCCTGCTCCACTCTGGGTGCTGGAACGCCTCACCAGGCTGGTGGCCGTGGAACCTGTGGAGGATGCTGGTGATGATGATGATAGTGACGACGACTGTCCTGCAGCCTGTTCCCATGAAGGCGGAGCCAGTCCAACTGTGGCCGAGACAAGAGACTGCCCAGCTTCAGGCCCTTCTTCAAATGGCTCAGCATAGAGTGCATTCTTCTCACCCGAACTCATGTTTGCTACTGACGCTTATTTTTATGCAACAGGTGTTGGCAGCCCAGGGCTCATTATATTGGGCATATGTCCCCGATCCACCCCTGTTACAGCCCGTGGGTTGGAACGTGAGTTCTATTCCTGTATATGTTAATGATACTGTCTTGCTAGGCCCTCCCTCTTCTGTTCATCTCCAGCCACAGCAGGCTGCCATATCTTACAAGGGCTATTCTGATGTATATCCCATATGCTTTGCGATGAAGCGCACAATACCACGCTGTTTTTAGTGTTTCCCCGCGATCTGGTTATAGTGGTGTGAATATAGCTGGCCTTGACACTACCTATAGCACCATAGTGACTTCTGGTATAGCCCCATGGGATATTCCACTTTGTGCAGCTAACTTAAGTATAGCTAAGGGGATTGGAGTACCCTGGAGGCTCTGCCTAGGACAAAAACTACTAAGTACTCACTAGAGGATAGATATGAGCTTTGGGATTGGGGGTCTATAATATCTTCCGGATGTCCTGAATGCCGTCCGAAAATTCCCCCAATTCTCACTCCTCAACGTGGCTATCCGGTGCAAACTGAGATTTGGAAACTTATTGCCGCCTTTGGAGGCGCCACACTCCTTGTCCCGCAAACCAGTAACGCTAAGACCATATTTGGATATGAGAATATTGGACAAATACTCAGATACCCCCAAGCCTGCGTGCCCCATCCATTCATGCTAGTTGTAGGAAACCTTACAGTAAAAAAGGAAAATGCCACTTATCATTTCTCTTGTTATAACTGTACCCTAATCAATTGTATTCAAGGAGTGCTGCCAGGCGATGGATTATTAGTGGTAAAACAGCCCCCATTTGTTATGATCCCAGTTAATATCTCCAAACCATGGTATTCTAACCCCGGCTTAGAGTTGTGGGAGCATGTACAGGCTGCCCTAAGCCGACCCCGACGAGAGCTAGGATTGTTGTTACTCGGGATAGTCTCCTTAATCACCCTAATTGCAACAGCTACCACAGCGTCTGTGTCCCTTGCTCAGGCTGTGCATACTGCTGATACTGTGGATCAGCTCGCACATAACTCTTCTGCCGTGCTGGGAATTCAGGAAGATATAGATAAAAGAGTTGAAACCCGGTTAAATGCACTATATGATACTGTTAGATTTCTAGGGGAGGAAATTCAGAGCTTAAAATTGCGCACCAGGATCCGGTGTCATAGCGATTATCACTGGATTTGTGTAACCTCTAAAAAATATAATGACTCTGAGACTTCGTGGGACCGAGTACAACGCCATCTCGAGGGGGTTGGTCTAACTCTAATCTATCCCTTGATCTGTTGCAATTACATCAAGAAATATTAGATATTGAAGAAGCTCCTCATGCCAAGTTAACTGTTGCTCAGCTTGCTGAAAACTTTGTAAGCTCCTTGTTTTCTCACTTCCCTTCCCTGACGCACGCATGGTATGTTGTAGGAACAATTATAGGAGTGCTAGTGGTAATTGTTCTTTTCATGTGCCTCTTGCTTGTGCGGTTAAAATTATACTAGCAGAAGTTTATAAGTTAAGATCCATCATACGTAACCATCAACTAATCAACCGCTGTGGGCTCAGAATGTCACCTTGAACGCCACCCAGGTATCTCTTGGCTCCGTCAGCGATATGGTTAGTATGTTATAACAATCAGTCTCATTCCTCAAAAACTGGGCAGGCATAGGATCCCTGATTATGATGATGATTCTGGCTCAAGTGCTCCTTCTACAATGCATTGCGCGACAACAACGGCTACAGCAACGGGCTTTGGTCTAAGCCATGATGGCTCTGGAGGCTGGCACCTACCCCCCCAAATATGTCTTAGTATGCTGGGTCGGTAGCCAAAGACGGGTAAGACTGATCCCTCACCGTAGAACCTAAGACAGGGGCTCCTCGGCCAGGGGGAGTACCCGATGATGGGTAAGCATGTGTGCTGGGGTTGGCAACCTAAGACAGGCACGATCCCTGCCATATAAACAATAAAAAAGGGGGAGCTGTGGAGAGTCATTCAGCAGATGCAAGGATTCACGTAGACGGCAGTGCCTGTAGATTGAGGAATTAAGAATGATTGTTTTAGGAGGATGTGTGTGCGCTCGTGGCTAACGCATGAGCAGCACCAGGAGCCAAGAAAGAAACGCATGATCACCGCTAGAGAACAATAGAGCCCTGTATGGTTACATAAGAGTGCCAAGAGGACGCTGCGTGCGCGGCATTGTGATTGGGCGAGGGGGGGGGGTGAACGCGCGTGCATAAATATCGCTGTGTGCTTGGTTGCGGGGCGGCCGCCATTATTAAAAAAGAAGCTTGCAACTCACCTCGTCTGCGGGTCGTTCTTGCAGGCCGAGAGCGACAGATGACGACCTAAGGCCATGGCGGGTCAGATGTGCTCAGTGTGCGGCCAGCTGTCTGGGTGGGGCCAGGAGGTCCAGGCTCAGGCTGTGTCAGAAAGGGCATTAGTGCCCAGGTCAGCCTATATATTTGGGGTACAGCCGAATGGCGTGCAGGTTGATCCTCATTGGGGGTTTCTGGGTAGCCCCAGAGGGCAAAGTTTTTCTTCTGGAGGGCAGGCAGAGTGCTGCATTATAGTTCTGGATTGCCAAACTGGAGGGCTTGTGGGCCAGTAGTCTGAGGACGGAAGTCTGAGAACCCAAGCTAGGCCTAGTTTTCTGGGTGAGACCTGATTCGAGATCTCGTGCATCTGAAGTCAGGGCAAGGATCAGACGATCGCTCAGCTTGGACATTCTGCCCCTGATCGCCCCTTCCTGAAGGGGGGGAGGATGGAATACGAGGCCATGGTGGTTTTCCCACGATGGGAGTTGTGAGAAGCTCCCAACTGCAAAGATTCTTCTGCAGGACAATTGAGACCTGTTGGTTGGCTCCAGTACAACGATTCCGAGCAGGGTTCTAAGGATGGATGGCTGGGTAGCCCACCTCGCATTCCAATTGTCTCCAAGAAAGAAGACAGGTTACATCTGCTGGATCTGAGGAGCAACCGAGGAGGCTGAGTTGAAATGGACTCTCCCGTGGATGTGTCCTAATATGATTTTCTGTCTATGGAGACCTTGGAATGACGCGGTGGCACTGGGGCACTGAAGGGTTCTCCTAAAGTGAGGCTTTCACACAGCTCCATCGTGCAAGTTTCCCATTTGTAGATGAGATTTGTTCTGATGGGTGAGTCTAGAAACAGCCATATGCTGTTATTGAAATCCAGGCCTCTGAGGAGAGATGCCTGGAAACAAAAGCAATGGATCCGATAGGTGCCCAGGGGACTGTTCGTTCCTTTTTAACTCTGGGGATATCAGTCTACGGTTCTGAGTGCCGGTAGGTGCTCAGATGGGCCCAGATTGCACCTGTTTGTCCTGGGAAGCCACAAATATTGGGATGGCCTCAGAGATTTGGAGGTTTATCCTCTTAGTATGGTTGTGGCCATTGCAATGGGCACACACAATTCTTTTGGAGAGGGCAAGCACAATCGTCACGTATGGCTCCAGGGGCCTGAGCCTGTACGGTGTGTAGGCCAGGGCTGTTTGGACAGTTGTCTGAAAACACAAACTCGGCTTATGTTTCGGGTCATAGGTATGGCAGGACTGATCTACAGACCATGAGGAGAACTCTTCGGGATATGAAAAAAGGGCGAGTGTTTTCGCTCTTGCTCAAGTTTTTATCTCTGGATATCGTGTCACTCATGGTCGTGAAATTTCCGGGTGACTTCATGGGAAATGGACGAGTCTTACTCTCTGGGGTGTTGGCCCCGTCCAAAGATTTTGGGGTCATTTTGTGGGATGGAAGAAGTCAGTTGTTCTGTTGTTGTTGATTTGTTTTGTTTTTGTTTTGTTTTTCAACCTCAGGTGTCCCACCAAATGAGGGATTCCAGAGTAGAGCCCTGGGGATGGGCGACTGGACCACCAGAAATCTGGTTAAGTATTGGGACCTAGGGACATGTCAAGCCCATTATGACATCTAATGGTCCAGCCACTGAGAGGACGTACTAGAGGACAGGACTCATGCTGAGGGTCACAATGCGTGTTTATGCGCTCGTAGCACTCAAGAATGGGCGGGGCCTCAGGGTGAAAGCTGGTTTCTCCTACACTGAACGTTGGACATCATGCCAACCACAAGGTTTCTTGCCATGGGTAAGGAAGTGTTCTGATTTCTGCATCACAGTCACCCCTGGGCAGTGATTCGAATAAGGTCCAGCTTCTGAAGCCTGAAAACTGAGGTAGGGAAGAGATGATGACCTAAGGCCATGGCGGATCTGATGAGCTCAGTGTGCGATCAGCTGTCTGGGTGTTGGTCACGAGGTCCGGGCTCATGTTGTCAGACAGTGCATCAGTGCCCAGGTTAGACTATATATTTTGGGTGCATTCGAGTGCCGTGTAGGTTCTTATCTGAAGAACTCTTCAGGATATGAAGAATGAGCGAGTCTGAGGCGCGTGCTCAGGCTTTTGTCTCTGGATTTTGTATCAGCGATGGCCGTGGAATGTTGGGGAGGCCTCATGGGCCATGGACGAATCTTGCTCTCTGTGGATTTGGCCCGATCCCAATTGTTTTTTCGTCAATCTGTGGGATGGGAGGACTCTTTTTCAGGTTTTTTACCTCAGGGGTACCATCAAAAGAGGATTTCCAAAGCAGAGCCCTGGGGAAGAGTGTAGTGACAACCCGAACTATGGTTAAAAATTGGTGCCTAGGGGCATGGCAAGCCCAATATGCTGTCTCTCCATCCAGCCACTGAGAGGCCTTACCTGAGGACTTGGCTCAGGCTGAGGGTCACAATGTGTGTTTGTGACCAATCTGGCCCGCAAGCATGGGCGGGGCCTCATAGGCCACACTGGTTTCAAGTACACTGAACCTTGGACAACATGCCAACCACAAGGTTTCTTGCCATGGGGAAAGAGTTCTTCTGATTTCTGCATCATTTTCAAACCCGGGCCGTGATTGGAGATAAGGTCTAAGTTCAGAAGCCTGAAAACCGTGTTTGAGAAGAGATGACGATAAGGCCATGGCTGGTCCGCTGTGCTCTGTGTGCGGCCAGCTGTCTCGGTGGGGCTTGGAAATCCAGGCTCAGGCAGTGTCAGAAAGGGCATTAGTGCCCCGGTTAGCCTATATATGTGGGGGGTACAGCCGAATGGCGTGCAGGTTGATCCTCATTTGGGGATTCTGGGTAGGCCCTGAGGGCAATGTTTTTCTTCGGGAGAACAGGCAGAGTGCTGCATTGTAGTTCTGGATTGCCAAACTGGAGGGCTTGTGGCCAGTAGTCTGAGGACGGAAGTCTGAAAACCCAAGCTCGGCCTAGGGTTCTGGGTGAGACCTGAATCGAGATCTCGAGCATCTGAAGTCAGGGCGAGGATCAGACGATCGCTCAGGTTGGACATTCTGTCCCTGATGGCCCCTACTTGAAAGGGGGGTGGATCATGAGTCCATGGGGGTTTTCCCACGATTGGAGTTGTGAGAAGCCCCCAACTGCAAAGATTCTTCTGCAGGACAATTGAGACCTGTTGGTTGGCTCCAGGTCAACGTTTCCGAGCAGGGTTCTAAGGATAGAGGGCTGGGTAGCCCACCACGCATTCCAATTGTCTCCAAGCAACAAGACAGGTTAGATCTGCTGGATCTGGGGGAGCAACCGAGGTGGCTGAGTTGAAATGGACTCTCTCATGGATGTGTCCTAATATGATTTGTGTCTATGGAGACCTTGGAATGAAGCGGTGGCACTGGGGCCCTGAAGGGTTCTCCTAAAGAGAGGCTTTCACACATCTCCATCGTGCAAGTTTCCCATGTGTAGATGAGATTTGTTCCGATGGGTGAGTCAAGAAACAGCCATATGCTGTTATTGAAATCCAGGCCTCTGAGAAGAGATGCCTGCAAACCAAAGCAATGGATCCTATAGGTGCCTAGGGGCATGTTCGTGCCTTTTTACCTCTGGGGACCTCAGTTTACGGGTCGGAGTGCCGGTAGGTGCTCAGATGGGCCCAGATTGCCCCTGTTTGTCCTGGGAAGCCACAAATATTGGGATGGCCTCAGGGACTTTGGAGGTTTATCCTATTAGTAGTGTTGTGGCCATTGGAATGGGCACACACAATTCCCTTGGAGAGGGGAAGCACAGTCTTCAGGTTGGGCTCCAGGGTCCTGAGCCTGTAGGGTGTGTAGGCCAGGGATGTTTGGACAGTTGTCTAAAAACACAAACTCGGCTTATGTTTCAGGTCATAAGTATGGCAGGACTGATCTACAGACCATGAGGAGAACTCTTCGGGATATGAAAAAAGGGCGAGTGTGAGGCTCTTTCCCAAGTTTTTTTGTCTCTGGATATCGTGTCACTCATGGTCGTGAAATTTCCGGTTGACTTCATCGGAAATGGACGAGTCTTACTCTCTGGGGGGTTGGCCCCTTCCAAAGACTTTGGGGTCATTCTGTGGGATGGAAGATTTCCGTTGTTCTGTTGTTGTTGATTTGTTTTGTTTTTCAACCTCAGGTGTCCCAACAAATGAGGGATTCCAGAGTAGAGACCTGGGGAGTGGCGACTGGACAACCAGAAATCTGGTTAAAATTGGGGCCTCGGTACATGTCATGCCCATTATGACATCTAATGGTCCAGCCACTGAGAGGACGTACTAGAGGACAGGACTCACGCTGAGGGTCACAATGCGTGTTTATGCCCTCGTCGCACTCAAGAATGGGAGGGGCCTAAGGGTGAAAGCTGGTTTCTCCTACACTGAACGTTAGACAACATGCCAACCACAAGGTTTCTTTCCATGGGGAAGGAAGAGTTCAGATTTCTGCATCACAGTCACCCCTGGACAGTGATTGGAGGTAAGGTCTAGGTTCTGAAGCCTGAAAACAGAGGTAGGGAAGAGATGATGACCTAAGGCCATCGCGGGTCTGATGTGCTCAGTGTGCGGTCAGCTGTCTGGGTGTTGGTCACGAGGTCCGGGCTCAGGTTGTCAGACAGTGCATTAGTGCCCAGGTTAGACTATATATTTTGGGTGCTTTCGAGTGCCGTGTAGGTTCTTATCTGAAGAACTCTTCAGGATATGAAGAATGAGCGAGTCTGCGGCGAGTGCTCAGTCTTTTGTCTCTGGATTTTGTATCAGCGATGGCCGTGGAATGTTGGGGAGGCCTCATGGGCCATGGACGAATCTTGCTCTCTGTGGATTTGGCCCGATCCCAAAGGTTTTTCGTCAATATGTGGGATGGGAGGACTCTTTTTCAGGTTTGTTACCTCAGGGGTCCCACCAAAAGAGGAATTCCAAAGGAGAGCCCTGGGGAAGAGTGAAGGGACAACCCGAACTATGGTTAAAAATTGGGGCCTAGGGGCATGGCAAGCCCAATATGCTGTCTCTCCATCCAGCCACTGAGAGGCCTTACCTGAGGAGACTGGGCTCAGGCTGAGGGTCACAATGTGTGTTTGTGACCAATGTGGCCCGCAAGCATGGCCGGGGCCTCATGGGCCACACTGGTTTCAAGTACACTGAACCTTGGACAACATGCCAACCACAAGGTTTCTTGCCATGGGGAAAGAGTTCTGATTTCTGCATCATTTTCAAACCCGGGCCGAGATTGGAGATATGGTCTAGGTTCAGAAGCCTGAAAACCGAGATTGAGAAGAGATGACGATAAGGCCATGGCGGGTCCGTTGTGCTCAGTGTGCGGCCAGCTGTCTGGGTGAGGCCAGGAGGTCCAGGCTCAGACTGTGTCTGAAAGGGCTTTAGTGCCCAGTCAGCCTATATATGTGGGCTACAGCCGAATGGCGTCCCGGTTGATCCTCATTTGGGGAATCTGGGTAGGCCCAGAGGGCAATGTTTTTTCTTCTGGAGAACAGGCACAGTGCTGCATTGTAGTTCTGGATTGCCATACTGGAGGGCTTGTGGTCCAGTAGTCTGAGGACGGAAGTCTGAGATCCCAAGCTAGGCCTAGGTTTCTGGGTGAGGATATGGCAGGCACAATCTACAGACCTTAATCGTGATCTCGTGCATCTGAAGTCAGGGCGAATATCAGACGATCGCTCAGGTTGGACATTCTGTCCCTGATGGCCCCTTCTAGAAGGGGTGGTGGATCACGAGGCCATGGGGATTTTCCCACGATGGGAGTTGTGAGAAGCTCCCAACTGCAAAGATTCTTCTGTAGGAAAAATGAGACCTGTTGGATGTCTCCAGGACAAGTTTCCGAGCAGGGTTCTAAGGATGGATGTCTGTGTACCCCCCACCAGCATTCCAATTGTCTCCAAGCAACAAGACAGGTTAGATCTGCTGGATCTGGGGGAGCATCGAGGAGACTGAGTTTAAATGGACTCTCCCGTGTTCGCGTCCTAATATGATTTTGTGTCTTTGGAGAACTTGGAATAAAGCGGTGGCACTGGGGCCCTGAAGGGTTCTCCTAAAGAGAGGCTTTCACACAGCTCCATCGTGCAAGTTTCCCATGTGTAGATGAGATTTGTTCTGATGGGTGAGTCAAGAAACAGGCATATGCTGTTATTGAAATCCAGGCCTCTGAGGAGAGATGACTGGAAGCCAAACCAATGATGCGATAGTTGCTAGGGACCTGTTCGTTCCTTTTTACCTCTACGGGTCTGAGTGTAGGTAGGTAGGTGCTCAGATAGGCCCAGATTGCCCCTGTTTGTCCTGGGATGCCCTAAATATTGGGATTGCCTCAGGGACTTTGGAGGTTGATCCTCTTAGTAGGGTTGTGGCCATTGGAATGGGCACATACAATTCCCTTGGAGAGGGCAAGCACAGTCGTCAGGTTTGGCTCCAGGGGCCAGAGCCTGTAGGGTGTGTAGGCCAGGTCTCTTTGGACAGTTGTCTGAAAACACAAACTCGCCTTATGTTTCGGGTCATAGGTATGGCAGGACTGATGTACAGACCATGAGGAAAACACTTCGGGATATGAAAAAAGGGCGAGTGTGAGGCTCTTGCTCAAGTTTTTGTCTCTGTATATCGTGTCACTCATGGTCGTGAAATTTCCGGGTGACTTCATGGGAAATGGACGAGTCTTACACTCTGGGGGTTTGGCCCCGTCCAAAGAGTTTAGGGTCATTCTGTGGGATGGAAGAAGTCCGTAGTTGTATGGTTGTTGATTTCTTTTGTTTTGTTTTTCAACCTCAGGTGTCCCACCAAATGAGGGATTCCAGAGTAGAGCCCTGGGGAGGGGCGACTGGAGAACCAGAAATCTGGTTAAAAATTGGGGCCTAGGGACATGTCAAGCCCATCATGACATCTAATGGTCCAGCCACTGAGAGGACGTACTAGAGGACAGGACTCACGCTGAGGGTCACAATGTGTGTTTATGCCCTCGTCGCACTCAAGGTTGGGTGGGTCCTCAGGGTGAAAGCTGGTTTCTCCTACACTGAACGTTGGACAACATACCAACCACAAGGTTTCTTCCCATGGGTAAGGAAGAGTTCTGATTTCTGCATCACAGTCACCCCTGGGCAGTGATTGGAGAATCAAAAAGTGACACCAGGGGGCTCAGATCAGAGAGTCCCACACCTTCTGATCCACTCTTATAGGCTTAGGTCTCCTCCCCTCTGTGTGTGGGTGTGTGTGTGTGTGGGGGGGTGCCTCTGTGTGTCTGTGTGTTGTGTGTAAAGAGGTCCTGGCTATGCCATCGAGGGTGGAGATGCCCCAAGCAGGATCAGGCTGATGAGGGCTTAGATATCTGGTGGTCAAGTCATGTTCACACCCCAGTTTAAGGCTGGTTAAGAGGGATGGGGTGTAGGGTCTACACCCTTCTGCCCAGGGTTTATCCTGAGACCCTGAACGGATGGGTCCATGACCCAGGATCAGGGCTAACCCTAACAGTAACCACTAACCCTGACCCTGACCCTGACTGACTGTGAGACTGCCCCAAACCCTAACCCAAGCCCTGACCCTGACCCTGACCCTGACCCTGACTGTGATCCTGACCTGAACCCTAAACATAAACCTAAGCCTGACACTGACCCCTATGTGGACCCTGAACCTTAGCCTAACTCTGACATTACCGTAACCATGACTCAAACCTAACCAGGACCCTGACCCTGACTCTAATCCTAACCCTGACGCTGACCTAACCCGGACCCTAAACCTAATCCTGACTGTGACTTGTGCTTGACCTTAACCCTAAACCTAATGGTAACTCTAACCATGACCCTAACAAGGACCCTGAACCTAAACATCATGCTGACCCTGACCTTAACACTAACCCCTAACCTAAACAAAACCCTAACCCTGACATTACGATATCTATCCCTAATCCTAAACATAACCCTACTTCTAACTCTAACCCTAACCCCAATCCCAAACCCTACCGCCAAAACGTAACTGTGACAGTGAACCGAACATTGACCCTATACGAAAGCCTGACCCTCAACCTGACCCCAGGCCCTGACATTTACCGGACCCTGACTCTGACCCTAATCCTAACCTTGACACTAACTCTGACAACTACATAAACCTATCCCAGACCCGAATGTGGACTTTAAACCAATACCTGAACCTGACCCTAAACAGGACACTGGTGCTAATCTTCACCCTGACCCTGACCCAGACCATGACGATAACCTAACCCTGACCCTTACAGTGACCGCGAAATCAACAGAACACTAAACCTGACCCTGACTGTGAGACTGAAACTAACTCTGACCCTAAATGTAACCCTGACCCTGACACTAACATGGGCCCTCCCCCGAAACGTATCTCTGAACCTAACCCTAACACAAACCCCTAACCCTACCACGGACCCTGACCCCAACAAGTTCTAACCCTAACCGTCAACCTAACGCTAAATGTAGAACTAACCCTAAACATTAACAATAACCCTGAGCCTATACCTGACTCTGATCATAACCCTAACCCTGAACTTTGCCTATACCAGACCCTGTCCCTAAACCGGACACTGGACCTGACCCTTAACCTAACCATGAACCTAACAATGACCACTACATAACCCTGTCCCTGACACGAATGTGGACTTTAAACCAATACCTGATCCTGACCGTAAACCTGACACTGGCCCTAGACTTCACCCTGACCCCGACCCAGGCAAAGACCAGAAACCTAAGCCTGACCCTAACAGTGACCCTGACCCTCACCCTAACAATAAACCTGACACTGAAAGTAAGCCTGAACCTATCTCTAACCCTAAACGTAACCCTGACCCTGACACTAACACGGGCCCTGACCCGAAACCTAACGCTGAACCTAACCCTTAAACCTAACCCCTAACATTATCCCTGACACTGACCCTAACCCGGTCTAACCCTAACACGCAACCTACCTCTAACCCTAAACCTAACCACACTTTAACAATAATCCTGACCCTCTCCCTGAACCTGATCATAACCCTAACTCTGTACTTTGCCTATGTCAGACCTTAACCTTAAACCAGACCCTGGCCTTGACCTTAATACTGACCCTAAACCTGACTGTAAACCTAACTCTGACTCAATCCGTGATCCTGAACAGATTAGTAACCCTAAAGCTAACCCTTATCCTCAACCTACTCATGAAACAGAACCTAAAAATAAAGCTGACCTTACCAAAACCATGAACCTAAACCTGACCCTGACCCTAACCCTGACACTAAACCTGTCCCAAACCTAACCCTGACCTGACATGACCTTGCCCCCAAACCAAAACTTGGACCGGACCGTAAATCTGATCATGACCCTGCCTGGACATAAAACTAACTGTCAGTCTAACACTGACCCTGACCCTGACTCTGACCGTAACGCTAACCCTGAACCTACTGTGATCATGACACTAAACCTAACCATGAAACGAACCCTAAACCTGAACCCTACACTAAGCCTTACGCTAACCCTGACTCCAAAGACGTCTAACCCTAACTCTGACCCTACGTCATCTCTTCCCAATTCGGTTTTCAGGCTTCAAAACCTAGACGTTTTCTCCAATCACTGCCCAGGGTTGAACATGAGGCAGAAATCAGAAATCCTTCCCCATGGCAAGAAATCTTGTGGTTGGCGTGTTGCCCAACGTTCAGTGTAGTTGATAGCAGTGTGGCCCTTTGACCCCGCCATGCTTGAGGGCCGCGTTGGTCACAAATACGCATTGTGACCCTCAGCGTGAGCCCAGTCTCCAAGTAAGGTCTCCCAGTGGCTGGACCAAGAGACGGCATATTGGGCTTGCCATGCCCCTAGGCCCCAATTTTTAACCATAGTTCGTGTTGTCCATTCGCCCCTCCCCAGTGCTCTGCTTTAGAATGAGGTAACCAAACTGAAAGGACTCCTCCCATCCCACAGATTGACCCCCAAATTGGGATCGGGCCAAATCCACAGAGAGGAAGACTCATCCATGGCCCATGAGGCCTCCCCGACATTCCACGCCCATCGTTGACACAAAATCCAGAGACAAAAGCCTGAATAAGCGCCTCACACTCGCTCTTTCTTCTTCCTATCCCAAAGAGTTCCCCTCACGATCTGTAGATCGGAACTGCCATACATACGTCACCAAAACAAGCCGAGTGTGTGTTTTCAGACTTCTATCCCCACATTCCTGGCTTCCACTCCCTCCAGCCTGGGGACCCTGGAGCCACACATCAGGTCTGTGCCTCTCAACTCCACGGGAATTCTGCCCCTTCCATTGACCACAATCATACAAACTCGGAGAAACCTCCAAAGTCCCCAAGGCCATCCCCATAGTATAGAACGCCCAGGACAAACAAGGGCTGCCTGGAACCAGCTGAGCATCCATCTCCACTCATACTGTAGATGGATGTCCCCAGAGAAGGGGATTGAACGGGTCAGGGCCCTAGGCCCTAATGGGGTCCATTGTTTTTTTTTTTCTTGCTATCTCTCATCAGAGGCCTGGTTTCCAATATCAGCATGTGGGGCTTTCCTGAGGCACCAATCAGATCAAATCTAGTCTCCACATGGGAAACTTGTCTTTTGGAGATGACGCATAACCTCTCGTTAGGAGAAGCATTCAGGGTCCGTGTGTCACAGATCCGTGCCAGGGTCTCTATGCACACAAACCCACAATAGGACCCATCCGCATTAGAGTCCATTTCAACTCAGCCCCTTCCGTTGCTCCCCTAGAGCTAGCATATCAAAACTGTCTATTAACTGGGAGACAGTTAGAATCGATACAGTCTGCCCAGGGTTCCATCCTTCGATCCCTGCTTTGCTGTCGTTCCGTATGAAACATCCTGGAGCGATCCAACAGATCTCAATTGTTGATCAGAAAAAATCCTTGTGGCTTGGAGCATATCCCAACTCCCCTCCTGGGTAAACCTCCATGGCTTCGAGATGCTTCCCCCTTCAAGAAAGGACCATAATGGACAGAAACTCCAACCTGAGCCTAGGTCTGAACCTCTCCCTGACTTCAGATGCACGAAGTCCCGATTCAGATGTGCAGAGAGTGCCTGCCGTGCCCTCGTCCCAAAACCTACGCCTAACTTGTGTTCTCATTCTTCCGTCCTCACACTCCTTGCCCAAACGGCATCCAGTTTGGGAATTCCGGAGCCACAAAGCAGCACTCTGCCTGCCCTCCAGAAGAAAAACGTTGCCCTTGGGGCTACCCAGAAACGCTAAATGAGGATCAAGCTGCACGGCACTCGACTCTCCCCCAATTATACAATATACCCTGAAAACTAATGCCTGGTCTGACGCAGCCTAGGCCTGAACCTCCCGACCAACACTCAGCGAGCTGGCTCCACACTGAGCACGTCGGACCTGTCATGGACTTAAGTCGTCATCTCTTCCCAAGCTCGGTTTTCAGACTACACAACCTAGACCTTACCTCCAATCACGGCCCAGTGGTGAAGAGATGAAAAAAAAATCAGAACTACTACTTCCCCATGGCAAGAATACATGTGGTTGGCATGGAGCCCAACGTTCAGTGTAGGAGCAACAGTTTGGACCATGATTCCCGCCCATGATTGAGCGCTTAGAAGGCATAAACACACATTGTGACCCTCAGCGTGAGTTCTGTCCTCAAGGAAGGCCTCTCAGTGGCTGGAACTAACCATAGTTGGTTTTGTCCATTCACCCCTACGCAGGGCTCTGCTTTGAAATCCCTCTTTTGGTGGGACACCTGAGGTAACCAAACTGATAGGACTCCTCCCATCCCCATGATGGACCCAAAACAATTGGGTACGTGCCAAATCCACAGAGAGGAAGACTTGTCCATGGCCCATGAGGCCTCCTCGACATTCCACGGCCATTGTTGACACAAAATCCAGAGACAAAAGCCTGAATAAATGCCTCACACTCACTCTTTCTTCATATCCCGAAGAGTTCTCCTCAGGGCCTGTAGATCGGGCCTGCCATACTTATGTCCCCAAACGTAAGCCGCGTTAGTGTTTTTCAGACTTCTATCCCCACGCTCCTGGCCCACACACCCTCCAGGCTGGGGCCCCTGGAGCCACACATCAGGTCTGTGCCTGCCCACTCCACTGGAATTCTGCCCATTCCCTTGACCACACGCCTCCAAATTAGGAGAAACCTCCACAGTCCCTGAGGCCATCCCAATTGTGTAGGCCGCCCGGGACAAACAAGGGCGTCTGACAACAGCTGAGCATCTACCTCCACTCATACCGTAGTTGGATGTCACCAGGGTAGTAGATTGAACCTCACAGGTCCCTAGGCCGTAATCGGATCCATTGCTTGGGTTTCCAGGCATCTCTCCTCAGAGGCATGTTTTCAAATACCAGCATGCGGGGGTTTCCGGAGGCAAATCTTGTCTCGACATGGGAAAATAGCAGGCTGGAACTGTGTCAAAACTTCCGGTTAGGAGAATCCTTCAGGGCCCGGTGCCACCACCCCTTTCCAAGGTCTCCATGGACACAAACCCACATTAGGATCCATCCGCAGGAGAGTCCATTTCAACTCTGGCTTCTCGGTTGCTCCGCCAGAGCCAGCAGATAGAACCTGTCTTGTCGCTAGGAGACGATTGAGATGCGAGGCGGCTTGCCCAGGGCTCCGCCCTTAGAACCCTGCTCTGGCGTTGTTCCATATGGAACGTCCTGGACCCATCCAAAAGTTCTCAAATGTCCTGCAGGAGGAATCCTTGCGTTTTGGAGCATCTCACAACTCCCAACGTGGGAAAACCGTGATGGCTTTCTGAAGCCCCCACCCCCTTTCTGAAGGGGAAATCATGGACAGGAACTCCAACCTGAGCCAACGTCTGATCCTCGCCCTGAATTCAGATGCACGACATCTCGATGCAGCTCTGCAGAGTGTGCCGGCCTTGCCCTCGCCCTTAAACCTATGTGAAACTTCTGTTCTCCAATGTCCGTCCTCACACTCCTGGCCCCCAAGACCTCACGTTTGGCAATTCTGGACCCACAAGGCAGCACTCTGCCTGCCCTCCAGATAAAAAGCAAAATGTTGCCCTATGGAGCTTCCCAGACACCCGAAATGAGGATAGACCTACACGGCACCCTTCTGTACACAAATTATATCGACAAATCTGGGCACTGATACACTGTCTGACACAGCCTGAGCCCGGACTTCCTGACCAACACCCAGAGAGCTGACCGCACACTGAGCACAACAGACCTGCCATGGCTTTAGCTCGTCATCTATTGCCAACCTAGCTTCTCAGGCTTCAGGACATAGACCTTAACTCCACACCCCGCCAAGGGGTGAATGTGATGCAGAAATCAGAACTCCTCCTTCCCTATGGCAAGAAACCTTGTGGTTGGCATGTTGTCCCACGTTCAGTGTAGGAGCAACCAGCGTTCACCATGAGGCCCCCGCCCATGCTTGAGTACGAAGAGGGCACAAACACGCATTGTGACCCTCAGCGTGAGTCCTGTCCTCTAGTAAGTCCTCTCAGTGGCTGGACCATTAGACGTCATAATGGGCTTGCCATGCCCCTAGGCCCCAAGTTTTAACCAGCTTTCTGGTTGTCCGGTCGCCCCTCCCCAGGGCTCTGCCCTGGAAACTCTCTTTTGGTGGGACAACTGAGGTAAAAAAAACAAAACAAAACGGACTCCTCCCATCTCAAAGAATAACCCCAAACTCTTCGGATCGGGCCAAATGCCCAGAGAGGAAGACTCGTCCATGGCCCATGAGGCCACCCGGACATTCCACGGCCATCAGTGACACAATATCCAGAGACAAAATCTTGAGCAAGCGTCTCACACTCGCCCCCTTGTTCATATCCTGAAGAGTTCTCATCACGGTCTGTAGATCAGTCCTGCAATACCTACGACCCGAAACCTAAGCCGGATTTGTGTTTTCAGACAACTGTCCCCACAGCCCTGGCCCACAAAACCTACAGGCACAGGTTCTTGGAGCCAAACCTGAGGACTGTACCTGGGAATTCTGCCATTCCATTGGCCACAAACCTAGAAATAGGATGATAAACCTCCAAAGTGACCGGGGCCATCCCAATAGTGTTGACTGCCCAGGAAAAACAAGGGCGGTCTGACACCAGCTGAGCATCTACCTGCACTTAGACCCGTGGACAGATGTCCCCAGAGGTAAATTGGAATGAGCAGGCCCCTAGACCTAATCGGATCCATTGCTTTGTTGTCTAGGCATCTCTCCCCAGAGGCCTGGATTAAAAAAGCAGCATATGGCTGTTTCTTGAGGCACCCATCAGAACAAATCTCGTCTCCACGTGGGAATCATGCACGTTGGAGCTGTGTCAAAGCCTCTGGTTAGGAGAACCCTTCAGGGACCCTGTGCCGCTGCCTCATTTCAAGTTCTCCATGGACACAAACCCACATTAGGACCCATCCACAAGAGAGTCCATTTCAACTCAACCCTCTCAGTTTCTCCCCCAGATCCAGCAGATCTAACCTTCTTGCCACTAGGACACAAGAGGAATGAGAGTCGGGCTTCCCAGCCATCCATCCTTAGAACCCTACTCGGAATCGATCCGTATGGGAAGTCCTGGAGCCAACCAACAGGTCTCAATCGCCCTGCAGAAGAATCTTTACGGTTTGGAGCATCTCACAACTCCCATCGTGGGAAAAAATCCATGGCCTCGTGATCCACCACCTCTTCATGAAGAGGGCCATAAGGGACTGAAACTCCAACCTTAGCGTTCGTCAGATCCTCACCTGATTTCAGATGCACGAGATCTCTTTTCAGCTCTGCAGAGCTGAGTGTGTCAAGTTTCAAAGTGCCAGGAGGCAGCACAGTGCATTCGGGAAACTACAGCAAGTTCAAGACAACCGACAGCTGATCTCGCAGCATCACCTGGGGATGGAGGCTGAGCCCCGGGGTTAACACTGGGGGTGAGATGGTTTGTTATACTATGCCGAGGAGGTGAGGTTCTACACTGTGTGGGCACAGGGAGCTACCGGAGGATTTCAAATATCAGAATCGTAACCATAATAGAGTATTTAATTGCATCCTAGCTTTCATCAAGGGTAAGATGCACTATAGTTTATGTTCGACTAAGAAAGAGAAATGCTGACAGTTAAACTAGGATATGTCATCAAGTGCAAAGTGAGTGCCACCTTAAGAGATATTAAAATGGGGCGTGTGGAAAAATCTTAGAACTATAAATTGTGGTACTAGAATAATTAAGAAAAAATAATACAAGAACACTTGGATCAACAAAAAAATTGATTATTGCTTACCATGTGCCCCAAACTATATTAAGTCTCCAAACGTTTTATATCATTTGCAAGGTCAGATATATATAAAATTACATTTAAAGTTTTTAAAATATCAGCAAATATTTTCATTTAAATGCAAATTTCAAAGAAAATCTACTTTTCCAATCACGACATTTTATCCTACTGTTTTTTAATTTTGTCAACCACTGATAAAATGTTTAGTGAGACTATAAATGTTTGATCGAAAAAAATGATTAATAGATGTAGGTTCAAATTATTATGCTCCAGTAAAAATGATTTAGTCTTTGATGAACATCTGTTTGGTAATATGTTGTATCCAGATATAGTAAATTAATGACATATATAAAATTATAGGGAAATGACACCTTCCGTTCCATTATGAGTAGAGCTTTTAAAATGCTATTCGTCACAATCTGTCATCTTGTCATTATGTAGCATTATGTAACATTTAAAAAATGTATACTCTTCACTTTGAAGATTTAGAAATCTAAAATATGACTTTCTATCGTTTGTGTTTCCATATTCCTTTAATGCCTGTTTGAACAAAGCCACATGCTTTGATTCGAAGGTAATAAATTCCTCTTATTTGGAAAAATAATGTTTATTTTTTTTCTCTCACCCTTAGCAGGTGGATTCATTTTAGCACACTTCAGAGTTATAATTTCATGATTATGAAAAACATTTTTTTGATCTACATAGATGAATGATACTTTTATTTTATTAAATTATTCGCCAAAAAATCTGTTATTTTTAAAAATGTATTTCCTTTAAGGGTTATTTTAGAGCATTCAGAGAGGATCTAGGAGTGTGGTATTATGTAATTTTTAAGTAGGTATGAAATGGTTATTTATATGATTGTTGCCCAAGGGAAGACTGAAAGGACAACCCGATCTATGGTTAAAAATTGGGGCCTGGGGGCCGGGCAAGCCCAATATGCTGTCTCTCCATCCAGCCACTGAGAGGCCTTACCTGAGGACTGGGCTCAGGCTGAGAGTCGCAATGTGTGTTTGTGACCAATGTGGCCCGCAAGCATGGGCGGGGCCTCATGGGCCACACTGGTTTCAACTACACTGAACCTTGGACAACATGCCAACCACAAGGTTTCTTGCCATGGGGAAAGAGTTCTGATTTCTGCATCATTTTCAAACCAGGGCCGTGATTGGAGATAAGGTCTAGGTTCTGAAGCCTGAAAACCGAGGTTGAGAAGAGATGACGACCTAAGGCCATGACGGGTCCGATGTGCTCAGTGTGCGGCCAGCTGTCTGGGTGGGGCCAGGAGGTCCAGGCTCAGGCTGTGTCAGAAAGGGCATTAGTGCCCAGGTCAGCCTATATATTTGGCGTGCCGCGTTTTTCCTCATTTGGGGTTTCTGGGTAGCCCCAGAGGGCAATGTTTTTCTCTGGAGGGCAGGCAGAGTGTTGCATTGTAGTTCTGGATTGCCAAACTGGAGGGCTTGTGTGCCAGTAGTCGGAGGACGGAAGTCTGAGAAGCCAAGCTAGGCCTAGGTTTCTGGGTGAGGATATGGCAGGCACAATCTACAGACCTGAATCGAGATCTCGTGCTTCTGAAGTCAGGGCGAGGCTCAGACGATTGCTCAGGTTAGACATTCTGTCCCTGATGGCCCCTTCTTGAAGGGGTGGTGGATCACGAGGCCATGGGGGTTTTTCCACGATGGGAGTTGTGAGAATCTCCCAACTGCAAGATTCTTCTGCAGGACAATTGAGACCTGTTGGTTGGCACCTGGACAACGATTCCGAGCAGGGTTCTAAGGATGGATGGCTGGGTAGCCCACCTCTCATTCCAAATGGCTCCAAGCAACAAGACAGGTTAGATCTGCTGGTTCTGGGGGAACAACCGAGGAGGCTGAGTTGAAAAGGACTCTCCCGTGGATGTTTCCTAATATGATTTTTTGTCTATGGAATCCTTGGAATGAAGCGGTGGCACTGGGGCCCTGAAGGGTTCTCCTAAAGAGACGCTTTCATACAGATCCATCGTGCAAGTTTCCCATTGTAGATGAGATTTGTTCTGATGGGTGAGTCAAGAAACAGCCATATGCTGTTATTGAAATCCAGGCCTCTGAGGAGAGATGCCTGGAAACCAATGCAATGGATCCGATAGTTGCCTAGGGTCCTGTTCGTTCCTTTTTACCTCTGGGGACATCAGTCAACGGGTCTGAGTGCCGGTAGGTGCTCAGATGGGCCCAGATATTGGGCTTGCCATGCCCCTGGGCCATGCCCCTAGAACGTGTCTTGTTTCCTGGAGACAATTGGAATGCGAGGTGGGCTACCCAGCCATGCATCCTTAGAACCCTGCTCGGAATTTTGTCCTGGATCCAACCAACAGGTCTCAATTGTCCTGCAGAAGAATCTTTGCAGTTGGGATCTTCTCAGAACTCCCATCGTGGGAAAACCCCCATGGCCTCGTGATCCAAACCCCCTTCAAGAAGGGGCCATCAGGGACTGAATGTCCAACCTGAGCGATCGTCTGATCATCGCCCTGGCTTCAGATGCATGAGATCTCGATTCAGGTCTGTAGATTGTGCCTGCTATATCCTCACCCAGAAACCTACGCCTAGCTTGGGTTCTCAGACTTCCATCCTCAGACTACTGGCCCACAAGCCCTCCAGTTTGGCAATCCAGAACTACAATGCAGCACTCTGTTTGCCCTCCAGAAGAAAAACATTGCCTTCTCGGGCTACCCAGAAACCCCAAATGAGGATCAACCTGCACGCCATTCGGCTGTACACCAAATATATAGGCTGACCTGGGCACTAATAACATTTTGACACAGCCTGAGCCTGGACCTCCTGGCCGCACCCAGACAGCTGGCCTCACACTGAGCACATCAGACCCGCCATGGCCTTAGGTCGTCATCTCTTCTCAACCTCGGTTTTTAGGCTTCAGAACCTAGACCTTATCTCCAATCACGGCCCGTGTTTAAAAATGATGCAGAAATCAGAACTCTTTCCCCATGGCAAGAAACCTTGTGGTTGGCATGTTGTCCAAGTTTCAGTGTAGTTGAAACCAGTGTGGCCCATTAGGCCCCACCCATGCTTGCAGGCCACATTGGTCACAAACACACATTGTGACCCCTCAGCCTGAGCCCAGTCCTCAGGTAAGGTCTCTCAGTGGCTGGAAGGAGAGACAGCATATTGGGCTTGCCATGCCCCTAGGCCCCAATTTTTAACCATAGTCCGGGTTGTCCCTTCACTCTTCCCCATGGCTCTGCTTTGGAATTCCTCTTTTGGTGGGCCACCTGAGGTAACAAACCTGAAAGGAGTCCTCCCACACCACAGATTGACGAAAAGCAATTGGGTTCGGGCTAAATCCACAGAGAGCAAGATTCGTCCATGGCCCATGAGGCCTCCTCAACATTCCACGGCCATCACTGATACAAAATCCAGAGACAAAACCCTGAGCATGCGCCTCACACTCGCTCATTCTTCATATCCTGAAGAGTTCTTCAGATAAGAACCTACACGGCACTCGAATGCACCCAAAATATATAGTCTAACCAGGGCACTAATGCACTGTCTGACAACCTGAGCCCGGACGTCATGAACAACACCCAGACAGCTGACCGCACACGGAGCTCATCAGACCCGCCATGGCCTTAGGTCATCATCCATTCCCTTACTCAGTTTTCAGGCTTCAGAACCTAGACCTTATCTCCAATCACTGACCAGGGGTGACTGTGATGCAGAAATCAGAACTCTCTTCCTTACCCATGGCAAGGAACCTTGTGGTTGGCGTGTTGTCCAACCTTCAGTGTAGGGTAAACCAGCATTCACCCTGAGGCCCAGCCCATTCTTGAGTGCGACGAGGGCATAAACACTCATTGTGACCCTCAGCGTGAGTACTGTCCTCTAAAACGTCCTCTCAGTGGCTGGAGCATTAGATGTCATAATGGGCTTGACATGTCCCTAGACCCCAATTTTTAACCAGATTTATGGTTGTCCAGTCGCCCCTCCCCAGGGCTCGACTCTGGAATCCCTCATTTGGTGGGACACCTGAGGTAGAAAAACAAAACAAAAAACAAATCAACAACAAAAGAACAACGTACTTCTTCCATCCCACAGAATGACCCCAAAGTCTTTGGACGGGGCCAAACCCCCAGAGTGTAAGACTCGTCCATTTCCCATGGTGTCACCCGAAATTTTCACGACCATGGCTGACACGATATCCAGAGACAAAAACTTGAGCAAGAGCCTCACACTCGCCCTTTTTTCATATCCCGAAGAGTTCTCCTCATGGTCTGTAGATAAGTCCTGCCATACCTATGACCCGAAACATAAGCCGAGTTTGTGTTTTCAGACAACTGTCCAAACATCCCTGGCCTACACACCCTACAGGCTCAGGCCCCTGGAGCCAAACCTGACGACTGTACTTGCCCTCTCCAAGGGAATTGTATGTGCCCATTCCAATGGCCACAACCCTCCTAATAGGATAAACCTCCAAAGTCCATGAGGCCATCCTAATATTTGTGGCATCCCAGGACAAACAGGGGCAATCTGGGCCCATCTGAGCACCAAGCGGCACTCAGACCCGAAGACTGATGTTCCCAGAGGTAAAAAGGGACGAACAGGGCCCCTAGGCACCTATCGGATCCATTGCTTTGGTTTCCAGGCATCTCTCCTCAGAGGCCTGGATTTCAATAACAGCATATGGCTGTTTCTTGACTCACCCATCAGAACAAATCTCATCTACACATGGGAAACTTGCACGATGGAGCTTTGTGAAAATCTCTCTTGAGGAGAACCCTTCAGGGCCCCAGTGCCACCGCTTCATTCCAAGGATTCCATAGACACAAAATCATATTAGGACACATCCACGGGAGAGGCCATTTCAACTCAGCCTCCTCAGTTGCTCCCCCCAGATCCAGCAGATCTAACCTGTCTTGTTGCGTGGAGCCATTTGGAATTAGAGGTGGCCTACCCAGGCATCCATCCTTAGAACCCTGCTCGGAATCATTGTCCTGGATCCAACCAACAGGTCTCAATTGTCCTGCAGAAGAATCTTTGCTGTTGGGAGATTCTCAGAACTCCCATCGTGGGAAAACCCCATGGCCTCGTGAACCACCCTCCCTTCAAGAAGGGGCCATGAGGGACAGAATGTCCAAACTGAGCGATCGTCTGATCCTCGCCCTGACTTCAGATGCACGAGATCTCGTTTCAGGTGTGTAGATTGTGCCTGCCATGTCCTCACCCAAAACCTAGGCCTAGCTTGGGTTCTCAGACTTACGTCCTCAGACTACTTACCCACAAGCCTTCCAGGTTGGCAATCCAGAACTACAATGCAGCACTCTGCGTGACCTGCAGAAGAAAAACATTGCCCTCTCGGGCTACCCAGAAACCCCAAATGAGGATCATCCTGCACGCCATTCGGCTGTACCCCAAATATATAGGCTTACCTGGGCACTAAAGCCCTTTCTGACGCAACCTGCGCCTGGACCTCCTGGCCCCACACAGACAGCTGGACTCACACTGAGCACATCAGACCCGCCATGGCCTTAGGTCGTCATCTCTTCTCAACCTCGGTTTTTAGGCTTCAGAACCTAGACCTTATCTCCAATCACAGCCCGGGTTTGAAAATGATGCAGAAATCAGAACTCTTTCCCCATAGCAAGAAACCTTGTAGTTGGCATGTTGTCCAAATTCCAGTGTAGTTGAAACCAGGGTGGCCCATGTGGCCCCCCCCATGCTTGCGGGCCACATTGGTCACAAACACACATTGTTACCCTCAGCCTGAGCCCAGTCCTCAGGTAAGGCCTCACAGTGGCTGGATGGAGAGACAGCATATTGGGCTTGACATGCCCATAGGCCCCAATTTTTAACCATAGTTCGGGTTCTCCCTTTCCTCTTCCCCAGGGCTCTGCTTTGGAATTCCTCTTTTGGTGATCCACCTGATGTAACAAACCTGAAAGGAGTCCTCCCATCCCACAGATTGACGAAAAACAATTGGGATCGGGCCAAATCCACAGAGAGCAAGATTCGTCCATGGCCCATGAGGCCTCCCCAACATTCCACAGCCATCGCTGATACAAAATCCAGAGACTAAAGCCTGAGCACGCACCTCAGAATCACTCATTCTTCATATCCTGAAGAGTTCTTCAGATAAGAACCTACACGGCACTCGAATGCACCCAAAATATATAGTCTAACCTGGGCACTAATGCACTGTCTGACAACCTGAGCCCGGACCTCATGACCAACACCCAGACAGCTGACCGCACAGTGAGCACATCAGACCCGCCATGGCCTTAGGTCATCATCTCTTCCCTACCTCAATTTTAAGGCTTCAGAACCTAGACCTGATCTGCAATCACTGCCCAGGGGTGACTGTGTTGCAGAAATCAGAACTCTTCCTTACCCATCGCAAGAAACCTTGTGGTTGGCATGTTGTCCAACGTTCAGTGTAGGAGAAACCAGCATTCACCCTGAGGCCCCGCCCATTCTTGAGAGCGACGAAGGCATAAACACGCATTGTGACCCTCAGCGTGAGTCCTGTCCTCTAGTACGTCCTCTCAGTGGCTGGACCATTAGATGTCATAATGGGCTTGACATGTCCCTAGGTCCCAATTTTTAACCAGATTTCTGGTTGTCCAGTCGACCCTCCCCAGGGCTCGACTCTGGAATCCCTCATTTGTTGGGACACATGAGGTTGAAAAACAAAACAAAACAATCCAACAACAACAGAACAACGGAATTCTTCCATCCCACAGAATGACCCCAAACTCTTTGGACGGGGCCAAACCCCCAGAGAGTAAGACTAGTCCATTTCCCATGGTGTCACCCGGAAATTTCACAACACTGTGTGACATGATATCCAGAGACAAAAACTTGAGCAAGAGCCTCACACTCGCCAATTTAACATATCCCGAAGAGTTCTCCTCATGGTCTTGTTGCTTGGAGACAATTGGAATGCGAGGTGGGTTAGCCAGCCATCCATCCTCTACACCCTGCTCGAATCGTTGTCCTGGACCCAATGAACATGTCTCAATTGTCCTGCAGAAGAATCTTTGCAGTTGGGAGCTTCTCACAACTCCCATCGTGGGAAAACCCCCATGGCCTCGTGATCCACCCCCCCTTCAAGAAGGGGCCATCAGGGACAGAATGTCCAACCTGAGCGATCGTCTGATCCTCGCCCTGACCGCAGATGCACGAGATCTCGATTAAGGTCTGTAGATTGTGCCTGCCATATCCTCACCCAGAAACCTAGTCCTAGCTTGGGTTCTCAGACTTCCGTCCTCAGACTACTGGCCCACAAGCCCTCAAGTTTTCCAATCAAGAACTACAATGCAGCACTCTGCCTGCCCTCCAGAAGAAAAATATTTCCCTCTGGGACTACCCAGAAACCCCAAATGAGGATCAACCTGCACGCCATTCGGCGGTACCCCAAATATATAGGCTGACCTGAGCACTAATGCCCCTTCTGACACAGCCTGTGCCTCGAACTCCTGGCCACAACCAGACAGCTGGCCGCACACTGAGCACATCCGACCCGCCATGGCCTTAGGTCGTCATCTCTTCTCAACCTCGGTTTTCAGGCTTCAGAACCAAGACCTTATCTGCAGTCACGGCCCGGGTTGGAAAATGATGCAGAAATCAGAACTCTTTCCCCATGGCAAGAAACCTTGTGGTTGGCATGTTGTCCAAGGTTCAGTGTAGTGGAAACCAGTGTGGCCCATGAGGCCCCGCCCATGCTTGCGGGCCACATTGGACACAAACAAACATTGTGACCTCTCAGCCTGAGCCCAGTCCTCAGGAAAGGCCTCTCAGTGGCTGGATGGAGAGACAGCATTGGCCTTGCCATGAACCTAGGCCCCAATTTTTAAACGTACTTTGGGTTGTGCCTTCACTCTTCCCCAGGGCTCTACTTTGGAGTTCCTCTTTTGGTGGGACACCTGAGGTAACAAACCTGAAAGGAGTCCTCCCATCCCACAGATTGACGAAAAATAATTGGGATCGGGCCAAATCCACAGAGAGCAAGATTCGTCCATGGCCCATGAGGCCTCCCCAACATTCCACAGCCATCGCTGAATCAAAATCGAGAGACAAAAGCCTGAGCACGCACCTCAGACTCGCTCATTCTTTATATCCTGAAGAGTTCTTCAGATAAGAACCTACACGGCACTCGAATGCACCCAAAATATACAGTCCAACCTGGGCACTAATGCACTGTCTGACAACCTGAGCCCGGACCTCGTGACCAACACCTAGACAGCTGACCGCACACTGAGCACATCAGACCCGCCATGCCCTTAGGTATCATCTCTTCCCTACCTCAGTTTTCAGGCTTCAGAACCTAGACCTTATCTCCAATCACTGCCTACGGGTCACTGTGATGCAGAAATCAGAACTCTACCTTACCCATTGCAAGAAACCTTGTGGTTGGCATGTTGTCCAACGTTCTATGTAGGAGAAACCAGCATTCAACCTGAGGCCCCGCCCATTCTTGAGTGCGACGAGGGCATAAACACGCATTGTGACCCTCAGCGTGAGTCCTGTCCTCTAGTACGTCCTCTCAGTGGCTGGAACATTAGATGTCATAATGGGCTTGACATGTCCCTGGCCCCAATTTTTAACCAGATTTCTGGTTGTCCAGTTGCCCCTCCCCAGGGCTCTACTGTGGAATCCCTCAATTGGTGGGACACCTGAGGTTCAAAAACAAAACAAAACAAATCAAAAACAACAGAACAACGGACTTCTTCCATCACACAGAAGGACCCCAAACTCTTTGGACGGGGCCAAACCCCCAGAGAGTAAGACTCGTCCATTTCCCATGAACTCACCGGAAATTTCACGACCATGAGTGACACGATATCCAGAGAAAAAACTTGAGCAAGAGCCTCACACTCGCCATTTTTTCATATCCCGAAGAGTACTCCTCATGGTCTGTAGATCACTCCTGCCATACCTATGACCCGAAACATAAGCCGAGTTTGTGTTTTCAGACAACTCTCCAAACAGCCCTCTCCTACACACCCTACAGGCTCAGGCCCCTGGAGCCAAACCTGACGACTGTGCTTGCCCTCTCCATGGGAATTGTATGTGCCCATTCCAATGGCCACAACCCTACTAAGAGGATAAACCTCCAAAGTCCCTGAGGCCATCCCAATATTTGTGGCTTCCCAGGACAAACAGGGGCAATCAGGGCCAATCTGAGCACCTACCTGCACTCAGACACGTAGACTGATGTCCCCAGAGGTAAAAAGGAACGAACAGGCCTCTAGGCACATATCGGATTCATTGCTTTGGTTTCAAGGCATCACTACTCAGAGGCCTGGATTTCAATAACATCATATGGCTGTTTCTTGACTCACCTATCAGAACAAATCTCATCTACACATGGGAAACTTGCACGATGGAGCTGTGTGAAAGCCTCTCTTTAGGAAAACCCTTCAGGACCCCAGTGCCACCGCTTCATTCCAAGGTCTCCATAGACACAAAATCATATTAGGACACATCCACGGGAGTGTCCATTTCAACTCAGCCTCCTCGATTGCTCCCCCAGATCCAGCAGATCTAACCTGTCTTGTTGCTTGGAGACAATTGGAATGAGAGGTTGGCTACCCAGCCATCCATCCTTAGAACCCTGCTCAGAATCGTTGTCCTGGTGCCAACCAACAGGTCTCAATTGTACTGCAGAAGAATCTTTGCAGTTGGGAGCTTCTCACAACTCCCATAGTGGGAAAACGCCCTTGGTTTCATGATCCACCCCCCCTTCATGAAGGGGCCATCAGGGACAGAATGTCCAACCTGAGGGATCGTCTGATCCTCGCCCTGACTTCAGATGCACTAGATCTCATCTCAGGTCTCACCCAGAAACCTAGGCCTAGCTTGGATTCTAAGACTTCCGTCCTCAGACTCCTGGCCCACAAGCCCTCCAGTTTGGCAATCCAGAACTACAATGCAGCACTCTGCTGGCCCTCCAGAAGAAAAACATTGCCCTCTGGGGCTTCCCAGTAACCCCAAATGAGGATCAACCTGCACGCCATTCGGCTGTACCCCAAATATATAGGCTGACCTGGGCACTAATGCCTTTTCTGACACAGCCTGAGCCTGGACCTCCTCTCCCCACCCAGACAGCTGGCCGCACAGTTAGCTCATCGGACCCGCCATGGCCTTAGGTCGTTATCTCTTCTCAACATCGGTTTTCAGGCTTCAGAACCTAGACCTTATCTGCAGTCACGGCCCGGGTTTGAAAATGATGCAGAAATCAGAACTCTTTCCCCATGGCAAGAAACCTTGTGGTTGGCATGTTGTCCAAGGTTCAGTGTCGTTGAAGCCAGTGTGGCCCATGAGGCCCCGTCCATGCATGCGGGCCACATTGGTCACAAACACACATTGTGACCCTCAGCCTGAGACCAGTCCTCATAATTTCCGGGTGACTTCATGGGAAGTGGACGAGTCTTACTCTCTGAGGGTTTGGCCCCGTCCTAAGAGTTTGGGGTCATTCTGTGGGATGGAAGAAGTCCGTTGTTCTGTTGATGTTGATTTGTTTTGTTTCGTTTTTCAACCTCAGGTGTTCCACCAAATGAGGGATTCCAGAGTATAGCCCTGGGGAGGGGCGACTGGACAACCAGAAATATGGTTAAAAATTGGGGCCTAGGGACATGTCAAACCCATTATGACATACAATGGTCCAGCCCCTGAGAGGACGTACAGGACAGGACTCATGCTGAGGGTCACAATGCGGTTTATGCCCTCGTCGCACTCAAGAATGGGCGGGGCCTCAGGGTGAATGCTGGTTTCTCCTACACTGAACGTTGGGCAACATGCCAACCACAAGATTTCTTGCCATGGGAAAGGAAGAGATCTGATTTCTGATTCACAGTCATCCCTGGGCAGTGATTGGAGGTAAGGTCTAGATTCTGAAGCCTGAAAACTGAGGTTGGGAAGAGATGATGACCTAAGGCCATGGCGGGTCTGATGTGCTCACTGTGCGGTCAGCTGTGTGTGTGTTTGTCACGAGGTCCGGGCTCAGGTTGTCAGACAGTGCATTAGTGCCCAGGTTAGACTATATATTTTGGGTGCATTCAAGTGCTGTGTAGGTTCTTATCTGAAGAACTCTTCAGGATATGAAGAATGAGCGAGTCTGAGGCCCATGCCTAGGCTTTTATCTCTGGATTTTTTATCAGCGATTGCCGTGGAATGTTGGGGAAGCCTCATGGGCCATGGAAGAATCTTGCTCTCTGTTGAATTGGCCCGATCCCAATTGTTTTTCGTCAATCTGTGGGATGGGACGACTCCTTTCAGGTTTGTTACCTCAAGTGTCCCACCAAAAGAGGAATTCCAATGCAGAGCCCTGGGGAAGAGTGAAGGGACAACCCGAACTACGGTTAAAAATTGGGGCCAAGGCGCATGGCAAGCCCAATATGCTGTCTCTCCATCCAGCCACTGAGAGGCCTTACTTGAGGACTGGGCTCAGGCTGAAGGTCACAATGTGTGTTTGTGACCAATGTGGCCCGCAAGCATGGGCGGGGCCTCATGGGCCACACTGGTTTCAACTACACTGAACCTTGGACAACATGCCAACCACAAGGTTTCTTGCCATGGGGAAAGAGTTCTGATTTCTGCATCATTTTCAAAAACGGGCAGTGATTAGAGATAAGACAGGTTAGATCTGCTGGATCTGGGGGAGCAACCGAGGAGGCTGAGTTGAAATGGACTCTCTCGTGGATGTGTCCTAATATGATTTTGTGTCTATGTAGACCTTGGAATGAAGCGGTGGCACTGGGCCCTGAAGGGTTCTCCTAAAGAGAGGCTTTCAAACAGCTCCATCATGCAAGTTTCCCATGTGTAGATGAGATTTGTTCTGATGGGAGAGTGAAGAAACAGCCATATGCTGTTATTGAAATCCAGGCCTCTGAGGAGAGATGCCTGGAAAACAAAGCAATGGATCCGATAGGTGCCTAGGGGCCTGTTCGTTCCTTATTACCTCTGGGGACATCAGTCTACGGGTCTGAGTGCAGGTAGGTGCTCAGATGGGCCCAGATTGCCCCTGTTTGTCCTGGGAAGCCACACATATTGGGATGGCCTCAGGGAATTTGGAGGTTTATCCTCTTAGTAGGTTTGTGGCCTTGGAATGGGCACATACAATTCCCTTGGAGAGGGCAAGCACTGTCGTCAGTTTTGGCTCCAGGGGCCTGAGCCTGTAGGGTGTGTAGGCCAGGGCTGTTTGGACAGTTGTCTGAAAACACAAGCTCGGCTTATGTTTCGGGTCATAGGTATGGCAGGACAGATCTACAGGCCATGAGGAGAACTCTTCGGGATATGAAAAAAGGGCGAGTGTGAGGCTCTTGCTCAGGTTTTTTGTCTCTCTGGATATCGTGTCACTCATGGTCGTGAAATTTCCGGGTGACTTCATGGGAAATGGATGAGTCTTACTCTCTGGGGGTTTGGCCCCGTCCAAAGAGTTTGGGGTTATTCTGTGGGATGGAAGAAGTCCGTTGTTTTGTTGTTGTTGATTCGTTTTTTTTTTTTTTTTTTTCATCCTCAGGTGTCCCACCAAATGAGGGATTCCAGAGTACAGCCCTGGGGAGGGGCGACTGGACAACCAGAAATCTGGTTTAAAATTGGGGCCTAGGGACATGTCAAGCCCATTATTACATCTAATGTTCCAGCCACTGAGAGGACGTACTAGAGGACAGGACCCACAGTGAGGGTCACAATGCGTGTTTATGCCCTCGTCGCACTCCAGAATGGGCGGGGCCTGAGTCTGAATGCTGGTTTCTCCTACACTGAACGTTGGACAACATGCCAACCACAAGGTTTCTTGCCATGGGTAAGGAAGAGTTCTGATTTCTGCATCACAGTCAACCCTGGGCAGTGATTGGATATAAGGTCTAGGTTCTGAAGCCTGAAAACTGAGGTAGGGAACAGATGATGACCTAAGGACATGGCGGGTCTGATGTCCTCAGTGTGTGGTCAGCTGTCTGGGTGTTGGGCAGAGGTCCGGCCTCAGGATGTCAGACAGTGCATTGGTGCACAGGTTAGACTATTAATTTTGGGTGCTTTCGAGTGCCGTGTAGGTTCTTATCTGAAGAAATCTTCAGGATATGGAGAATGAGAGAGTCTGAGGCGTGTGCTCAGGCTTTTGTCTCTGGATTTTGTATCAGCGATGGCCGTGGAATGTTGGGGAGGCCTCATGGGCCATGGACGAATCTTGCTCTCTGTGGATTTGGCCTTATCCCAATTGTTTTTCGTCAATTTGTGGGATGGGAGGACTCCTTTCGGGTTTGTTACCTCAGGTGTCCCACCAAAAGAGGAATTCCAAAGCAGAGCCCTGGGGAAGTGTGAAGGGATAACCCGAACTATGGTTAAAAATTGGGGCCTAGGGGCATGGCAAGCCCAATATGCTGTCTCTCCATCCAGCCACTGAGAGGCCTTACCTGAGGTGTGGGCTCAGGCTGAGGGTCACAATATGTGTTTGTGACCCATGTGGCCCGCAAGCATGGGCGTGGCCTCATGGGCCACACTGGTTACAAGTACACTGAACCTTAGCACAAGGTTTCTTGCCATGGGGAAAGTGTTCTGATTTCTGCATCATTTTCAACCTGGGCAATGATTGGAGATAAGGTCTAGGTTCTGAAGCCTGAAAACCGAGTTTGAGAAGAGATGACGACCTAAGGCCATGTCGGGTCCGATGTGCTCTGTGTGCGGCCAGCTGTCTGGGTGGGTCGAGGAGGTCCAGGCTCAGGCTGTGTAAGAAAGGACATTAGTGCCTAGGTCAGCCTATATATTTGGGGTACAGCCGAATGGCGTGCAGGTTCATCCTCATTTGGGGTTCCTGGGTAGCCCCAGAGGGCAATGTTTTATTCTGGAGGGCTGGCAGAGTCCTGCATTGTAGTCTGGATTGCCAAATTGGAGGGCTTTGGGTCCAGTAGTCTGAGGACGGAAGTCTGTGAACCCAGCTAGGCCTAGGTTTCTGGGTGAGGATATGGCAGGCACAATCCACAGACCTGAATCGAGACCTCGTGCATCTGAAGTTAAGGCGAGGATCAGACGATCGCTCAGGTTGGACAATCTGTCCCTGATGGTCCCTTCTTGAAGGGGAGGGGGGCGGATCACGTGTCCATGGGGGTTTTCCCACGATGGGAGTTGTGAGAAGCTCCTAACTGCAAAGATTCTTCTGCAGGACAATTGAGACCTGTTGGTTGGCTCCAGGACAGCAATTCTGAGGAGGGTGTTGAGGATGGATGGCTGGGTAGCCCACCTCGCATTCCAATTGTCTCCAAGCAACAAGACAGGTTAGATCTGCTGGATCTGGGGGAGCAACCGAGGAGAATGAGATGAAAAGGACTCTCCAGTGGATGTGCCCTAATATGATTTTGGGTCTATGGAGACCTTGGAATGAAGCGGTGGCACTGGGGCCTTGAAGGGTTCTCCTAAAGAGAGGCTTTCACACAGCTCCATCGTGCAAGTTTCCCATTGTAGATGAGATTTGTTCTGATGGGTGAGTCAAGAAACAGCCATATGCTGTTATTGAAATCCAGGCCTCTGAGGAGAGATGCCTGGAAACCAAAGCACTGGATCCGATAAGTGCCTAGGGGGCTGTTCGTTCCTTTTAACCTCAGGGGACATCAGTCTACGGGTCTGAGAGCAGGTAGGTGCTCAATGGCCCCATATTGCCCCTGTTTGTTCTGGGAAGCCACAAATATTGGGATGGCCTCAGGCACATTGGAGGTTTACCCTCTTTGTAGGGTTGTGTCCATTGGAATGGGCACACACAATTCCCTTGGAGAGGGCAAGCACAGTCGTCAGGTTTGGCTCCAGGGGTCTTAGCCTGTAGGGTGTGTAGGCCAGGGCTGTTTGGACAGTTGTCTGAAAACACAAACTCGGCTTATGTTTTGGGTCATAGGTATGGCAGGACTGATCTAGAGACCATGAGGCTAACTCTTCGGGATATGAAAAAAGGGCGAGGGTGAGGCTCTGCTCAAGTTTTTGTCTCTGGATATCGTGTCACTCATGGTCGTGAAATTTCCGGGTGACTTCTTGGGAAATGGACGAGTCTTACTCTCTGGGGGTTTGGCCCCGTCCAAGGAGTTTGGGGTCATTTTGTGGGATGGAAGAATTCCGTTGTTCTGTTGTTGTTGATTTGTTTTGTTTTGTTTTTCTACCTCAAGTTTCCCACCAAATGAGGGATTCCAGAGTACAGCCCTGAGGAGGGGCGACTGGACAACCAGAAATATGGTTAAATATTGGGGCCTAGGGACTTGTCAAGCCCATTATGACATCCAATGGTCCAGCCACTGAGAGGACGTACTAGAGGACAGGACTCACGCTGAGGGTCACAATGCGTGTTTATGCCCTCGTCGCACTCAAGAATGGGCGGGGCCTCAGGGTGAATGCTGGTTTCTCCTACACTGAACGTTGGACAACATGCCAACCACAAGGTTTCTTGTATGGGTAAGGAAGAGTTCTGATTTCTTCATCACAGTCACCCCTGGTCAGTGAGTGGAAATAAGGTCTAGGTTCTGAAGCCTGAAAACTGAGGTAGGGAAAAAATGATGACCTAAGGCCATGGCGAGTCTGAGGTGCTCAGTGTTCGGTCAGCTGTCTGTGTGTTGGTCACGAGGTCCGGGCTCAGGTTGTCAGACAGTGCATTAGTGCCCAGGTTAGACTATATATTTTGGGTGCATTCGAGTGCCGTGTAGTTTCTTATCTGAAGAACTCTTCAGGATATGAAGAATGATCGAGTCTGACGCCGGTGCTAAGGCTTTTTGTCTCTGGATTTTGTATCAGCAATGGCCCTGGAATGTTGGGGAGGCCTCATGGGCCATGGACGTATCTTGCTCTCTGTGGATTTGGCCCGATACCAATTGTTTTTCGTCAATCTGTGGGATGGACAGACTCCTTTCAGGTTTGTTACCTCAGGTGTCCCACCAAAAGAGGAATTCCAAAGCAGAGCCCTGGGGAAGAGTGAAGGGACAACCCGATCTATGGTTAAAATTGGGGCCTTGGGGCATGGCAAGCCCAATATACTGTCTCCCCATCCAGCTACTGAGAGGCCTTACCTGAGGACTGGGCTCAGGCTGAGGGTCACAGTGTCTGTTTGTGACCAATGTGGCCCGCAAGCATGGGTGGGGACTCATGGGCCACACTGGTTTCAAGTACACTGAACCTTGGACAACATGCCAACCACAAGGTTTCTTGCCATGGGGAAAGAGTTCTGATTTCTGCATCATTTTCAAACCCGGGCCGTGATTGGAGATAAGGTCTAGGTTCTGAAGCCTGAAAACCGAGGTTGAGAAGAGATGACGACCTTAGGCCATGGCGGGTCGGATGTGCTCAGTGTGCGGCCAGCTGTCTGGTTGGGGCCAGGAGTTCGAGGCACAGGCTGTGTCAGAAGGGGCATTAGTGCTCAGGTCAGCCTATATATTTGGGGTACAGCCGAATGGCGTACAGGTTGATCCTCATATGGGGTTTCTGGGTAGCCCCAGAAGGCAATGTTTTTCTTCTGGAGGGCAAGCAGAGTGCTGCATTGTAGTTCTGGGTTGCCAAACTGGAGGGCTTGTGGGCCAGTAGTCTGAGGACGGAAGTCTGAGAACCCAAGCTAAACCTAGGTTTCTGGGTGAGGATATGGCAGGCACAATCTACAAACCTGAATCGAGATCTCGTGCATCTGAAGTCAAGGCGAGGATCAGACGATCGGTCAGGTTGGATATTCTGACCCTGATGTCCCCTTCTTGAAGGGGGGGGTGAAATACAAGGCCAAGGGCGCTTTCCCACGTGCGGAGTTGTGAGAAGCTCCAAACTGCAAAGATTCTTCTGCAGGACAATTGAGACCTGTTGGATGGCTCCAGGACAACGTTTCCGAGCAGGCTCTAAGGATGGATGGCTGGGTAGCCCACTTCGCCGTCTAATTGTCTACAAGCAACAAGACAGGTTAGATCTGCTGGATCTGTGGGAGCAACTGAGGAGGCTGAGTTGAAATGGACTCTCTCGTGGATGTGTCCTAATATGATTTTGTGTCTATGGAGACTTTGCAATGAAGCGGTGGCACTAGGTCCCTGAAGGGTTCTCCTAAAGAGAGGCTTTCACACAGCTCCATCATGCAAGTGCCCCATGTGTAGATGAGATTTGTTCTGATGGGTGAGTCAAGAGACAGCCATATGCTGTTATTGAATTCCGGGCCTCTGAGGAGAGATACCTAGAAACCAATGCAATGGATCCGATAGGTGCCTAGGGGCCTGTTTGTTCCTTTTTACCTCAGGGGACATCAGTCTACGGGTCTGAGTGTAGGTAGGTGCTCAATTGCCCCATATTGCCCCTGTTTGTCCTGGGAGCCCACAAATATTGGGATGGCCTCAGTGACTTTGGAGGTTTATACTCTTTGTAGGGTTGTGGCCATTGGAATGGGCACATAAAATTTCCTTGAAGATGGCAAGCACAGTCGTCAGGTTTGGCTCCAGGGGCATGAGCCTGTAGGGTGTGTAGGCCAGGGCTGTTTAGACAGTTGTCTGAAAACACAAACTTGGCTTATGTTTCGGATCATAGGTATGGCAGGACTGATCTATAGACCATGAGGAGAAATCTTCGGGATATGAAAAAAGGGCGAGTGTGAGGCTCTTGCTCAAGTTTTTGTCTCTGGATATCGTGTCACTCATGGTCGTGAAATTTCCGGCTGATTCATGGAAAATGGACGAGTCTTACTCTCTGGGGGTTTGGCCCCGTCCAAAGAGTTTGGGGTCCTTCTGTGGGATGGAAGAAGTCCGTTGTTCTGTTGTTGTTGATTTGTTTTGTTTTGTTTTTCAACCTCAGGTGTCCCACCAAATGAGGGATTCCTGAGTGGAGCCCTGGTGAGGGGCGACTGGACAACCAGAAATATGGTTAAAAATTGGGGCCTAGGGACATGTCAAGCCCATTATGACATCTAATGGTCCAGCCACTGAGAGGACGTACTAGAGGACAGGACTCACACTGAGGGTCACAATGCGTGTTTATTCCCTCGTCGCACTCAAGAATGGGTGGGGCCTCAAGGTGAATGCTGGTTTCTCCTACACTGAACGTTGGACAACATGCCAACCACAAGTTTTCTTGCCATGGGTAAGGAATAGTTCTGATTTCTGCATCACAGTCAGCCCTGGGCAATGTTTGGAGATAAGGTCTAGGTTCAGAAGCCTGAAAAACTGGGGTAGGGAAGAGATGATGACCTAAGGCCATGGCGGGTCTGATGTGCTCAGTGTGCGGTCAGCTGTCTGCGTGTTGGTCACGAGGTCTGTGCTCAGGTTGTCAGACAGTGCATTAGTGCCCAGGTTAGATTAAATATTTTGGGTGCATTCGAGTGCCGTGTAGGTTCTGATCTGAAGAACTCTTCAGGATATGAAGAATGAGCGAGTCTGAGGCGCGTGCTCAGGCTTTTGTCTCTGGATTTTGTATCAGCGATGGCCCTGGAATGTTGGGGAGGCCTCATGGGCCATGGACGAATCTTGCTCTCTGTGGAATTGGCCCGATCCCAACTGTTTTTCGTCAATCTGTGGGATGGGAGGACTCCTTTCAGGTTTGTTACCTCAGGTGTCCCACCAAAAGAGGCATTCCAATGCAGAGCCCTGGCGAAGAGTGAAGGGACAACCCGAACTATGGTTAAAAAATTGGGGCCTAGGGGCATGGCAAGCCCAATATGCTGTCTCTCCATCCACCCACTGAGAGGCCTTACCTGAGGACTGGGCTCAGGCTGAGGGGTCACAATGTGTGTTTGTGTCCAATGTGTCCCGCAAGATGGGCGGGGCCTCATGGGCCACACTGGTTTCAACTACACTGAACCTTGGACAACATGCCAACCACATGGTTTCTTGCCCTGGGGAAAGAGTTCTGATTTCTGCATCATTTTCAAACCCGGGCAGTGATTAGAGATAAGGTCTAGGTTCTGAAGCCTGAAATCCGAGGTTGAGAAGAAATGACGAGCTAAAGCCATGGCGGGTCCGATGTGCTCAGTGTGCGGCCAGCTGTCTGGTTGGGGCCAGGAGATCCAGGCTCAGACTGTGTCAGAAATGGCATTAGTGCCCAGGTCAGCCTATATATTTGGGGTACAGCCGAATGGCGTGCAGGTTGATCCTCATTTGGGGTTTCTGGGTAGCCCCAGATTGGAATGTTTTTATTCTGGAGGGCAGGCAGAGTGCTGCATTGTAGTTCTGGATTGCCAAATTGGAGGGCTTGTTGGCCAGTAGTCTGAGGACGGAAGTCTGAGAACCCAAGCTAGGCCTAGGTTTCTGGGTGAGACCTGAATCGAGATCTCGTGCATCTGAAGTCAGGGCGAGGATCAGAAGATCGCTCAGGTTGGACATTGTGTCCCTGATGGCCACTTTTTGAAGGGGGGGCGATCACGAGGCCATGGGGGTTGTCCCACGATGGGAGTTGTGAGTAGCTCCCAACTGCAAAGATTCTTCTGCAGGAAAATTGAGACCTGTAGGTTGGCTCCAGGACAACGATTCCGAGCAGGGTTCTAAGGATGGATGGCTGTGTGGCCCACCTCGCCTTCCAATTGTCTCCAAGCAACAAGACAGGTTATATCTGCTGGATCTGGGCGAGCAACCGAGGAGGCTGAGTTGAAATGGAATTTCCCGTGGATGTGTCCTAATATGATTTTGTGTCTATGGAGACCTTGGAATGAAGTGGTGGCACTGGGGCCCTGAAGGGTTCTCCTAAAGAGAGGCTTTCACACATCACAGCTCCATCATGCAAGTTTCCCGTGTGTGGACGAGATTTGTTCTGATGGGTGAATCAAGAAAAAGCCATATGCTGTTATTGAAATCCTGCCATCTGAGGAGAGATGTCTGGAAACCAAAGCAATGGATCGATAGGTGCCTAGGGGCCTCTTCGTTCCTTTTTTCCTCTGGGGACATCAGTCTACGGGTCTGAGTGTTTGTAGGTGCTCAGATGGGCCCAGATTGCCCCTGTTTGTTCTGGGTATCCACAAATATTGGGATGGCCTCAGGGACTTTGGAGTTTTATCCTATTAGTAGGGTTGTGGCCATTGGAGTGGGAACATACAATTCCCTTCGAGAGGGCAAGCAAAGTCGTCAGGTTTGGTTCCAGGGGCCTGAGCCTGTAAGGTGTGTAGGCCAGGGCTGTTTGGACAGTTGTCTGAAAACACAAACTCGGCTTATGTTTTGGGTCATAGGTATGGCAAGACTGATCTACAGACCATGAGGAGAAATCTTCGGGATATGAAAAAAGGGCGAGTGTGAGGCTCTTGCTCAAGTTTTTGTCTCTGGATATCGTGTCACTCATGGTCGTGAAATTTCCGGGTGACTTTATGGGAAATGGACGTGTCTTACTCTCTGGGGGTTTGGCCCCTTCCAAAGAGTTTGGGGTCATTCTCTGGGATGGAAGAAGTCCGTTGTTCTGTTGTTGTTGATTTGTTTTGTTTTGTTTTTCAACCTCAGGTGTCCCACCAAATGAGGGATTCCAGAGTAGAGACCTGGGGCAGGGAGTCTGGAGACCAGAAATCTGGTTAAAAATTGGGGCCTAGGGACATGTCAAGCCCATTATGACATCTAATGATCCAGCCACCAAGAGGACGTACTAGAGGACAGGACTCACGCTGAGGGTCACAATGCGTGTTTATGCCCTCGTCGCACTCAAGAATGGGCGTGGCCTCATGGTGAATGCTGGTTTCTCCTCCACTGAACGTTGCACAACATGCCAACCACAAGGTTTCTTGCCATGGGTAAGGAAGAGTTCTGATTTCTGCATCACAGTCACCCCTGGGCAGTGATTGGAGATAAGGTCTAGGTTCTGAAGCCTGAAAACTGAGGTAGGGAAGAGATGATGACCTAAGGGCATGGCGGGTCTGATGTGCTCAGTGTGCGGTCAGCTGTCTGGGTGTTGGTCACGAGGTCCGGGCTCAGGTTGTCAGACAGTGCATTAGTGCCCAGGTTAGACTAAATATTTTGAGTGCATTCGAGTGCCGTGTAGGTTCTTATCAGAAGAACTCATCAGGATATGAAGAATGAGCGAGTCTGAGGCGCGTGCTCAGGCTTTTTTCTCTGGATTTTGTATCAGCGATGGCCGTGGAATGTTGGGGAGGCCTCATGGGCCATGGACGAATCTTGCCCTCTGTGGATTTGGCACGATCCCAATTGTTTTTCGTCAATCTGTGGGATGGGAGGACTCCTCCTTCAGGTTTGTTACCTCAGGTGTCCCACCAAAAGAGGAATTCCAAAGCAGAGCCCTGGGGAAGAGTGAAGGGACAACCCGAACTATGGTTAAAAATTGAGGCCTAGGGGCATGGCAAGACCAATGCTGTCTCTCCATCCAGCCAGTGAGAGGCCATACCTGAGGACTGGGCTCAGGCTGAGGGTCACAATGTGTGTTTGTTACCAATGTGGCCCGCAAGCAAGGGCGGGGCCTCATGGGCCTCACTGGTTTCAACTACACTGAACCTTGGACAACATGCCAACCGCAAGGTTTCTTGCCATGGGGAAAGAGTTCTCTTGTCTGCATCATTTTCAAACCCGGGCTGTGATTGGAGATAAGGTCTACGTTCTGAAGCCTGAAAATCGAGGTTGAGAACAGATGACGACCTAAGGCCATGGCTGGTCCGATGTGCTCAGTGTGCGGCCAGCTGTCTGGGTGGGGCCAGGAAGTCCAGGCTCAGGCTGTCGCAGAAAGGGCATTAGTGCCCAGGTCAGCCTATATATTTGGGGTACAGCCGAATGGCGTGCAGGTTGATCCTCATTTGGGGTTTCTGTGTAGCCCCAGAGGGCAATATTTTTCTTCTGGAGGGCAGGTAGAGTGCTGCATTGTAGTTCTGGATTGCCAATCTGGAGGGCTTGTGGGCCAGTAGTCTGAGGACGGAAGTCTGAGAACCCAAGCTAGGCCTAGGTTTCTGGGTGAGGATATGGCAGGCACAAACTACAGACCCGAATCGAGATTTTGTGCATCTGAATTCAGGGGGAGGATCAGACGATCACCTAGTTTGGACTTTTTTTTCCTGATAGCCTCTTCTTGAAGGGGGGGTGGATCACGAGGCCATGGGTGTTTTCCCAAGAAGGGAGTTGTGAGAAGCTCCCAACTGCAAAGATTCTTCTGCAGGACAATTGAGACCTGTTGGTTGGCTCCAGGACAAGGATTCTGAGCAGGGTTCTAAGGATGGATGGCTGGGTAGCCCACCTCGCATTCCAATTGTCTCTAAGCAACAAGACAGGTTAGATCTGCTGGATCTGGGGGAGCAACCGAGGAGGCTGAGTTGAAATGTACTCTCCCATGGATGTGTCCTAATATGATTTTGTGTCTATGGAGACCTTGGAATGAAGAGTTGGCACTGGGTCCCTGAAGGGTTCTCCTAAAGAGAGGCTTTCACACTGCTCCATCGTGCAAGTTTCCCATGTGTATATGAGATTTGTTCTGATGGGTGAGTCAAGAAATAGCCATATGCTGTTATTGAAATCCAGGCCTATGAGGAGCGATGCCTGGAAACCGAAGCAATGGATCCGTTATGTGCCAGGGGCCTGTTCGTTCCTTTTTACCTCTGGGGACATCAGTCTACTGGACTGAGTGCCGGTAGGTGCTCAGATGGTCCTATATTGCCCCTGTTTGTCCTGGGAAGCCACAAATATTGGGATGGCCTCAGGGCCTTTGGAGGTTTAACCTTTTAATAGGGTTGTGGCCACTGGAATGGGCACACACAATTCCCTTGGAGAGGGCAAGCACAGTCTTCAGGTTTGGCTCCAGGGGCCTGAGCCTGTAGGGTGTGTAGGCCAGGGCTGTTTGGACATTGTCTGAAAACACAAACTCGGCTTATGATTCGGGTCATAGTTATGGCAGGACTGATCTATAGACCAAGAGGAGAACTCTTCAGGATATGAAAAATGGGCGAGTGTGAGGCTCTTGCTCACCTTTTTGTCTCTAGATATTGTGTCACACATGTTCGTGAAATTTCCGGGTGACTTCATGGGAAATGGACGAGTCTTACTCTCTGGGGGTTTGGACCCGTCCAAGGAGTTTGGGTTGACTCTGTTGGATGGAAGAAGTCCGTTGTTCTGTTGTTGTTGATTTGTTTTGTTTTGTTTTTCTACCTCAGGTGTCCCACCAAATGTGGGATTCCTGAGTAGAGCCCTGGGGAGTTGTGACTGGACAACCAGAAATCTGGTTAAAAATTGGGGCCTAGGGACTTGTCAAGCCCATTATGACATCTCATGGTGCAGCCACTGAGAGGACCTACTAGAGGACAGGACTCATGCTGAGGGTCACAATGCGTGTTTATGCCCTCATTGCACTCAGGAATGGGCGGGGCCTCAGACTGAATGCTGGTTTCCCCTACACTGAACTTAAGTCAACATGGCAACCACAAGGATTCCTGCCTTGGGTAAGTAGGAGTTCTGATTTCTGCATGACAGTCACCCCTGGGCAGTGATTGGAGATAAGGTCTAGGTTCTGAAGCCTGAAAACCTAGGTAGGGCAGAGATGATGATCGAAGGCCATGGCGGTTCTGATGTGCTCAGTGTGCGGTCAGCTGTCTGGGTGTTGCTCAGGAGGTCCCGGCTCAGGCTGTGTCAGACAGTGCATTACTGCCCAGGTTAGACTATATAATTTGGGGTACATTCGAGTGCCATGTAGGTTTATTCTCATTTAATGTGCCCGGGCATCTCATTGGGCAATATTTTGTTTCTCGAGGGCAGGCAGAGTGCTGCAATGATGGTCCGGAATTGCCAAACTTGTGGGCTGCGGGGCCAAGAGTGTGAGGATGGAAGTCTGAGAACACAAGCTAGACTTGGGTTTTCAGGGCGAGGGCACGGCATGTACCTCCTGAAGATCTGAAGGAATATCTCATGCATCTGAAGTCAGAGCGAGGATCAGACATTGGCTCAGCTTGGATTTTCTGTTCATGACGGCCCCTTCATGAAGGGAGTGGATTCTTGAGGCCGTGGAGGTTTTCCCACGTTTGGAGTGGTGGGATGCCCCCTCCTAGGATTCCTTCTGCGGGACAATTGAGACCTGTTGGACAACTCCAGGACATCCCATATGGATGAGTCCAGACCAAAGTTCGAGGATGGATGCCTGGGAAGCTCGCCTCGCATTCCAATTGTCTCCTAGCGACAAGACAGTTTAGATCTGATGGCTCTGCGGGAGCAACCGGGGTGGCTGAGTTGAAATGGACTTTCCTGAGGATGGGTCTAATGTGTGTTTGTGTCCATGAGGGCCTTTAAATGGGGCAGTGGCACCAGGACCCTGAAGTATTCTCCTCAGCTTTTGACATAGCTCCCATGCACAATTTCCTTGTGGAGACGAGTTTGGTTCTAATGGGTGCCTCAGGAAAACCCCAATGCTGGTATTGGAAAACAGGGTTATGAGGAGACATGCCTGTAAACCAAAGCAATGGATCCGATTTTGGCCTCGGGTCCTGTCTGGTTCAATCTTCTTCTCTGGGGACATCCATCTAGGGTATGAGTGGAGGTAGATGCTCAGCTGGTGTCATACTGAACTTTATTGTCCCTGGCGACCTATACTATTTGGATGGCCTCAGGGACTTTGGAGGGTTCTCCTAATCTGTACGATTTTGGACAATGGAATGGGCAGAATTCCCATGGATTGGGTAGGCACAGTCCTAATGTGTGGCTCCAGGGGTCCCCAGCCTGGATGGTGTGTGGCCCAGGACTTTGAGGACAGAAGTCTCAAAACACAAACTCTGCTTATGTTTGGGGACGTAGGTATGGCAGGCCGGATCTACAATCCATGAGAAGACATCTTCAGGATATGAAGATAGTGCGAGTCTGAGGCGCTTGCTCAGGCTTTTGTCTCTGAATTTTGTTTTAGCGATGGCCGTGGAATGTAGAGGAGGCCTCATGGGCCATGGACGAATCTTGCTCTCTGTGGATTTGGCCCAATCCCAATTGTTTTTCGTCAATCTGTTGGATGGAGTACTCCTTTCAGGGTTGTTACCTCAGGTGTCCCACCAAAAGAGGTGTTACAAAGCAGAGCCCTGGGGAAGAGTGAATGGACAACCCGAACTATTGTTAAAAATTTGGGCCTAGGGGCATGGCAAGCCCAATATGCTGTGTCTTTTCATCCAGCCACTGAGAGGCCTTACCTGAGGACTGGGCTAAGGCTGAGGGTCACAATGTGTGTTTGCCACCTATGTGGCCCGCGAGCAATGGCGGGTCCTCATTGGACACACTGGTATCCACTACACTGAACATTATACAACAAGCCTACCACAAGGTTTCTTGCCATCGGGAAAGGGTTCTGATTTCTGCATCATTTTCAAACACATGGGCAGTGATTGGAGATAAGGTCTAGGTTCTAAATCCTGAAAACCGAGGCTGGGAAGAGATAACGACCTAAGGCAATGGCTGGTCTGATGTGCTCAGTGAGCGGCCAGCTGTATGGGTGGGGCCAGGAGGTCCAGGCTCAGCCTCTGTCAGAAAGAGCATTATTGCCCAGGTCAGCCTATATATTTTGGGTACAGCCAAATGGCGTGCAGGTTGATCCTCATTTGGGGTTTCTGGGTAGCCCCAGAAAGCAATGTTTTTTCTTCTGGAGGGCAGGCAGAGTACTGCATTATAATTCTGGAATTCCAAACTGGAGGGCTTGTGGGCCATTAGTCTGAGGATGGAAGTCTGAGGACACAAGCTAGGCTTAGGTTTCTAGTTGAGGACATGGCAGGCACAATCTACAGATATGAACCGAGATCTCGTGCAAACTGAAGTCAGGGTGAGGATCAGACGATCGCTCAGGTTGGACCTTATGTCCCTGAGGGCCACTTCATGAAGAAGGGGGGGATCACGAGGCCATGGGTGTTTTTCCTACGATGGGAGTTGTGAGAAGCTCCCAACTTCAAAGATTCTTCTGCAGGACAATTGGGTCCTGTTGTATGGCTCCAGGCTAACGATTCCGATCAGGGTTCTAAGGAAGGATGGCTGGGTAGCCCAACTCGCATTCCAATTGTCTCCTAGCAACAAGACAAGTTAGATCTGCTGGATCTCGCGGAGCAACCGTATACGCTGAGTTGAAATGGACTCTCCTGTGGATGGGTCCTAATGTGTTTTTGTGTGTCTATGGGATACCGTGGAATGACGTGGTGGCACTGTGGCCATGAAGGGTTCTCCTAAACAGAGGCATTGACATCACTCCCACGTGCAAGTTTCCCATGTGTAGATGAGATTTGTTCTGGTGGGTGAGTCAAGAAACAGCCATATGTTGGTACTGAAATCCAGGCCTCTGAGGAGAGATTCCTGGAAACCAAAGCAATGGATCCGATTAGGGCCTAGGGGCCTGTTCGTTCCTTTTTACCTCTGGGGATATCAGTCTACAAGTCTGAGTGCAGGTAGGTTCTCAGATGGGCTCAGATTGCTCCTGTTTGTCCTGGGAAGCCACCACTATTGGGATTGCCTCAGGGACTTTGGAGGTTTATCCTAATAGTAGCGTTGTGGCCATTGGAATGGACACACAGAATTCCTTTGGAGAGGGCAAGTACAGTCCTCAGCTTGGCTCCAGGGGCCTAAGCCTGTAGGCTGTGTAGGCCAGGGCTGTTTGGAAAGTTGTCTGAAAACACAAACTCGGCTTATGTTTCTGCTCATAGGTATGGCAGGACTGATCTACAGACCATGAGGAGAACTCTTTGGGATATGAAAAAAGGGCGAGTGTGAGGCTCTTGTTCAAGTATTTATCTCTGGATATCATGCCATTCATGGTCATGAAATTTCCGGGTGACTTCATGGGAAATAGACGAGTCTTACTCCCTGGGGGTTTGGCCCAATCCAAAGAGTTTGGGGTCATTCTGTGGGACGGAAGAAGTCCGTTTATTGTTGTTGTTGATTTCTTTTGTTTTGTTTTTCACACTCAGGGGTCCCACCAAATGAGGGATTCCAGAGTAGAGCCCTGGGGAGGGCGATTGGACAACCAGAAATCTGGTTAAAATTGGGTCCTAGGGACAGATAGACTTGGGTTTCAGGGCGAGGGCACGGCATGTACCTCCTGAAGATTGAAGCAATATCTCATGCATCTGAAGTCAGAGCGAGGATCAGACGTTGGCTCAGCTTGGATTTTCTGTTCATGATGGCCCCTTCATAAAGGGAGCCGAATCTCGATGCCGTGTATTTTTTTTCCCACGTTGGGAGTGGTGGGATGCCCCCTCCAAGGATTCCTTCTGCGGGAAAATTGAGACCTGTTGGACAGCTCCAGGACATCCAATATGGATGAGTCCAGACCAACGTTCGAGGATGGATGCCTGGGAAGCCCGCCTCGCATTCTAATTGTCTCCTAGCGACAAGACAGTTTAGATCTGATGGCTCTGCGGGAGCAACCGGGGTGGCTGAGTTGAAATGGACTTTCCTGAGGATGGGTCTAATGTGTGTTTGTGTCCATGAGGCCTTGGAATGGGGCGGTGGCACCGGGACCCTGAAGTATTCTCCTCAGCTTTTGACATAGCTCCCATGCTCAAGTTTCCTTGTGGAGACGAGGTTTGTTCTGATGGGTGCCTCAGGAAAACACCAATGCTGGTATTGGAATCCAGGATTTTGAGGAGACATGCCTGTAAACGAAAGCAATGGATACGATTTTGGCGTAGGGTCCTGTCTGGTTCAATCTTCTTCTCTGGGGACATCATTCTAGGGTATGAGTGGAGTTAGATGCTCAGCTGGTGTCAGACTGCCCTTTTTTGTCCCTGGCGACCTATTCTATTGGGATGGCCTCAGGGACGTTGGAGGGTTCTCCTAATTTGTACGATTTTGGACAATGGAATGGGCAGAATTCACATGGATTGGGTAGGCACAGTCCTAATGTGTGCTCCAGGGTCCCCAGCCTGGATGGTGTGTGGCCCAGGACTTTGAGGACAGAAGTCTGAAAACACAAACTCAGCTTATGTTTGGGGACGTAGGTATGGCAGGCCCGATCTACAATCCATGAGAAGACATCTTCAGGATATGAAGATAGTGCGAGTCTGAGGTGCTTTGTTAGGCTTTTTGTCTCTGAATTTTGTATCAGCGATGGCCGTGGAATGTCGAGGAGGCCTCATGCGCCATGGACGAATCTTCCTCTCTGTGGATTTGGCCCGATCCCAATTGTTTTTCTTCAATCTGTTGGATGGAGGACTCCTTTCTGGGTTGTTACATCAGGTGTCCCACCAAAAGAGGAATTCCAAAGCAGAGCCCTGGGGAGGAGTGAAGGGACAACACGAACTATGGTTAAAAATTGGGGCCTAGGGGAATGGCAAGCCCAATATGCTGTCTCTTCATCCAGCCACTGAGAGGCCTTACCTGAGGACTGGCTAAGGCTGAGGGTCACAATGTGTGTTTGCTACCTATCTGGACCGCGAGCAATGGCGGGGCCTCAAGGGAGACACTGGTTACCACTACACTGAACGTTGGACAAAAGCCAACCACAAGTTTTCCTGCCTTCGGGAATGAGTTCTGATTTCTGCATCATTTTCAAAGCTGGGCAGTTATTGGAGATCAGGTCTAGGTTCTGAAGCCTGAAAACTGAGGTTGGGAAGGGATAACGACCTAAGGCCATGGGGGGTCTGAAGTTCTCAGTTTGTAGCCAGCTGTCTGGGTGGGCCCAGGAGGTCCAGGCTCAGGCTGTGTCAGAAAGGGCATTATTGTCCATGTAATCCTATATATTTTGGGTATAACCAAGTGTCGTTCAGGTTGATCTTCATTTGGGGTTTCTAGGTAGCTCCAGAGGGCAATGTATTTCTTCTGCAGGGCAGGTAGAGTGCTGCATTGTAGTTCTGGATTGCCAAACTGGAGGTCTTGTGAGCCAGTAGTCTGTGGACAGAAGTCTGAGGACACAAGCAAAGCTTAGGTTTCTGGGTGAGGACATGGCAGGCACATACTACAGACCTGAACCGAGATCTCGTGCATCTGAAGTCAGGGCGAGGATCAGACGATCGCTCAGGTTGGACATTCTGTCCCTGATGGCCCCTTCTTGAAGGGGCGGTGGATCACGTGGCCATGGGGGTTTTCCCACGATGGGAGTTCTGAGAAGCTCTCAACTGCAAAGATTCTTCTCCAGGAAAATTGAGACCTGTTGGTTGGCTCCAGGCCAACGATTCCGAGCAGGGTTTTAAGGATGGATGGCGGGGTAGGCCACCTCACATTCCAATTGTCTCCTAGCAACAAGACAATTTAGATCTGCTGGATCTCGCGGAGCAACGGAATACGCTCAGTTGAAATGGACTCTCCGGTGAATGGGTCCTAATGTGTTTTTGTGTCTATGGAGACCTTGTAATGGGGCAGTGGCACACAGGCCCTGAAGGCTTCTCCTAACTGGAGGTTTTTGAGATATCTTCAAAGGATAATTTTCCCATGTGGAGAAGAGATTTGTTCTGATTGCTGCCTCATGAAATCCCCATATGCTAATATTGGAAACCAGGCCTCTGAGGAGAGATACCTGTAACCGAAAGCAATGAATCTGATTCAGGCCTAGGGCCCTGTCTGATTCAATCTTCTTCTCTGGGGACATCCATCTACGCTGAGTAGAGGTAGATGCTCAGCTGGTTTCAGATGACCCTTGTTTGTCCTGGGCGGCCTACATTATTGGGATGTCCTTGGGGACTCTGGAGGTTTTTCCTAATTTGTACGATTGTGGACAATGGAATGGGCAGAATTCCCGTGGTATGGACAGGCACAGTCCTGATGTGTGGCTCCAGGGGCCCCAGCCTGAAGGGTCTGTGGGCCAGGAATGTGGGGACAGAAGTCTGAAAACACAAACTCGTCTTAGGTTTTGGAAGTAGGTATATGGCAGGCCCGATCTACAGACAGTGAGGAGAACTCTTCGGGATACAACAAAAGAGCGAGTGTGAGGCCCTTGCTCAGACTTTTGTCTCTGGATTTGTTGTCAACGATGGCTGTGGAATCTCGGGGAGGCCTCATGGGCCCTGGACGAGACTTCCTCTCTGTGAATTTGGTCCAATCCCAATTGTTTTGGGTCAATCTCAAGGATGGGAGGAGTCCTTTTAGTTTTGTTACCTCAGGTGTCCCACCAAAAGAGGGATTCCAAAGCAGAGCTCTGGGGAGGGATGAATGGACAACCCGAACAATCCAATTGGGGTGAGGTCGAGAACCGAGCAGGTTGATCCTCATTTGGGGTTTATGGAGATCCCCATAGAGCAACGTTTTTCTTCTGGAGGGCCAGCATAGGGCTGCATTTTGGTTCCAGAATTCCAAGTCTTGAGGACATGTTTGCCAGGAGGGTGAGGAAGGAAGTCTGAAAACACAAGGTAGCACGAGGTTTGGGCCCACTGTGCAGAGGCTGAATCGAGATCTCCTGCATCATCTGAGGTCAGGGCGAGGATCAGATGTTGCCTCAAGCTGGAGTTTGTGTCCATGACGGCCCCTTCCTTAAGGGGGTGGGGGCTTCATGAGGCCAGGGAGGTTTCCCTACGCTGGGAGTTGTGAGCTGCTCCAAACTTCAAAGTTTCCTTCTTCAGGACAGTCGAGTACTATTGGATGGTTCCAGGATGCCCCATACAGAAAGACTCGAGAGCAGGGGCCTAAGCATGGATGCCGAGAAACACCAACTCACCTTCCCATTGCCTGGTCGAGACAAGGCACGCTCAATCTGCGGGCTCTTGGGTGAGCTACCCAGAAGGCTGAGTTTAAATGGACTTTCCTGAGGATGAGTCATAATGTGGGTTGGTGGCCATGGAGACCTTGGAATGTGGCAGTAACTGAGGGACTCTGCAGGATTCTCCAAACCCGAAGGGTTTGACACAACTCCAACAAGGAAGCTTTCCATGTGGAGATGAGAGGTGTTTCTGTCTGGTGCCTGAGGATAGCCCCATATGCTGGTCTTCGAACCCAGGCCTATGAGGAGTGATACCTGGCCACCAAAGCCAGAGTTCATAATAGGGCCTAGGGGCCTGTCTCTTTCAATCTTCTGTCTCTGCGGATATCAGTCTGTGTGTCTGCATGGGAGGAAGTAGTTGCTCAGCTGGTGTCATAATGCCCCTGTTTGTCCAGTGCGGCTTGAAGTGGGATGTCCTTGGGGACCTTGAGGTTTCTACTATTTTGTAGAGTTGTGGCCAATGGAACGGGCAGTTTCTTAGGAGAGAGCAGGTACAGTTCTGTGGTGTGGCTCCAGAGACCCCAGCCTGGAGGCGGTGTGGGCCACGGCTGTGCAGACAGACATCCAAAAACCCCAAACTCAGCTCAGGTTTGGGGCCGAGGTTATGGCAGGCCTGATCTACAGTCCGTGAGGGGAGCTCCTCTGGATATGAAAGAAGGGTGAGAGGGAGGCAGTCGCTCAGTCTTTTGTCTCTGGATATTTTGTCCACAATGGCCGTTTAATGTAGGAGTTGCCTCATGGGTCGTAGAAGTCTCCCTCTCTGGTAGTTTGTCCAGCCCCCAAGAGTTTGGGGTCATTCTGTGGGAAGGGAAGAGTCCTGTTTTCTGCTTCATGTGTCCCCCCAGTAGAGGGATTCTGGAGCATAGCAGTGGGTAATGACAACTGGAATACTCGCTCTCTGGTTAAGCCTGGGGGCCTATGGATATGACAAGCCCCATAGGCAGGATCTTGGTCCAGCCACTGAGAGGCGTTACTTTAATACGGGACTCACGCTACAGGTCACAATGCATGTCTGTGCCCTAGGCGGCCCTCAAGCACTGGCGTGGCCTTTCCGACAATGCAGGTTTTCCCACATTGAACGTTGGACAACATGCCCACCACAAGGTTTCTGGCCATGGGGAAGGAGGAATTCTAATTTCTGCATCACGTTCACCCCTGGGCAGTGATTGGAGATAAGGTCTAGGTTCTGAAGCCTGAAAACCGAGGTTGGGAAGAGATGACGAACTACAGCCATAGCGGGTCCCTTGTGTCCAAGTTGGAGCCAGCTGTGTAGGTGTCGTTTGGGATGTCTTGTCTCAGGCTGTTCCAGACAGGGCATTAGTATTCAGGGTAGGCTGTATAATTGCTTTACAATCGAGTGGCATGCATTAGATAATCATTTGGGGTTTCTTATTAGCAGCATAGGGCAAAGTTTTTCTTCTGGAGGGCAGGCAGAGTGCTGCATTGTGGCTTCGGAATTCCCAAACTGGAGGGCTTGTGGGCCAGGAGAGTGAGGACGGAAGTCTGAGAACACAAGCTAGGCTTAGGTTTCGGGGAATGGACATGGCAGGCACACTCTGCAGAGCTGAATTGCGATCTCATGAGTCTGAAGTCAGGTCGAGGATCAGACTTTGGCTCAGGTTGGAGTTTCTGTCCATGTTGGCCCCTTCATGAAGGGGGGGGGCATTATGAGGCCATGGGGGTTTTCCCACTATTAGAGTTGTGAGATGCTCCAAACCGAAAGGATTCCTTCTGTGCGACAATTAAGATTTGTTGGATGGCTCCAGGACGTCTCCTAAGGTATTTTTCCAGAACAGGGTTCTAAGTATGGATGCCTGGGCAGACAGCCTCAATTCCAATTTTCTCCTAGCAACAAGAAACCTTTGATCTGCTGGCTTGGGGTAGCATCAGAGGGGGCTGAGTTGGAATGGACTTTCCTGAGGATGGTCTTAAATGAGTTGAAATGGACTTTCCTGAGGATGGTCTTAATGTTGGTTTGAGTCCATTGAGACCTTGGTATGGGGCAGTGGCACCAGGGCCCTGAAGGATTCTCCTAACCAGAGGTTATAACAAAGCTCCAATGAGCAAGTTTACCAGGGGAGACGAGATTTGTTCTTATGGGTGCCTCAGGAAACCATCATTTGCTGTTATTGGAAATGAGGCCTCTGATGAGAGATGCCTGGAAACCAAAGCAATGGATCTGATTAGGGCCTAGGGGCCTGTCCGGTTCAATATTCTTCTCTGGGGACATCTTTTGTCTGAGTGGAGGTAGTTGCTCAGCTGGTTTGAGATCACACCTGTTTATCCTGGGCGGTCTACACTATTGGGATGGCCTCGGTAACTTTGGAGGTTTTTCCTAATTTGCAAGGTTGTGGCCAATGGAATGGGAAGAATTCTCTTGAAAGGGAAGCACAGTCCTAAGGTGTGGCTCCAGGGACTCAAGTGTGGAGCGTGTGTGGTCCAGGGCTATTTGGACAAAAGTCTGAAAACACAAACTCCACTTAGGTTTGGGTCTGTAGGTATGGCCGGCCCGATATATAGACCGTGAGGAGAACTCTTCAGGATATGAACAAAGGGCGAAAGTGAGGTGCTTGCTCATGCTTATTTTTTTCTGGATATGTGTCACCGATTGCCATGGAATGTCCTGGTGTCCTCATGGGCCATCGATGAGGATCCCTTTCTGGAGATTTGACCCAATCCCAAGAGTTTGGGGTCATTCTGTGGGAAGGGAGGAGGCCTTTCTGTTTTTTTTTTTTTTTTTTTTTTTTTTTTTTTTTTTTTTTTACCTCAGGTGGACCACCAAAAGAGGGATTCCACAGCAGAGTCCTGGGGAGGGGCGACTGGACAACCAGAACTCTGGTTAACATTGGGACCTAAGAACATGGCAAGCCCCATATGTGGGCTCTTGGTCCAGATACTGAGAGGCCTTCCTTGAGCATAGGGCTCACATTGAGTTTCACAATGTGTTTTTGTGCCCAAGGAGCCCCTCAAGTCAGGGTGTGGCCTAATGTACCATGCTGATTTCTCCTACACTGAACGTTGCACAATATGGCAACCACAAGTTTTCTGGCCATGGGGAAGAAGGAGTTCTAATTTCTGCAACACTTTCACTCCTGGACTGTGATTGGATTTAAGGTCTAGGTTCTGAAGCCTGAAAACTGAGGTTGGGAAGAGATGAAGACCTAAGGCCATGGTGTGATTGATGTGCTCAGTGTTCGGCCAGCTGTTGAGTGTGGGTTGGGAGGTGCAGGCTCAGGCTGTGGCAGACAGGGAATTAGTGCCCAGGCTAGACTGTATCATTGGGGTGCAGTCGAGTTTCGTGCAGGTTGGTACTCATTTGTGGTTACTGGGTAGCCCCAGAGGGCAACGTTTTTCTTCTGGAAGGAAGACACAGTGCCACATAGTGGCTCCAGAATTCCCAAACTGGAAGGCTTGTGGGCCAGGAGTGTGAGGAAAAAATTCTGAGAACACAAGTCTGACTTCGATTTCGGGGTGAGGGGACGGCAGGAACCCTATGCAGAGATGATTCGAGATCCCGTGTACCTGAAGACAGAGCTAGGATCAGACGTTAGCTCAGGTTGGAGTTTCTGTCCATCTCGGCCCATTCATGAAGGGGAGGGTGTCACGAGGCCATGGAGGTTTACCCACGATGGGAATTGTGAGATGCTCCAAACTGCAATGACTCCTTCCGTGGGACCGTCGAGACCTGCTGGATGGCTCCAGGACATCCCATAAGGAAGTTATCCAAAGCAGGGTTCTAAGGATGGATGCCTGGGCAGCCTGCATCCCATTCCAGGTGTCTCATAGCGCCAAGGCAAGTTCGATCTGCTGGATCTAGGGGAGTAACCGAGGCGGGTGTGTTGAAATGGGTGAGTTGAGGATGGGTCATAATGTGCATTTGTGTCCATGGAGACCTTAGAATGGGGTGCTTGATCCGGGGCCTTGAGGGATGTTCATAACCGGAGGTTTTGATAGAGCTCTGAAGAGTACGTTTCCAATGTAGAGAAGAGGATTGTTTTGATGAGTGCCTAAGGAATCTCCCATATACTGGTATTGGAAACCAGGACTCTGAGGAGAGATGCCGGGAAACAAAAGCAATGGATATGATTAGGGCCTAGGTGCCTGTCCGGTTCAATCTCTTTCCTGGGGATACGTGTCTATGGATCTGAGGGGAGGTAGTTTCTCGGCTTGTGTCAGATCGCCCCTGTTTGTCCTGGGCAGCCTATAATATTGGGAATGGCTTCGGGACGTTGGAGTTTCTCATAATCTATAGGGTTGTGGCCAATGGAATGGGCAGAAATCCCCTGGAGAGTGCAGGCACAGTTCTGAGTTTGGCTCTATGGGCCCAGCCTTGAGGGTGTGTGGGCCAGGCCTCTGGCGACAGAAGTCTGAAAAAAAATTCCGCTTAGGATTGGGGACATAGGTATGGCACGCCCAATCTACAGACCGTGAAAACACTTCGGGATATGAAAAAGGGTGAGTTTGAGGTGCTTGCTCAGGTTTTGTCTCTGGATTTGTGTCAACAATGTGGGTCGAATGCTGGCGTGGCCTCATGGGTTGTGGACGGCTTTCCTTCTCTGAGGATTTGACTCAATCCCAAGAGTTTGGGTACATTCTGTGGGATGGGAGGAGTCCTTTCTGTTTTTTATTTTATTTTATGTACCTCATGTGTGCCAATAAAAGAGGATTCCAGAGCAGAGTCCTTGGTAGGGACAACTGGATAACCCCACCTCTGTTTAAGTTTGGGGGCCTAGGGGCATGGCAAGTCCAATATGTGGGCTCTTGATTCAGACACTGAGAGGTCTTCCTTGAGGACAGGGCTCATGCTGAGGGTCACAATGCCTATTTGTGCCCAACAAGGCCCTCAAGCATGGGAAGGGCCTCATGAGCCACGCTGGATTCTCCTACACTGAACGTTGGAGAATATGCCAACCACAAGGTTTCCGGCCATGGCGAAGGAAGAGTTGTGATTTCTGCATCACGTTCACCCCTGCACAGTGATTAGAGTTTAGGTCTAGGTTCTGAAAACCCGAAAACCGAGGTTGGGAAGAGATGAAGACCTAAGGACCTGATGGGTACAATGAGCTCAGTGTGTGGCTAGCTGTTGAGAGTAGGTCTGGAGGTGTGGGCTCATGCTGTGTCAGACAGGGCATTAGAAAGGGTAGACTATATATTTTGGGTGCATTTGATTGCCATGTAAGTTCTTATCTGAAGAATTCTTCAGGATATGAAGAATGAGCGAGTCTGAGGCGCGTGCTCAGGCTTTTGTCTCTGTATGTTGTATCAGCGATGGCCGTGGAATGTTGGGGAGGCCTCATGGGCCATGGACGAATCTTGTTCTTTGTGGACTTGGTCCGATCCCAATTGTTTTTCGTCAATCTGTGGGATTGGAGGACTCCTTTCAGGTTTGTTACCTCAGGTGTCGCACCAAAAGAGGAATTCCAAAGCAGAGCCCTGGGGAAGAATGAAGAGACAATCCGAACTATGGTTAAAAATTGGGGCCTAGGGGCATGGCAAGCCCAGTATGCTGTCTCTCCATCCAGCCACTGAGAGGCCTTGCCTGAGGACTGGGCTCAGGATGAGGGTCACAATGTTTGTTTGTGACCAATGTGGCCCGGAAGCATGGGCGGGGCCTCATGGGCCACACTGGTTTCAACTACACTGAACCTTGGACAACAAGCCAACCACAAGGTTTCTGGCCATGGGGAAAGAGTTCTGATTTCTGCATCATTTTCAAACGCGGGCCGTGATTGGAGATAAGGTCTAGGTTCTGAAGCCTGAAAACCGAGGTTGAGAAGAGATGACGAACTAAGGCCCTGGCGGGTCCGATATGCTCAGTGTGCGGCCTGCTGGCTGGGTAGGGCCAGTACGTCCAGGATCAGGCTCTGTCAGAAAGGGCATTAGTGCCCACGTCAGCCTATATATTTGGGGTACAGCCGAATATCGTGTCCCGTTTATCTTCATTTGGGGTTTCTGGTTAGCCCCAGAGGGCAATGATTTTCTTCTGGAGGGCAGGCAGAGTACTGCATTGTAGTTCTGGATTGCCAAACTGGAGGACTTGTGGGCCAGTAGTCTGAGGACGGATGTCTGAGAAACCACGCTAGGCCTATGTTTCTGGGTGAGGATATGGCAGGCACAATCTACAGACCTGAATTGAGATCAGGTGCATCTGAAGTCAGGGCGAGGATCAGACGATCGCTCAGGTTGGACATTCTTTCCCTGATGGCCCCTTCTTGAAGGGAGGTGGATCACGAGGCCATGGGGGTTTTCCCACGATGGGAGTTGTGAGAAGCTCCCAACTGCAAAGATTCTTCTACAGTACTATTGCGACCTGTTGGTTGGCTCCAGGACAACGATTCCGAGCAGGGTTCTAAGCATCGATCACTGGGTAGCCCACCTCGCATTCCAATTGTCTCCAAGCAACAAGACAGGTTACATCTGCTGGATCTGGGGGAGCACCGAGGAGTCTGTGTTGAAATGGACTCTCCCGTGGATTGTCCTAATACGATTTGTTGTCTATGGAGACCTTGCAATGAAGCGCTGGAACTGGGGCCCTGAAGGGTTCTCCTAAAGAGAGGCTTTCACACAGCTCCATCGTGTAAGTTTCCCATGTTTAGATGAGATTTGTTCTGATGGGTGAGTCAAGAAACAGCCATATGCTGTTATTGAAATCCAGGCCTCTGAGGAGAGATGCCTGGAAACCAAAGCAATGTATCCGATAGGTGCTTAGGGGCCTGTTCGTTCCTTTTTACCTCTGGGCACATCAGTCTACGGGTCTGAGTGCCGGTAGGTGCTCAGATGGGTGCAGATTTCCCCTGTTTGTCCTGGGAAGCCACAAATATTGGGATGGCCTCAGGGACTTTGAGGTTTATCCTATTAGTAGGGTTGTGGCCACTGGATTGGGCAGATACAATTCCCTTGGAGAGGGCAATCACAGTCATCAGGTTTGGCTCCAGGGTCCTGAGCCTGTAGGGTGTGTAGGACAGGGCTGTTTGGACAGTTGTCTGAAAACACAAACTCGGCCTATGTTTCGGGTCATAGGAATGGCAGGACTGATCTACAGACCATGAGGAGAACTCTTCGGAATATGAAAAAAGGGCGAGTGTGAGGCTCTGCTCAAATTTTTGTCTCTGGATATCGAGTCACTCATGGTCGTGAAATTTCCAGGTGACTTCATGGGAAATGGACGAGTCTAACTCTCTGGGGGTTTGGCCCTGTCCAAAGAGTTTGGGGTCATTCTGTGGTATGCAAGAAGTCCGTTGCTCTGTTGTTGTTGATTTGATTTGTTTTGTTTTTCAACCTCAGGTGTCCCACCAAATGAGGGATTCCAGAGTAGAGCCCTGGGGAGGGGCGACTGGACAACCAGAAATCTGGTTAAAAATTGGGGCCTAGGGACATGTCAAGCCCATTATGACATCGAATGGTCCAGCCACTGAGAGGACGTACTAGAGGACAGGACTCACGCTGAGGGTCACAATGCGTGTTTATGCCCTCGTCGCACTCAAGAATGGGCGGGGCCTCAGGGTGAATGCTGGTTTCTCCTACACTGAACTTGGACAACATGCCTACCACAAGGTTTCTTGCGATGGGTAAGGAAAAGTTCTTTTTCTGCATCACAGTCACCGCTGGGCAGTGATTGGAGATAAGGTCTTGGTTCTGAAGCCTGAAAACTGAGGTAGGGAAGAGATTATGACCTAAGGCCATGGCGGGTCTGATGGGCTCAGTGTGCGGTCAGCTGTCTGGGTTTTGGTCACGAGGTCGGGGCTCAGGTTGTCAGACAGTGCATTAGTGCCCAGGTTAGACTATATATTTTGGATGCATTCGAGTGCCGTGTAAGTTCTGATCTGAAGAACTCTTCAGGATATGAAGAATGAGCGAGTCTGAAGCGCGTGCTCAGGCTTTTGTCTCTGGATTTTGTATCAGCGATGGCCGTGGAATGTTGGGGAGGCCTCATGGGCCATGGACGAATCTTGCTCTCTGTGGATTTGGCTCGATCCCAATTGTTCTTCGTCAGTGTGTGGGATGGGAGGACTCCTTTCAGGTTTGTTACCTCAGGTGTCCCACCAAAAGAGGAATTCAAAACAGAGCCCTGGGGCTGAGTGAAGACACAACCCAAATTACGGTTAAAAATTGGGGCCTAAGGGCATGGCAAGCCCAGTATGCTCTCTCTCCATCCAGCCACTGAGAGGCCTTACCTGAGGACTGGGCTCAGGCTGAGGGTCACAATGTGTGTTTGTGACCAATGTGGCCTGCAAGCTTGGGCGGGGCCTCATGGGCCACACTGGTTTCAACTACACTGAACCTTGGACAACATGGCAACCACAAGGTTTCTTGCCATGGGGAAAGAGTTCTGATTTCTGCATCATTTTCAAACCCGGGCCGTGATTGTAGATATGGTCTAGGTTCTGAAGCCTGAAAACCGAGGTTGAGAAGAGATGACGACCTAAGCCATGGCGGGTCCGATGTGTTCAGTGTGCGGCCCTCTGTCTGGGTGGGGCCAGGAGGCCCAGGATCAGGCTGTGTCAGAAAGGGCATTAGTGCCCAGGTCAGCCTATATATTTGGGGTACAGCCGAATGGTGTGCTCTGTTGATGCTCATTTGGGGTTTCTGGGTAGCCCCAGAGGGCAATGTTTTTCTTCTGGAGGGCAGGCAGAGGGCTGCAATGTAGTTCTGGATTGCCAAACTAGAGGGCTTGTGGGCCAGTAGTCTGAGGACCGAAGTCTGAGAACCCAAGCTAGGCCTCGTTTTCTGGGTGAGGATATGGCAGGCACAATCTACAGACCTGAATCGAGATCTCGTGATCTGAAGTCAGGGCGAGGATCAGACGATCGCTCAGGTTGGACTTTCTGTCCCTGATTGCCCCTTCTTAAAAGGGGGGTGGATCACGAGGCCATGGGGTTTTTCCCATGATGGGAGTTGTGAGAAGCTCCCAACTGCAAAGATTCTTCTGCAGGACCTTTGAGACCTGTTGGTGGCTCCAGGACAACGATTCCGAGCAGAGTTCTAAGGATGGATGGCTGGGTAGCCCCCTTCGCATTCCAATTGTCTCCAAGCAACAGGACAGTTTAGATCTGCTGGATCATGGGAGCAACCGAGGAGGCTGAGTTGAAAATGGGCTCTCCCGTGGATGTGTCCTAATATGATTTTGTGTCTATGGAGACCTTGGAATGAAGCGGTGGCACTGGGGCCCTGAAGGGTTCTCCTAAAGAGAGGCTTTCACATAGCTCAATCGTGCAAGTTTCCCATGTGTAGTTGAGATTTGTTCTGATGGGTGAGTCAAGAAAGCCATATGCTGTTATTGAAATCCAGGCCTCTGAGGAGAGATGCCTGGAAACCAAAGCAATGGATCGGATAGGTGCCTAGGGGCCTGTTCGTTCCTTTTTACCTCTGGACATCAGTCTACGGGTCTAGGTGCCGTTAGGTGCTCAGATGGGCCCAGATTGCCCCATTTGTCATGGGAAGCCACAAATATTGGGATGGCCTCAGGGAATTTGGAGGTTTATACTCTTAGTAGGGTTGTGGCCATTAGAATGGGCACATACAATTATCTTGGAGTGGGCAATCACAGTCGTCAGGTTTGGCTCCAGGGGCCGGAGTCTGTAGGGTATGTAGGCAAGGGCTGTTTGACCAGTTGTCTGAAAACACAAACTTGGCTTATGTTTCGGGTCATAGGTATGGAAGGACTGATCTACAGACCATGAGAACTCTTCGGGATATGAAAAAAAAGGCGATTGTGAGGCTCTGGCTCAAGTTTTTGTCTGTGGATATCGTGTCACTTATGGTCGTGAAATTTCCGGGTGACTTCATGGGAAATGGACGAGTCTTACTCTCTGGGGGTTTGGCCCTGTCCAAGGAGTATGGGGTCATTCTGTGGGATGGAAGAAGTCCGTTGTTCTGTTGTTGTTGATTTGTTTTGTTTTGTTTTTCAACCTCAGGTGTCCCACCAAATGAGGGATTCCAGACTAGAGCCCTGGGTAGGGGCGACGGGACAACCAGAAATCTGGTTAAAATTTGGGGCCTAGGGACATGTCAAGCCCACTATGACATCTAATGGTCCAGGCACTGAGAGAACGTACTAGAGGACAGGACTCAAGCTGAGGGTCACAATGCATGTTTATGCCCTCGTCGCACTCAAGAATGGGCAGGGCCTCAGGGTGAATGCTGGTTTCCCCTACACTGAACGTTGGACAACATTCCAACCACAAGGATTGTTGCCATGGGTAAGGATGAGTTCTGATTTCTGCATCATAGTCACCCCTGGGCAGTGATTGGAGATAAGGTCTAGGTTCTGAAGCCTGAAAACTGAGGTAGGGAAGGGATGATGACCTAAGGCCATGGCCGGTCTGATGTGCTCAGTGTGCGGTCAGCTGTCTGGGTGTTGGTCACGAGGACTGGGCTCAGGTTGTCAGACAGTGTATTAGTGCCCAGGTTAGACTATATATTTTTTGGATGCATTCGAGTGCCGTGTAGGTTCTCTTATCTAAGAACTCTTCAGGATATGAAGAATGAGCGAGTCTGAGGCGCGTGCTCAGGCTTTTGTCTCTGGATTTTGTATCAGCGATGGCCGTGGAATGTTGGGGAGGCCTCATGGGCCATGGACCAATCTTGCTCTCTGTGGACTTGGCCTGATCCCAATTGTTTTTCGTCAATCTGTGGGATGGGAGGACTCCTTTCAGGTTTGTTACCTCAGGTGTCGCACCAAAAGAGGAATTCCAAAGCAGAGCCCTGGGGAAGAATGAAGAGACAATCCGAACTATGGTTAAAAATTGGGGCCTAGGGGCATGGCAAGCCCAGTATGCTGTCTCTCCATCCAGCCACTGAGAGGCCTTGCCTGAGGACTGGGCTCAGGATGAGGGTCACAATGTGTTTGTGACCAATGTGGCCCGGAAGCATGGGCGGGGCCTCATGGGCCACACTGGTTTCAACTACACTGAACCTTGGACAACAAGCCAACCACAAGGTTTCTGGCCATGGGGAAAGAGTACTGATTTCTGCATCATTTTCAAACGCGGGCCGTGATTGGAGATAAGGTCTAGGTTCTGAAGCCTGAAAACCGAGGTTGAGAAGAGATGACGAACTAAGGCCCTGGCGGGTCCGATGTGCTCAGTGTGCGGCCTGCTGGCTGGGTGGGGGGCCAGTACGTCCAGGATCAGGCTCTGTCAGAAAGGGCATTAGTGCCCACGTCAGCCTATATATTTGGGGTACAGCCGAATATCGTGTCCCGTTTATCTTCATTTGGGGTTTCTGGGTAGCCCCAGAGGGCAATGATTTTCTTCTGGAGGGCAGGCAGAGTACTGCATTGTAGTTCTGGATTGCCAAACTGGAGGACTTGTGGGCCAGTAGTCTGAGGACGGATGTCTGAGAACCCACGCTAGGCCTATGTTTCTGGGTGAGGATATGGCAGGCACAATCTACAGACCTGAATTGAGATCAGGTGCATCTGAAGTCAGGGCGAGGATCAGACGATCGCTCAGGTTGGACATTCTTTCCCTGATGGCCCCTTCTTGAAGGGAGGTGGATCACGAGGCCATGGGGGTTTTCCCACGATGGGAGTTGTGAGAAGCTCCCAACTGCAAAGATTCTTCTACAGTACTATTGCGACCTGTTGGTTGGCTCCAGGACAACGATTCCGAGCAGGGTTCTTAGCATCGATCACTGGGTAGCCCACCTCGCATTCCAATTGTCTCCAAGCAACAAGACAGGTTACATCTGCTGGATCTGGGGGAGCACCGAGGAGTCTGAGTTGAAATGGACTCTCCCGTGGATTGTCCTAATACGATTTGTTGTCTATGGAGACCTTGCAATGAAGCGCTGGAACTGGGGCCCTGAAGGGTTCTCCTAAAGAGAGGCTTTCACACAGCTCCATCGTGCAAGTTTCCCATGTGTAGATGAGATTTGTTCTGATGGGTGAGTCAAGAAACAGCCATATGCTGTTATTGAAATCCAGGCCTCTGAGGAGAGATGCCTGGAAACCAAAGCAATGTATCCGATAGGTGCTTAGGGGCCTGTTCGTTCCTTTTTACCTCTGGGCACATCAGTCTACGGGTCTGAGTGCCGGTAGGTGCTCAGATGGGTGCAGATTTCCCCTGTTTGTCCTGGGAAGCCACAAATATTGGGATGGCCTCAGGGACTTTGAGGTTTATCCTATTAGTAGGGTTGTGGCCACTGGATTGGGCAGATACAATTCCCTTGGAGAGGGCAATCACAGTCATCAGGTTTGGCTCCAGGGTCCTGAGCCTGTAGGGTGTGTAGGACAGGGCTGTTTGGACAGTTGTCTGAAAACACAAACTCGGCCTATGTTTCGGGTCATAGGAATGGCAGGACTGATCTACAGACCATGAGGAGAACTCTTCGGAATATGAAAAAAGGGCGAGTGTGAGGCTCTGCTCAAATTTTTGTCTCTGGATATCGAGTCACTCATGGTCGTGAAATTTCCAGGTGACTTCATGGGAAATGGACGAGTCTAACTCTCTGGGGGTTTGGCCCTGTCCAAAGAGTTTGGGGTCATTCTGTGGTATGCAAGAAGTCCGTTGCTCTGTTGTTGTTGATTTGATTTGTTTTGTTTTTCAACCTCAGGTGTCCCACCAAATGAGGGATTCCAGAGTAGAGCCCTGGGGAGGGGCGACTGGACAACCAGAAATCTGGTTAAAAATTGGGGCCTAGGGACATGTCAAGCCCATTATGACATCGAATGGTCCAGCCACTGAGAGGACGTACTAGAGGACAGGACTCACGCTGAGGGTCACAATGCGTGTTTATGCCCTCGTCGCACTCAAGAATGGGCGGGGCCCAGGGGTGAATGCTGGTTTCTCCTACACTGAACTTGGACAACATGCCTACCACAAGGTTTCTTGCGATGGGTAAGGAAAAGTTCTTTTTCTGCATCACAGTCACCGCTGGGCAGTGATTGGAGATAAGGTCTTGGTTCTGAAGCCTGAAAACTGAGGTAGGGAAGAGATTATGACCTAAGGCCATGGCGGGTCTGATGGGCTCAGTGTGCGGTCAGCTGTCTGGGTTTTGGTCACGAGGTCGGGGCTCAGGTTGTCAGACAGTGCATTAGTGCCCAGGTTAGACTATATATTTTTGGATGCATTCGAGTGCCGTGTAAGTTCTGATCTGAAGAACTCTTCAGGATATGAAGAATGAGCGAGTCTGAAGCGCGTGCTCAGGCTTTTGTCTCTGGATTTTGTATCAGCGATGGCCGTGGAATGTTGGGGAGGCCTCATGGGCCATGGACGAATCTTGCTCTCTGTGGATTTGGCTCGATCCCAATTGTTCTTCGTCAGTGTGTGGGATGGGAGGACTCCTTTCAGGTTTGTTACCTCAGGTGTCCCACCAAAAGAGGAATTCAAAACAGAGCCCTGGGGCTGAGTGAAGACACAACCCAAATTACGGTTAAAAATTGGGGCCTAAGGGCATGGCAAGCCCAGTATGCTCTCTCTCCATCCAGCCACTGAGAGGCCTTACCTGAGGACTGGGCTCAGGCTGAGGGTCACAATGTGTGTTTGTGACCAATGTGGCCTGCAAGCTTGGGCGGGGCCTCATGGGCCACACTGGTTTCAACTACACTGAACCTTGGACAACATGGCAACCACAAGGTTTCTTGCCATGGGGAAAGAGTTCTGATTTCTGCATCATTTTCAAACCCGGGCCGTGATTGTAGATATGGTCTAGGTTCTGAAGCCTGAAAACCGAGGTTGAGAAGAGATGACGACCTAAGCCATGGCGGGTCCGATGTGTTCAGTGTGCGGCCCTCTGTCTGGGTGGGGCCAGGAGGCCCAGGATCAGGCTGTGTCAGAAAGGGCATTAGTGCCCAGGTCAGCCTATATATTTGGGGTACAGCCGAATGGTGTGCTCTGTTGATGCTCATTTGGGGTTTCTGGGTAGCCCCAGAGGGCAATGTTTTTCTTCTGGAGGGCAGGCAGAGGGCTGCAATGTAGTTCTGGATTGCCAAACTAGAGGGCTTGTGGGCCAGTAGTCTGAGGACCGAAGTCTGAGAACCCAAGCTAGGCCTCGTTTTCTGGGTGAGGATATGGCAGGCACAATCTACAGACCTGAATCGAGATCTCGTGATCTGAAGTCAGGGCGAGGATCAGACGATCGCTCAGGTTGGACTTTCTGTCCCTGATTGCCCCTTCTTAAAAGGGGGGTGGATCACGAGGCCATGGGGTTTTTCCCATGATGGGAGTTGTGAGAAGCTCCCAACTGCAAAGATTCTTCTGCAGGACCTTTGAGACCTGTTGGTGGCTCCAGGACAACGATTCCGAGCAGAGTTCTAAGGATGGATGGCTGGGTAGCCCCCTTCGCATTCCAATTGTCTCCAAGCAACAGGACAGTTTAGATCTGCTGGATCATGGGAGCAACCGAGGAGGCTGAGTTGAAATGGGCTCTCCCGTGGATGTGTCCTAATATGATTTTGTGTCTATGGAGACCTTGGAATGAAGCGGTGGCACTGGGGCCCTGAAGGGTTCTCCTAAAGAGAGGCTTTCACATAGCTCAATCGTGCAAGTTTCCCATGTGTAGTTGAGATTTGTTCTGATGGGTGAGTCAAGAAAGCCATATGCTGTTATTGAAATCCAGGCCTCTGAGGAGAGATGCCTGGAAACCAAAGCAATGGATCGGATAGGTGCCTAGGGGCCTGTTCGTTCCTTTTTACCTCTGGACATCAGTCTACGGGTCTAGGTGCCGTTAGGTGCTCAGATGGGCCCAGATTGCCCCATTTGTCATGGGAAGCCACAAATATTGGGATGGCCTCAGGGAATTTGGAGGTTTATACTCTTAGTAGGGTTGTGGCCATTAGAATGGGCACATACAATTATCTTGGAGTGGGCAATCACAGTCGTCAGGTTTGGCTCCAGGGGCCGGAGTCTGTAGGGTATGTAGGCAAGGGCTGTTTGACCAGTTGTCTGAAAACACAAACTTGGCTTATGTTTCGGGTCATAGGTATGGAAGGACTGATCTACAGACCATGAGAACTCTTCGGGATATGAAAAAAGGGCGATTGTGAGGCTCTGGCTCAAGTTTTTGTCTGTGGATATCGTGTCACTTATGGTCGTGAAATTTCCGGGTGACTTCATGGGAAATGGACGAGTCTTACTCTCTGGGGGTTTGGCCCTGTCCAAGGAGTTTGGGGTCATTCTGTGGGATGGAAGAAGTCCGTTGTTCTGTTGTTGTTGATTTGTTTTGTTTTGTTTTTTTCAACCTCAGGTGTCCCACCAAATGAGGGATTCCAGACTAGAGCCCTGGGTAGGGGCGACGGGACAACCAGAAATCTGGTTAAAATTTGGGGCCTAGGGACATGTCAAGCCCACTATGACATCTAATGGTCCAGGCACTGAGAGAACGTACTAGAGGACAGGACTCAAGCTGAGGGTCACAATGCATGTTTATGCCCTCGTCGCACTCAAGAATGGGCAGGGCCTCAGGGTGAATGCTGGTTTCCCCTACACTGAACGTTGGACAACATTCCAACCACAAGGTTTGTTGCCATGGGTACGGATGAGTTCTGATTTCTGCATCATAGTCACCCCTGGGCAGTGATTGGAGATAAGGTCTAGGTTCTGAAGCCTGAAAACTGAGGTAGGGAAGAGATGATGACCTAAGGCCATGGCCGGTCTGATGTGCTCAGTGTGCGGTCAGCTGTCTGGGTGTTGGTCACGAGGACTGGGCTCAGGTTGTCAGACAGGGTATTAGTGCCCAGGTTAGACTATATATTTTGGATGCATTCGAGTGCCGTGTAGGTTCTTATCTAAGAACTCTTCAGGATATGAAGAATGAGTGAGTCTGAGGCGCGTGCTCAGGCTTTTGTCTCTGGATTTTGTATCAGCGATGGCCGTGGAATGTTGGGGAGGCCTCATGGGCCATGGACCAATCTTGCTCTCTGTGGACTTGGCCTGATCCCAATTGTTTTTCGTCAATCTGTGGGATGGGAGGACTTCTTTCAGGTTTGTTACCTCAGGTGTCCCACCAAAAGAGAAATTCCAAAGCAGAGCCCTGGGGAAGAGTGAAGGGACAACCCGAACTATGGATAATTTGGGGCCCAGGGGCATGGCAAGCCAAATATGCTGTCTCACAATCCAGCCACTGAGAGGCCTTACCTGAGGACTGGGCTCAGGTTGAGGGTCACAATGTGTGTTTGTGACCAATGTGCCCTGCAATCATGGGCGGGGCCTCATGGGCCACACTTGTTTCAAGTACACTGAACCTTGGACAACATGCCAACCACAAGGTTTCTTGCTATGGGGAAATAGTTCTGATTTCTGCATTATATTCAAACCCTTGCCGTGATTAGAGATAAGGTCTAGGTTCTGAAGCCTGAAAACCGAGGTTGAGATGAGATGACGAACTAAGGCCATGGCGGGTCCGATGTGCTCAGTGTGCGGCCAGTTGTCTGGGTGGGGCCAGGAGGTCCAGGCTCAGGCTGTGTCAGAAAGGGCATTAGTGCCCAGGTCAGCCTATATATTTGTGGTACAGCCGAATGGTGTGCAGGTTGATCCTCATTTGGGGTATCTGGGTAGCCCCAGAGGGCAATGTTTTTCTTCTGGAGGGCAGGCAGAGTGCTGCATTGTAGTTCTGGATTGCCAAACTGGAGGGCTTGTGGGCCAGTAGTCTGAGGAAGGAAGTCTGAGAAACCAAGCTAGGCCTAGTTTTCTGGGTGAGACCTGAATCGAGATCTCGTGCATCTGAAGTCAGGGCGAGGATCAGACGATCGCTCAGGTTGGACATTCTGTCCCTGATGGCCCTTCTTGAAGGAGGGGTGGATCACGAGGCCATGGGGGTTTTCCCAAGATGGGAGATGTGAGAAGCTCCCAACTTCAAAGATTCTTCTGCAGGACAATTGAGACCTGTTGGTTGGCTCCAGGACAAGGATTCCGAGCAGGGTTCTAAGGATGGATGGCTGGGTAGCCCACCTCGCATTCCAATTGTCTCCAAGCAACAAGACGGGTTAGATCTGCTGGATCTGGGGGAGCAACCGAGGAGGCTGAGTTGAAATGGACTCTCCCGTGGATGTGTCCTAATATGATTTTGTGTCTATAGAGTCCGTGGAATGAAGCGGTGGCACTGGGGCCCTGAGGGGTCTCCTAAGAGAGGCTTTCACACAGCTCCATCATGCAAGTTTCCCATGTGTAGATGAGATTTGTTCTGATGGGTGAGTCAAGAAACAGCCATATGCTGTTATTGAAATCCAGGCCTCTGAGGAGAGATGCCTGGAAGCCCAACCAATGGATCTTATAGTTGCCTAGGGGCCTGTTCGTTCCTTTTTACCTCTGGGGATATCAGTCTATGGTTTCTGAGTGCGGGTAGGTGCTCGGATGGGCCCAGATTGCCCCTGTTTGTCCTGGGAAGCCAGAAATATTGGGATGGCCTCAGGGACTTTGGAGGTTTATCCTATTAGTAGGGTTGTGGCCATTGGAATGGGCACATACAATTCCCTTGGAGAGGGCAAGCACAGTCGTCAGGTTTGGCTCCAGGGGCCTGAGCCTGTAGGGTGTGTATGCCAGGGCTGTTTGGACAGTTGTCTGAAAACACAAACTCGGCTTATGTTTCGGGTCATAGGTATGGCAGGACTGATCTACAGACCATGAGGAGAACTCTTCAGGATATGAAAAAAGGGCGAGTGTGAGGCTCTTGCTCAAGTTTTTGTCTGTGGATATCGTGTCACTCATGGTCGTGAAATTTCTGGGTGACTTCATGGGAAATGGATGAGTCTTACTCTCTGGGGGTTTGGCCCTGTCCAAAGACTTTGGGGTCATTCTGTGGGATGGAAGAAGTCCGTTGCTCTGTTGTTGATGTTTCTTTTTGTTTTTTGTTTTTCAACCTCAGGTGTCTCACCAAATGAGGGATTCCAGAGTAGAGCCCTGGGGAGGGGCGACTGGACAACCAGAAATCTGTTTAAGAATTGGGGCCTAGGGACATGTTAAGCCCATTATGACATCGAATGTCCCAGCCACTGAGAGGACGTACTAGAGGACAGGACTCACACTGAGGGTCACAATGCGTGTTTATGCCCTCGTCGCACTCAAGAATGGGCGCAGCCTCAGGGTTAATGCTGGTTTCTCCTACACTGATCGTTGGACAACTTTCCAACCACAAGGCTTCTTGCCTTGGGTAAGGAGGAGTTCTGATTTCTGCATCACATACAACTCTTGTCAGGGCTTGGAGTTAAGGTCTAAGTTCTGAAGCCTGAAAAGTTAGGTTGGGAAGAGATAACGAGCTAAGACCATGGCGGGTGTGATGTTCTCAGTGTGCGGTCAGCTGTCTCGGTTTTGGTCAGGAGGTCCGGGCTCACTCTGTATCAGACAGTGTATTAGTGGCCAGGTTAGACTATCTAATTTGGGTACATTCGAGTGCCGTGTATGTCTATCCTCTTTTGGGTTATGTGAGAAACTCCATAGGTCAAAATTTTTTTCTTCTGGAAGGCAGGCAGAATGCTTCATTTTGTGTCCCGAATTTCCAAATGTGAGGGCTTGGGGGCCAGGAGTGTGAGGACGGAAGTCTGAGAACACAAGCTAGTCATAGGTTTCAGGGCGAGGGCAAGGAAAGCACACTCTGCAGAGCTGCATCCAGATCTCGTGCATCTGAATTTAGGGTGAAGATCAGACGTTGGCTTAGGTTGGAGTTCCTGTCCATGATTTCCCCTTCATAAATGGGGGGGGGGGGCATCACAAGGCCATCTAGATTGTTCCAGGTTGGGAGTTGTGAGATGCTCCAAAACTCAAGGATTCCTTCTGCTGGACATTTGAGACCTGTTGGATGGCTCCAGGACATCCCATACGGAACGACACCAGAGCAGAACTCTAAGGATGGATGGGTGGGCAGCCGGCCTCGCATTCCAATTGTCTCCTAGTCAAGACAGGTTCAGTGTGCTCGCTCTGGGGGAGCAACCAAGGGAGCTGAGTTGAAATGGAATTTACTGCGGATGGGTTCTAATGTGGATTTCTGTCCATGGAGACCTTGTAATGGGGCAGTAGCACACAGGCCCTGAAGGCTTCTCCTAACTGGAGGTTTTGAGATACCTTCAAAGGATAATTTTCCCATGTGGAGAAGAGATTTGTTCTGATTGCTGCCTCATGAAATCCCCATATGCTAATATTGGAAACCAGGCCTCTGAGGAGAGATACCTGTAACCGAAAGCAATGAATCTGATTCAGGCCTAGGGGCCTGTCTGATTCAATCTTCTTCTCTGGGGACATCCATCTACGCTGAGTAGAGGTAGATGCTCAGCTGGTTTCCGATGACCCTTGTTTGTCCTGGGCGGCCTACATTATTGGGATGCCGTTGGGGACTCTGGAGGTTTTTCCTAATTTGTACGATTGTGGACAATGGAATGGGCAGAATTCCCGTGGTATGGACAGGCACAGTCCTGATGTGTGGCTCCAGGGGCCCCAGCCTGAAGGGTCTGTGGGCCAGGAATGTGGGGATAGAAGTCTGAAAACACAAACTCGGCTTAGGTTTGGGAAGTAGGTATGGCAGGCCCGATCTACAGACCGTGAGGAGAACTCTTCGGGATACGACAAAAAAGCGAGTTTGAGGCGCTTGCTCAGACATTTGTCTCTGGATTTGTTGTCAACGATGGCTGTGGAATCTCGGGGAGGCCTCATGGGCCATGGACGAGACTTCCTCTCTGTGAATTTGGTCCAATCCCAATTGTTTTGGGTCAATCTGAAGGATGGAGGAGTCCTTTTAGTTTTGTTACCTCAGGTGTCCCACCAAAAGAGGGATTCCAAAGCAGAGCTCTGGGGAGGGACGAATGGACAACCCGAACAATCCAATTGGGGTGAGGTCGAGAACCGAGCAGGTTGATCCTCATTTGGGGTTTATGGAGATCCCCATAGAGCAACGGTTTTCTTCTGGAGGGCCAGCATAGGGCTGCATTTTGGTTCCAGAATTCCAAGTCTTGAGGACATGTTTGCCAGGAGGGTGAGGAAGGAAGTCTAAAAACACAAGGTAGCACGAGGTTTGGGCCCACTGTGCAGAGGCTGAATCGAGATCTCCTGCATCTGAGGTCAGGGCGAGTATCCGGTGTTGCCTCAAGCTGGAGTTTGTGTCCATGACGGCCCCTTCCTGAAGGGGGTGGGGGCGTCATGAGGCCAGGGAGGTTTCCCTACGCTGGGAGTTGTGAGCTGCTCCAAACTTCAAAGTTTCCTTCTTCAGGACAGTCGAGTACTATTGGATGGTTTCAGGATACCCCATACAGAAAGACTCGAGAGCAGGGTCCTAAGCATGGATGCCGTGAAACGCCAACTCACCTTCCCATTGCCTGGTGGAGACAAGGCACGCTCAATCTGCGGGCTCTTTGGTGAGCTAACCAGAAGGCTGAGTTTAAATGGACTTTCCTGAGGATGAGTCATAATGTGGGTTGGTGGCCATGGAGACCTTGGAATGTGGCAGTAGCTAAGGGACTCTTCAGGATTCTCCAACCCGAAGGGTTTGACACAACTCCAACAAGGAAGCTTTCCATGTGGAGATGAGAGGTGTTCTGTCTGGTGCCTCAGGATAGCCCCATATGCTGGTCTTCGAACCCAGGCCTCTGAGGAGTGATACCTGGACACCAAAGCAAGAGTTCATAATAGGGCCTAGGGGCCTGCCTGGTTCAATCTTCTGTCTCTGCGGATATCAGTCTGTGTGTCTGCATGGAGGTAGTAGTTGCTCAGCTGGTGTCATAATGCCCCTGTTTGTCCAGTGCGGCTTGCGGTAGTGGGATGTCCTTGGGGACCTTGAGGTTTCTACTATTTTGTAGAGTTGTGGCCAATGGAATGGGCAGTTTCTTAGGAGAGAGCAGGCACAGTTCTGTGGTGTGGCTCCAGAGACCCCAGCCTGGAGGCGGTGTGGGCCACGGCTGTGCAGACAGACATCCAAAAGCCCAAACACAGCTCAGGTTTGGGACCGAGGTTATGGCAGGCCTGATCTACAGTCCGTGAGGGGAGCTCCTCTGGATATGAAAGAAGGGTGAGAGGGAGGCAGTCGCTCAGTCTTTTGTCTCTGGATATTTTGTCCACAATGGCCGTTTAATGTAGGAGTTGCCTCATGGGTCGTAGAAGTCTCCCTCTCTGGTAGTTTGTCCAGCCCCCAAGAGTTTGGGGTCATTCTGTGGGAAGGGAAGAGTCCTGTTTTCTGCTTCATGTGTCCCCCCAGTAGAGGGATTCTGGAGCATAGCAGTGGGTACTGACAACTGGAATACTCGCTCTCTGGTTAAGCCTGGGGGCCTATGGATATGACAAGCCCCATATGCAGGATCTTGGTCCAGCCACTGAGAGGCGTTACTTTAATACGGGACTCACGCTACAGGTCACAACGCATGTCTGTTCCCTAGGCGGCCCTCAAGCACTGGCGTGGCCTTTCCGACAATGCAGGTTTTCCCACATTGAACATTGGACAACATGCCAACCCCAAGTTTCTGGACATGGGGAAGGAGGAATTCTAATTTCTGCATCACGTTCACCCCTGGGCAGTGATTGGAGATAAGGTCTAGGTTCTGAAGCCTGAAAACCGAGGTTGGGAAGAGATGACGAACTACAGCCATAGCGGGTCCCTGTGTCCAGGTTGGAGCCAGCTGTCTACGTGTCGTTTGGGATGTCTTGTCTCAGGCTGTGCCAGACAGTGCATTAGTATTCAGGGTAGGCTGTATACTTGCTTTACATTTGAGTGGCATGCATTCGATAATCATTTGGGGTTTCTTATTAGCAGCATAGGGCAAAGTTTTTCTTCTGGAGGGCAGGCAGAGTGCTGCATTGTGGCTTCGGAATTCCCAAACTGGAGGGCTTGTGGGCCAGGAGAGTGAGGACGGAAGTCTGAGAACACAAGCTAGGCTTAGGTTTCGGGGAATGGTCATGGCAGGCACACTCTGCAGAGCTGAATTGAGATCTCATGAGTCTGAAGTCAGGTCGAGGATCAGACTATGGCTCAGGTTGGAGTTTCTGTCCATGTTGGCCCCTTCATGAAGGGGGGGGGGGCATTATGAAGCCATGGGGATTTTCCCACTATTAGAGTTGTGAGATGCTCCAAACCGCAAGGATTCCTTCTGTGGGACAATTAAGATTTGTTGGATGGCTCCAGGACATCTCATAAGGTATTTTTCCAGAACGGGGTTCTAAGTATGGATGCCTGGGCAGACAGCCTCAATTCCAATTGTCTCCTAGCAACAAGAAACGTTTGATCTGCTGGCTTGGGGTAGCATCAGAGGGGGCTGAGTTGAAATGGACTTTCCTGAGGATGGTCTTAATGTTTGTTTGAGTCCATTGAGACCTTGGTATGGGGCAGTGGCACCAGGGCCCTGAAGGATTCTCCTAACCAGAGGTTATAACAAAGCTCCATTGAACAAGTTTTCCATGGGGAGACGAGATTTGTTCTCATCTGGTATTGGAAATGAGGCCTCTGAGGAGAGATTCCTGGAAACCAAAGCAATGGATCTGATTAGGGCCTAGGGGCCTGTCCGGTTCAATATTCTTCTCTGGGGACATCTTTTTTCTGAGTGGAGGTAGTTGCTCAGCTGGTTTGAGATCACACCTTTTGTCCTGGGTGGCCTACACTATTGGGATGGCCTCGGTAACTTTGGAGGTTTTTCCTAATTTGCAAGTTTGTGGCCAATGGAATGGGAAGATTTCTCTTGAAAGGGAAGCACAGTCCTGAGGTGTGGCTCCAGGGACCCAAGTGTGGAGCGTGTGTGGTCCAGGGCTATTTGGACAAAAGTCTGAAAACACAAACCACTTAGGTTTGGGTCTGTAGGTATGGCCGGCCCTATATATAGACCGTGAGGAGTACTCTTCGGGATATGAACAAAGGGCGAAAGTGAGGTGCTTGCTCATGCTTATTTTTTTCTGGATATGTGTCACCGTTTGCCATGGAATGTCTGGGTGTCCTCATGGGCCATATATGAGGCTCCCTTTCTGGGGATTTGACCCAATCCCAAGAGTTTGGGGTCATTCTGTGGGAATGGGGAGGCCTTTCTTTTTTTTTTTTTTTTTTTTTTTTTTTTTTTTTTTTTTACCTCAGGTGAACCAACAAAAGAGGGTTTCCACAGCAGAGTCCTGGGGAGGGGCGACTCGACAACCATAACTCTGGTTAACATTGGGACCTAAGAACATGGCAAGCCCCATATGTGGGCTCTTGGTCCAGACACTGAGAGGCCTTCCTTGAGCATAGGGCTCACATTGAGTTTCACAATGTGTTTTTGTGCCCAAGGAGCCCCTCAAGTCAGGGCGTAGCCTAATGTACCATGCTGGTTTCTCCTACACTGAACGTTGCACAATATGGCAACCACCAGTTTTCTGGCCATGGGGAAGAAGGAGTTCTAATTTCTGCAACACTTTCACTCCTGGACTGTGATTGGATTTAAGGTCTAGGTTCTGAAGCCTGAAAACTGAGGTTGGGAAGAGATGAAGACCTAAGGCCATGGTGTGACTGATGTGCTCAATGTTCGGCCAGCTATTGAGTGTGGGTTGGGAGGTGCAGGCTCAGGCTGTGGCAGACAGGGAATTAGTGCCCAGGCTAGACTGTATCATTGGAGTGCAGTCGAGTTTCGTGCAGGTTGGTACTCATTTGTGGTTACTGGGTAGCCCCAGAGGGCAACGTTTTTCTTTCTGGAAGGAAGACACAGTGCCACATAGTGGCTCCAGAATTCCCAAACTGGAAGGCTTGTGGGCCAGGTGTGTGAGGAAAAAATTCTGAGAACACAAGCCAGACTTAGATTTCGGGGTGAGGGGACGGCAGGAACCCTCTGCAGAGATGATTCGAGATCCCGTGTACCTGAAGACAGAGCTAGGATCAGACGTTGGCTCAGGTTGGAGTTTCTGTCCATGACGGCCCCTTCATGAAGGGGAGGGTGTCACGAGGCCATGGAGGTTTTCCCACGATGGGAATTGTGAGATGCTCCAAACCGCAATGATTCCTTCCGTGGGACAGTCGAGACCTGCTGGATGGCTCCAGGACATCCCATAAGGAAGTTATCCAGAGCAGGGTTCTAAGGATGGATGCCTGGTAGACTGCCTCCCATTCCAGGTGTCTCATAGCGCCAAGGCAAGTTCGATCTGCTGGATCTAGGGGAGTAACCGAGGCGGGTGTGTTGAAATGGGTGAGTTGAGGATGGGTCATAATGTGCATTTGTGTCCATGGAGACCTTGGAATGGGGTGCTTGATCCAGGGCCTTGAGGGATGTTCATAACCGGAGGTTTTGATAGAGCTCTAAAGAGTACGTTTCCTATGTAGAGAAGAGGATTGTTTTGATGAGTGCCTAAGGAATCTCCCATATGTTGGTATTGGAAACCAGGCCTCTGAGGAGAGATGCCTGGAAACAAAAGCAATGGATATGATTAGGGCCTAGGTGCCTGTCCGGTTCAATCTCTTTCCTGGGGATACGTGTCTATGGATCTGAGGGGAGGTAGTTGCTCGGCTTGTGTCAGATCGCCCCTGTTTGTCCTGGGCAGCCTATAATATTGGGAATGGCCTCGGGATTTTGGAGTTTCTCCTAATCTATAGGGTTGTGGCCAATGGAATGGGCAGAAATCCCCTGGAGAGGGCAGGCACAGTTCTGAGTTTGGCTCTAGGGGCCCAGCCTTGAGGGTGTGTGGGCCAGGCCTGTGGGGACAGAAGTCTGAAAACACAAATTCCGCTTAGGATTGGGGACATAGGTATGGCACGCCCAATCTACAGACCGTGATAACACTTCGGGATATGAAAAAGGGTGAGTTTGAGGTGCTTGCTCATGTTTTGTCTCTGGATTTGTGTCAACAATGTGGGTCGAATGCTGGCGTGGCCTCATGGGTTGCGGACGGCTTTCCTTCTCTGAGGATTTTCCCCAATCCCAATAGTTTGGGTACATTCTGTGGGATGGGAGGTGTCCTTTCTATTTTTATTTTATTTTATGTACCTCATGTGTGCCAATAAAAGAGGGATTGCAGAGCAGAGTCCTTGGTAGGGACAACTGGATAACCCCACCTCTGTTTAAGTTTGGGGGCCTAGGGGCATGGCAAGTCCAATATGTGGGCTCTTGATTCAGACACTGAGAGGTCTTCCTTGAGGACAGGGCTCATGCTGAGGGTCACAATGCCTATTTGTGCCCAACAAGGCCCTCAAGCATGGGAAGGGCCTCATGGGCCACGCTGGATTCTCCTACATTGAACGTTGGAGAATATGCCAACCACAAGGTTTCCGGCCATGGCGAAGGAAGAGTTGTGATTTCTGCATCACGTTCACCCCTGGACAGTGATTGGAGTTTAGGTCTAGGTTCTGAAACCCGAAAACCGAGGTTGGGAAGAGATGAAGACCTAAGGACCTGATGGGTACAATGAGCTCAGTGTGTGGCTAGCTGTTGAGCGTAGGTCTGGAGGTGTGGGCTCATGCTGTGTCAGACAGGGCATTAGACAGGGTAGACTGTATATTTGGGGTGCAGTCGAGTGGCGTTCAGTTGATCCTCATTCGGGTTTCTAGGTAGCTCCATAAGGCAACGTTTTTCTTCTGGAGGGCAGGCAGAGTGCTGCGTTGTGGCTCCAGTATTGCCAAATTGTAGGGCTTTTGCTCCAGGGAATTGAGGACGGTAGTCTGAGAACACAAGCTAGGCTTAGTTTTTGGGGTGAGGGCACAGAAGGCACACTCTGCAGAGCTGAATCAAGATCTCATGCACCTGAAGCCAGGGCGAATATCAGACGTTTGCTCAGGTTGGAGTTTCTGTCCATGATGGCCCCTTTATAAAGTGGAGCGTCTCAAGAGGCCATGAAGATTTTCCCACAATGGGAGTTGTGAGATGCACCAGACTGCAAAGATTCCTTCTGTGGGACACTTGAGACCTGTTGGATGGCTCTAGGATGTCCCATTTGGAACGACTCCAGAGTAGGGTTCTAAGGATGGATGCCTGGGCAGCCCGCCTCCCATTCTAGTTGTCTCCTAGCAACAAGGCAGGTTTGATCTGCAGGCCCTGGGGGAGAAACCAAGGGGGATGAGTTGACATGGACTCTACCGAGGATAGATCATAATGTGGGTTTAAGTCCATGGAGACCTTGGAATGGGGCGCTTGATCCGGGGCCCTGAAAGATTCTCCTAAACAGAGGTTTTTATAGAGCTCCAAAGAGTACATTTCCTATGTGGAGACGAGATTTTTCTATGAGTGCCTCAGTAATCCCCCATATGCTGGTATTGGTAACCAGGCCTCTGAGGAGAGATGCCTGGAAACAAAAGCAATGGATCTGATTAGGGCCTAAGTGCCTGTCCAGTTCAATCTTATTCTATGGGGATATCTGTCTCTGGGTCTGAGTGGAGGTAGTTTCCTAACTTGTGAAAGATCATCCCATTTTGTCCTGGGCAGCCAACACTATTTGGATGGCCTCGGGGACTTTGGAGGTTTCTCCTATGCTATAGGGTTGTGGCCAATGGAAATGGCAGAATTCCCCTGGAGAAGGAAGCCACAGTCCTCAGGTGTGGCTCCAGGGACCCCAGCTTGGATGGTGTGTGGGCCAGGACTGTGGGGACAGAAGTCTGAAAACACAAACTCAGCTTAGGTTTGGGGATGTATGTATGAAGGCTCGATCTACAGACCGTGAGAATTTTCCGGGCTATGAACAAAGGGCGAGTATGTGGCGTTTGCTCAGGCTTTTGTCTCTGGATTTTGTGCCTACGGAGGCCGTGGAATGTCGGGGTGTCCTCAAGGGCCATGGACAATCTTTCTCTGGTGATTTGGCCTGATCCCAAGTGGTTGGCATCATTTTGTGGATGGGAAGAGTCCTTTCTGTATTTTTTTTTTACCTCAGGTGTCCCACCAAAGAGGGCTTCCAGAGCAGTGCCCTGAGTAGGGGTGACTAGACATCTCTAACTCTGGTTGAGATTGGGGGACTAGGGGCTTGGCAAGCCCCATATGTGGGCTGTTGTTCCAGTCACTAAGAGGCTTTACATGAGGATAGGGCTCACGCTGAGGGTCACAATGTGTGTTTGTGCAAATTGTAGCCCTGAGGGATAGGTGGGGCCTCATAGTCCATGCTGCTTTCTCCTACAATGAACGTTGGACAACATGCCAACCACAAGGTTTCTTGCCATGGCGAAGGAGAAGTTCTGATTCTTGTATCACGTTCACTCCTGAGCAGTGAGTGGAGATAAGGTCTAGGTTCTGAAGGTGAAAACTGAGGTTGGGTAGAGACGATGGCCGAAAGCCATTGTGGGTTTGATATGCTCAGTGTACGGCCAGCTGTCTGGGTGTTGGACTGGAGGTCTGCCTTCAGGCTGTGTCAGACAGGGCTTTAGTGCACAGGCTAGATTGTATAATTGGGGTATGGTCGAGTGGCATGCAGGTTGTTACTCATTTGGCGTTTCTGGTTAGCCCTATAGGGCAACATTTTTCTTCTGGAGGGCAGGCAGAGTGCTGCATTGTGTCTCCAGAATTGCCAAAATGGAGGGGTGTGGCCAGGATTCTGATGACGGAAGTCTGAGAGCACAAGTTAGGCTTCGGTTTCGGGGCGAGGGCACAGCAGGCACACTCTCAAGTGCTGAATCGAGATCTCGTGCTTCTGAATTCAGGGCACGGATCAGACTTTGGCTTAGGATGGAGTTTCTGTCCATGATGGCCCATTTATGAAGGTGTGGGGCATCATGAGGAAATGGAGGTTTTCTCACAGTGGGATTGTGTGATGCTTCAAACTGCAAGGATTCATTCTGCGAGACAGTCAAGACAGGTTGGTTGGATCCAAGACGTCCCATAAAGAAATTCTCCAGAGCAGCGTTCTAAGGATGGATGCCTGGGCAGCCCACCTCGCATTCCAACTGTCTCCTAGTGACAAGGCAGGTTTGATCTGCTGGCTCTGGGTGAGCAGCCGAGGGGGCTGATTTGAAATGGACTCTCCTGAGGATGGATCATAATGTAAGTTTGTGTCCTTGGAGACCTTGGAATTGGGCCATGGTGCCAGCGCCCTGAAGGATCCTCCTAACCTGAGGTATTGACACAGCTCCAAAGAGCAAGTTTCTCATGTGGAGATGAGATCTGTTCTGATTGTTTCCTTAGGAAACCCCCATATTCTGATATTGGAAACCAGGCCTCTGAGGAGAGATACCTAGAAACCAAAGCAATGGATCAGAAGTTGGCTCAGGTTGGAGTTTCTGTCCATGATGGCCCCTTTATAAAGGGGAGCATCTCATGAGGCCATGTAGGTTTTCCCACGATAGGAGTTGTGAGATGCTCCAATCTGCAAGGATTCCTTCTGCAGGACAGTCAAGTCCTGTTGGAATGGCTCCCAGGACATCCCATATGGAACGGCGCCAGAGCAGGATTCCAACGATGGATGCCTAGAGAGTCTGCTTTGCATTCAAGTTGTCTCCTAGCGACAAGGCAGGTTTGATATTCTGGCTCTGGGGGAGTAATCAACGGGGCTGAATTGAAATGTACTCTCCTGCCGAATGGTCATAATGCGGGTTTGTGTCCATGGAGACCTTGGAATAGGGCGGTGGCTCCGGTTACCTGAAGGTTTCTCCTAACTGGAGGTTTTTACAGAGCTCCAAAGGATAAGTTTCCCATGTGGAGACAAGATTTGTTCTGATTGGTATCTCTGGAATCCCCCATATGCTGGTATTGGAAAACAGGCCTCTGATGCTTAGAAACAAAAGCAATGGAACCAATTACGTTCTAGGGGCCTGTCCAGTTTAATACCTTTCTCTTGGGATATCTGTCTACGGGTGAGTTGAGGTCGTTGCTCAGCTTGTGACAGATCACCCCTCTTTGTACTGTGCGGCCTACACTATTGGAATGGCCTCTGGGACTTTGGAGGTTTCTCCTAATCTGTAGGGTTGTGGCCAATGGAATGGGAAGAATTTCCTTGGAGAGGGCAGACACAGTCCTGAGGTGTGGATCCAGGGGCCTCAGCCTGGAGGGTGTGTGTGGGACAGGGATGTCAGGATAGAAGTCTGAAAACACAAACTCGGCTTAGGTTTGGGGACGTAGGTATGGCAGGCCCGATCTACAGACTATGAGGAGAATTTTTTGGGCTATGACCTAAGGGTGAGGCTTATGTCTCTGGATTTTGTGTCAATAGTGGCCGTGGAATGTCGGGCTGGCCTCATGGGCCATGGAAAAGTCTTTCTCTCTGTGGATGGCCTGATCCCAAGTGATTGGGGTCATTCTGTGGGTGGGAGGAATCCTTTCTGTGTTTACTTACATCAAATGTCCCACCAAAGAGGGATTCCAGAGCAGAGCCCTGAGTAGGGGTGACTAGATGTCTCTACCTCTGGTTAAGATTGGGTGACTTGAGGCATGGCAGGCCCCATATGTGGGCTCATGGTCCAGCCACTGAGAGGCTTTACTTGAGGACAGGGCTCAAACTGAGGGTCCCAATGTGTGTTTGTGCCCACCGCAGCTCTTGAGCATGGGCAGGGCCTCAGGGACCATACACTACCCTCAGGGGCCCTACTACTACTCCTGTAGGCCCCACAGGGGTCCTACACTGAACTTTGGATAAGATGCCAACCACAAGATTCTGGCCAGAGGGAAGGAGGAGTTATGATTTCTGCATGATTTCAACCATGGGAAATGAGTAGAGATAAGGTCTAGGTTTCTGTAGCCTGAAAACCAGGTTGGAAAGAGATGGCAACCTAAGGCCATGGCGGTTCAGATGTTCTCCGTGTACGGCAAGCTGTCTGGGTGTCGGTTGGGAATTCAGGCCTCAGGTTGTGTCAGACAGGGCATTAGTGCACAGGCTAGACTATATAATTGGTGTACAGTTGAGTGGCATGCAGGTTTATCCTCATTTGAGGTTTCTGGGTAGACCCATAGGGCAACGTTTTTCTTCTAGAGGGCAGGCAGAGTGCAGCACTGTGTCATCGGAAATCCCAAAATGGAGGGTGTGTGGTCCAGGAGAGTGAGGACGGAAGTCTGAGAACACTAGCTATGCTTAGGTTTTGGGGGTGAGGGCACAGCAGGTGCACTCTGAAGAGCTTAATCAAGATCTCGTGCATCTGAAGTGAAGGCGAAGATCAGCCTTTGGCTCAGGTAGGAGTTTCTTTCCATGATCCGACTTCATGAAGATTGGGGGCATCATGTGACCTTGGAAGCTTTCCATGATATGAGTTGTGAGGTGGTCCATGCACAAGGACTCCTGTGGGACAGTCGAGGCCTGCTGGATGGCTCAAGGATGTCCCATAAGGAACGATGCAAGAGCAGGGTTCAAAGGGTTCTAAGGATCTCTAAGGAGAGATGCCTGGAAACCAAAGCAATAGATCCGATAAGTGCCAATGGGCCTGTTCATTTCATTCCTTTTTACCTCTGGGGACTTCAGTCTACGGGTCTGAGTGCCGGTAGGTGCTCAGATGGGCCCAGATTACCCCTGTTTGTCCTGGGAAGCCACAAATATTGGGATGGCCTCAGGGACTTTGGAGGTTTATCCTATTAGGGTTGTGGCCATTGGAATGGGCACATACAATTCCCTTGGAGAGGGCAAGCACAGTCGTCATGTTTGGCTCCAGGGGCTTGAGCCTGTAGGGTGTGTAGGCCAGGGCTGTTTGGACAGTTGTCTGAAAACACAAACTCGGCTTGTGTTTCGGGTCATAGGTATGGCAGGACTGATCTACAGACCATGAGGAGAACTCTTCGGCATATGAAAAAAGGGCGAGTGTGAGGCTCTTGCTCAAGTTTTTGTCTCTGGATATCGTGTCACTCATTGTAGTGAAATTTCCGGGTGACTTCTTGGGAAATGGACGAGTCTTATTCTCTGGGGGTGTGGCCCCGTCCAAAGAGTTTGGGTTTGGGGTCATTCTGTGGGATGGAAGAAGTCCGTTGTTCTGTTGTTGTTGATTTGTTTTGTTTTTGTTTTTCAACCTCAGGTGTCCCACCAAATGAGGGATTCCAGAGTAGAGCCCTGGAGATGGGCGACTGGACAACGAGAAATCTGGTTAAAAATTGGTGCCTAGGGACAAGTCAAGCCCATTATGACATCTAATGGTCCAACGACTGACAGGACGTACTAGAGGACAGGACTCACGCTGAGGGTCACAATGCGTGTTTATGCCCTCGTCGCACTCAAGAATGGGCGGGGCCTCAGGGTGAATGCTGGTTTCTCCTACACTGAACGTTGGACTACATGCCAACCAAAAGGTTTACTGCCATGGGTAAGGAAGAGTTCTGATTTCTGCATCACAGTCACCCCTCGGCAGTGAATGGAGATAAGGTCTAGGTTATGAAGCCTGAAAATTGAGGTAGGGAAAAGATGATGACCTAAGGCCATGGCGGGTCTGATGTGCTCAGTGTGCGGTCAGCTGTCTGGGTGTTGGTCACGAGGTCCGGGCTCACGTTGTCAGACAGTGCATTAGTGCCCAGGTTAGACTCTATATTTTGGGTGCATTCGAGTGCCTTGTAGGTTCTTATCTGAAGAACTCTTCGTGATATGAAGAATGAGCGAGTCGGAGGCACGGGCTCAGGCTTTTGTCTCTCGATTTTGTATCAGCGATGCCGTGGAATGTTGGGGAAGCCTCATGGGCCATGGACGGATCTTGCTCTCTGTGGATTTGGACGATCCCAATTGTTTTTCGTCAAACTGTGGGATGGGAGGACTCCTTTCAGGTTTGTTACCTCAGGTGTCCCCCCAAAAGAGGAATTCCAAAGCAGAGCCCTGGGGAAGAGTGAAGACACAACCCGAACTACGGTTAAAATTTGGGGCCTATGGGCATGGCAAGCCCAATATGCTGTCTCTACATCCAGCCACTGAGAGGCCTTACTTGAGGACTGGGCTCAGGCTGAGGGTCACAATGTGTGTTTGTGACCAATGTGGCCCGCAAGCATGGGCGGGGCCTCATGGGCCACACTGGTTTCAGGTGTAACACACCATAAGAGGAATTCTGTGACCAATGTGTCCCCCACAAATATTGGGATACCCTAACCCTACTAATAGTATAAACCTTCAAAGTCCCTGAGGCCATACCAATATTTGTGGCTTCCCAGGACAAACAGGGGCAATCTGGGCCCATCTGAGCACCTACCGGCACTCAGACCCGTACACTGATGTCCCCAGAGGTAAAAATGAACGAACAGGCCCCTAGGAACCTATCGGATCCGTTGCTTTGGTTTCCAGGCATCTCTCCTCAGAGGCCTGGATTTCAATAACAGCATTGGCTGTTTCTTGACTCACCCATCAGAACAAATCTCATCTACACATGGGAAACTTGCACGATGGAGCTGTGTGAAAGCCTCTCTTTAGGAGAACCCTTCAGGGCCCCAGTGCCACTGCTTCATTCCAAGGTCCCCATAGACACAAAATCATATTAGGACACATGCACGGGAGAGTCCATTTCAACTGAGCCTCCTCGGTTGCTCCCCCAGATCCAGCAGATCTAACCTGTCTTGTTGCTTGGAGACAATTGGAATGCGAGGTGGGCTACCCAGCGATCCATCCTTATAACCCTGCTCGGAATCGTTGTCCTCGAGCCAACCAACAGGTCTCAATTGTCCTGCAGAAGAATCATTGCAGTTGGGAGCTTCTCACAACTCCCATCGTGGGAAAAACCCCATGGCCTCGTGATCCACCGGCCCTTCAAGAAGGGGCCATCAGGGACAGAATGTCCAACCTAAGCGATCGTCTGATCCTCGCCCTGACTTCAGATGCACGAGATCTCGATTCAGGTCTGTAGATTGTGCCTGCCATATCCTCACGCAGAATCCTAGGCCTAGCTTGGGTTCTCAGACTTCCGTCCTCAGACTACTTGCCCACAAGCCCTCCATTTTTGCAATCCAGACTACAATGCAGCACTCTTCCTGCCTTCCAGAAGAAAAACATTGGCCTCTGGGGCTACCCTGAAACCCCCTATGAGGATCAACCTGCACGGCATTCGGCTGTACCACAATATATAGGCTGACCGGGGCACTAATGCGCTTTCTGACACAGCCTGACACTGGACCTCCTGGCCGCACCCAGACGGCTTGCCAAACACTGAGCCCATCGAACCCGCCATGGCCTTAGATCGTCATCTCTTCTCAAACTCGGTTTTCAGGCTCAGAACCCTAGACCTTATCTCCAATCACTGCCCGGGTTTAAAAAATGATGCAGAAATCAGAACTATTTCCCCATGGCAAGAAACCTTGTGGTTGTCATGTTGTCCAAGTTTCAGTGTAGTTGAAACCACCGAGGCCCATGTGGCCCCGCCAATGCGTGCGGGCCACATTGGTCACAAACACACATTGTGACCCTCAGCATGAGCCCAGTCATCAGGTAAGGCCTCTCAGTGGCTGGATGGAGAGACAGCATATTGGGCTTGCCATGCCCCTAGGCCCCAATTTTTAACCATAGTTCGGGTAGTCCCTTCACTCTTCCCCAGGGCTCTGCTTTGGAATTCCTCTTTTGGTGGCACACCTGAGGTAACAAACGTGAAAGGAGTCCGCCCATCCCACAGATTGTGTAAAAACAATTGGGATCGTGCCAAGTCAACAGATAGCAAGAATCGTCCATGGCCCATGAGGCCTCCCCAACATTCCACGGCCATCGCTGATACAAAATCCAGAGACAAAAGCCTGAGCACGCGCCTCAGACTCGTACATTCTTCATATCCTCAAGAGTTCTTCAGATAAGAACCTACACAGTAGTCGAATGCAACCAAAATATATAGTCTAACCTGGGTACCAATGAACTCTCTGACAACCTGAGGCCGGACCTCGTGACCAACACCCAGACAGCGGACCGCACATTGAGGACATCAGACCCGCCATGGCCTTAGGTCATCATCTCTTCCCTACCTCAGTTTTTAGGCTTCAAAACCTAGACCTTATCTCCAATCACTGCCCAGGGATGACTGTGATGCAGAAATCAGAACTCTTCCTTACCCATGGCAAGAAACCTTGTGGTTGGCATGTTGTCCAACGTTCAGAGAAGGAGAAACCAGCATTCAGACTCAGGCCCCGCCCATTCTTGAGTGCGACGAGGGCATAAACACGCATTGTGACCCTCACTGTGGGTCCTGTCCTCTAGTACGTCCTCTCAGTGGCTGGAACATTAGATGTCATAATGGGCTTGACATGTCCCTAGGCCACAATTTTTAACCAGATTTCTGGTTGTCCAGTCGCCCCTCCCCAGGACACTACTCTGGAATCCCTCATTTGGTGGCACACCTGAGGAAGAAAAACAAACAAAACAAATCAACAACAACAGAACAGCGGACTTCTTCCATCCCACAGAATGACCCCAAACTCTTGGACGGGGACAAACACCCAGACAGTAAGACTCGTCCATTTCCCTTGAAGTCACCCGGAAATTTCACGACCATGAGTGACACGATATCCAGAGACAAAAACTTGAGCATGAGCCTCACACTCGCCATTTTTTCATATCCCGAAGTGTTCTCCTCATGGTCTGTAGATCAGTCCTGCCACACCTATGACACGAAACATAAGCCGAGTTTGTATTTTCAGACAACTGTCCAAAGAGCCCTGGCCTACACACCCTACAGGCTCAGGCCCCTGGAGCCAAACCTGACGACTGTGCTTGCCCTCTCCAAGGGAATTGTGTGTGCCCATTCCAATTGGCACAACCCTACTAATAGGATAAACCTCCAAAGTCCCTGAGGCCATCCCAATATTTGTGGCTTCCCAGGACAAACAGGGGCAATCTGGGCGCATCTGAGCACCTACTGGCACTCAGTCCCGTAGAGTGATGTCCCCAGAGGTAAAAAGGAACAAACAGGCCCCTAGGCACGTAACGGATCCATTGCTTTGGTTTCCAGGCATCTCTCCTCAGAGGCCTGGATTTCAATAACAGCATATGGCTGTTTCTTGACTCACCCATCAGAACAAATCTAATCTACACATGGGAAACTTGCACGATGGAGCTGTTGAAAGCCTCTCTTTAGGAGAACCCTTCAGGGCCCCAGTGCCACCGCTTCATTCCAAGGTGTCCATAGACACAAAATCATATTAGGAGACATCCACGGGAGAGTCCATTTCAACTCAGCCCCCTCGGTTGCTCCCCCAGATCCAGCAGATCTAACCTGTCTTGTTGCTTGGAGACAATTCGAATGCGAGGTGGGCTACCCAGCCATCCATCCTTAGAATCCTGCTCGGAATCGTTGTCCTGGAGCCAACCAACATGTCTCAATTGTACTGCAGAAGATTCTTTGCAGTTGGGAGCTTCTCAGAACTCCCATCGTGGGAAAACGCCCATGGCCTCGTGATCCAACCCACCTTCAAGAAGGGGCCATCAGTGACAAAATGTCCAACCTGAGCGATCGTCTGATCCTCGCCCTGCTTTTGATGCACGAGATCTAGATTCAGGTCTGTAGATTTTGCCTGCCAAATCCTCACCCAGAAACCTAGGCCTAGCTTGGGTTCTCAGACTTCCGTCTTCAGACTACTGGCCCACAAGCCCTCCAGTTTGGCAATCCAGAAATACAATGCAGCACTCTGCCTGCCCTCCAGAAGAAAAACATTGCACTCTGGGGCTACCAGAAACCCCATATGAGGATCAACCTGCACGCCATTCGGCTGTACCCCAAATATATAGGCTGTCCTGGGCACTAATGCCCTTTATGACACAGCCTGATCCTGAACCTCCTGGCCCAACCTAGACAGCTGGCCACACACTGAGCACATCGGACCCGCCATGGCCTTAGGTCGTCATCTCTTCTCAACCTCGGTTTTCAGGCTTCAGAACCTAGACCTTATATTCATTCATGGCCCGGGTTTGAAAATGATGCAGAAATCAGAACTCTTTCCCCATGGCAAGAAACCTTGTGGTTGGCATGTTGTCCAAGGTTCAGTGTACTTGAAACCAGTGTGGCCCATGAGGCCCCACCCATGCTTGCGGGCCACATTGGTCACAAACACACATTGTGACCCTCAGCCTGAGCCCAGTCCTCAGGTAAGGCCTCTCATTGGCTGGATGGAGATACAGCATTTTGGGCTTGCCATGCCCCGAGGCCCCAATTTTTAATGTTAGTTCAGGTTGTCCCTTCACTCTTCCTCAGGGCTCTGTCTTGGAATTCCTCTTTTGGTGGGACACCTGAGGTAACAAACCTGAAAGGAGTCCTCCCATCCCACAGATAGACGAAAAGCAATTGGGATCGGGCCAAATCCTCAGAGAGCAAGATTCGTCCATGGCCCATGAGGCCTCCCCAACATTTCACGGCCATCGTTGATAAAAAATCCAGAGACAAAAGCCTGAGCACGCGCCTCAGACTCGCTCATTCTTCATATCCTGAGGAGTTCTTCAGATAAGACCTACAGGGCACAAGAAGGCATCCAAAATATATAATCTAACCTGGGCACTAATGCACTGTCTGACAACCTGAGCCTGGACCTCGTGACCAACACCCAGACTGCTGACCGCACACTGAGCACATCAGATTCGCCATGGCCTTAGGTCATCATCTCTTCCCTACCTCAGTTTTCAGGCTTCACAACCTAGACCTTATCTCCAATCACTGCCCAGGGGTGACTGTGATGCAGAAATCAGAACTCTTCCTTACCCATGGCAAGAAACCTTGTGGTTGGCATGTTGTCCAACCTTCAGTGTAGGAGATTCCATCATTCACCCTGAGGCCGCGCCCATTCTTGAGTGCGACGAAGGCATAAACACGCACTGTGACCCTCAGAGTGAGTCCTGTCCTCTAGTATGTCCTCTCAGTGGCTGGACCATTAGATGTCATAATGGGCTTGACATGTCCCTAGGCCCCAATTTTTAACCAGATTTCTGGTTGTCCAGGCTCGCCTCCCCAGGGCTCTACTCTGGAATCCCTCATTTGGTGGGACACCTGAGGTTGAAAAACAAAACAAAACAAATCAACAACAACAGAACAAGTGACTTCTTCCATCCCACAGAATGACCCCAAACTCTTTGGACGGGGCCAAACCCCCAGAGAGTAAGACTCATCAATTTCCCATGAAGTCACCCGGAAATCTCAAGACCATGAGTGACACGATATCCAGAGAGAAAAACTTGAGCAAGAGCCTCACACTCGCCCTTTTTTCATATCCCGAAGAGTTCTCCTCATGGTCTGTAGATCAGTCCTGCCATACCTATGACCGGAAACATAAGCCGAGTTTGTGTTTTCAGACAACTGTCCAAAGAGTCCTGGCCTACACACCCTACCTGCTCAGGCCCCTGGAGCCAAACCTGACGACTGTGCTTGCCCTCTCCAAGGGAATTGTATGTGCCCATTCCAATGGCCTACCCTACTAATAGGATAAACCTCCAAATTCCCTGAGGCCATCCCAATAGTTGTGGCTTCCCAGGACAAACAGGGGCAATCTGGGCCCATCTGAGCACCTACCAGCACTCAGACCCGTAGACTGATGTGCCCAGAGGTAAAAAGGAACGAACTGGCACCTAGGCTCCTATGGGATCCATTGCTTCGGTTTCCAGGCATCTCTCCTCAGAGGCCTGGATTTCAATAACAGCATATGGCTGTTTCTTGACTCACCCATCAGAACAAATCTCATCTACACATGGGGAACTTGCACGATGGAGCTGTATGAAAGCCTCTCTTTAGCAGAACCCTTCAGGGCTCCAGTGCCACCGCTTCATTCCAAGGTCTCCATAGACACTAAATCATATTAGGACACATCCACGGGAGAGTCCATTTCAACTCAGCCTTCTCGGTTGCTCCCCCAGATCCAACAGATCTAACCTGTCATGTTTCTTGGAGACAATTGGAATGCGAGGTGTGCTACCCAGCCATCCATCCTTAGAACCCTGCTCGGAATCGTTGTCCTGGAGCCTACCAACAGGTCTCAATTGTCCTGCAGAAGAATCTCTGCAGTTGGGAGCTTCTCACAAATCCCATCGTGGGAAAACCCCCATGGCCTCGTGATCCACCCCCCCTTCAAGAAGGGGCCATCAGGGACAGAATGTCCAACCTGAGCGATCGTCTGATCCTCGCCCTTACTTCAGATGCACGAGATCTCGATTCAGGTCTGTAGATTGTGCCTGCCATATCCTCACCCAGTAACCTAGGCCTAGCTTGGCTTCTCAGACATCCGTCCTCAGACTACTGGCCCACAAGCCCTCCAGTTTGGCAATCCAGAACTACATGAAGCACTCTGCCTGCCCTCCAGAAGAAAAACATTGCCCTCTGGAGCTACCCAGGAACCCCAAATAAGGATCAACGGGGCACGCCATTCGGCTGTACCCCATATATATAGGCTGACCAGGGCACTAATGCCATTTTTGACATAGCTTGATCCTGGACCTCCTGGCCCCATCCAGACAGCTGGCCGCACACTGAGCTCATCGGACCCATCATGGCCTTAGGTCATCATCTCTTGTCAACCTCGGTTTTTAGGCTTCAGAACCTAGACCTTATCTCCAATCATGGCACGGGTTTGAAAATGATGCAGAAATCAGAACTCTTTCCCGATGGCAAGAAACCTTGTGGTAGGCTTGTTGTATAATGTTCAGTGTAGTGGATACCAGTGTGTCCAATGAGGCCCCGCCATTGTTCGCGGGCCACATAGGTTGCACACACACATTGTGACCCTCAGCCTTAGCCCAGTACTCAGGTAAGGCCTGTCAGTGGCTGGATGAAGAGACAGCATACTGGGCTTGCCATGCCCCTAGGCCCCAATTTTTAACAATATTTCGGGTTTTCCCTTCATTCTTCCTCAGGGCTCTGCTTTGGAACTCCTCTTTTGGTGGGACACCTGAGGTAACAACCCTGAAAGGAGTCCTCCATCCAACAGATTGACGAAAAACAATTGGGATTGGGCCAAATCCACAGAGAGCCAGATTCGTCCATGGCCCATGAGGCCTCCTCGACATTCCACGGCCATCGCGGAAACAAAATCCAGAGACAAAAGCCTGAGCAAGCGCCTCAGACTCGCACTATCTTCATATCCTGAAGATGTCTTCTCATGGTTTGTAGATCGGGCCTGCAATACCTACGTCCCCAAACATAAGCTGAGTTTGTTTTTTGAAACTTCTGTCCTCAAAGTCCTGGGCCACACACCATCCAGGCTGGGGACCCTGGAGCCACACATTAGGACTGTGCCTACCCAATCCATGGGAATTCTGCCCATTCCATTGTCCAAAATCGTACAAATTAGGAGAACCTTCCAAAGTCTCTGAGGCCATCCCTATAGTATAGGTCACTCGGGACAAAAAAGGTCAGTCTGTCACCAGCTGAGCATCTACCTCCACTCATACCCTAGATGGATGTCCCCAGAGAAGAAGATTGAACCAGACAGGACCCTAGGCCAAAATCGGATCCATTGCTTTGGTTTACAGGCATGTCTCCTCAAAACCCTGGATTCCAATACCAGCATTGGGGTTTTCCTGAGGCACCCATCAGAACCAAACTCGTCTCCACAAGGAAACTTGTGCATGGGAGCTATGTAAAAGCTGAGGAGAATACTTCAGGGTCCCGGTGCCACCGCCCCATTCCAAGTCCCTCATGGACACAAACACACATTAGACCCATCCTCAGGAAAGTCCATTTCAACCCAGCCACCGCGGTTGCTCCCGCAGAGCCATCAGATCTAAACTGTCTTGTCGCTAGGAGACAATTGGAATGCGAGGCGGGCTTCCCAGGCATCCATCCTCGAACGTTGGTCTGGACTCATCCATATGGGATGTCCTGGAGCTGTCCAACAGGTCTCAATTGTCCCGCAGAAGGAATCCTTGGAGGGGGCATCCCACAACTCCCAACGTGGGAAAACCTCCACGGCCTCGAGATTCGTCTCCCTTTATGAAGGGGCCGTCATGAACAGAAAATCCAAGCTGAGCCAACGTCTGATCCTCGCTCTGACTTCAGATGCATGAGATATTGCTTCAGATCTTCAGGGGGTACATGCCGTGCCCTCGCCCTGAAACCCAAGTCTAGCTGTCCCTAGGACCCAATTTTAACCAGATTTCTGGTTGTCCAATCGCCCCTCCACAGGGCTCTACTCTGGAATCCCTCATTTGGTGGGACCCCTGAGTTTGAAAAACAAAACAAAACAACAACAACAACAAAAAAAAACCGACTTCTTCTGTCCCACAGAATGACGCCAAACTCTTTGGATTGGGCCAAACCCCCAGGGAGTAACACTCGTCCATTTCCCATGAAGTCACCCGTAAATTTCATGACCATGAATGGCATGATATCCAGAGATAAATACTTGAGCAAGAGCCTCACACTCGCCCTTTTTGCATATCCTGAAGAGTTCTACTCATGGACTGTAGATCAGTCCTGCCATACCTATGACCCGAAACATAAGCCGAGTTTGTGTTTTCAGACAACTGTCCAAACAGCCCTGGCCTACACACCCTACAGGCTCAGGCCCCTGGAGCCAAACCTGACGACTGTGCTTGCCCTCTCCAAGGGAATTGTGTGTGCCCATTCCAATGGCCATAACCCTATTAATAGGATAAACCTCCAAAGTCCCTGAGGCCATCCCAATATTTTGGCTTCCCAGGAAAAACAGGGGCAATCTGGGCCCATCTGAGCACCTACCAGCACTCAGACCCGTAGACTGATGTGCCCAGAGGTAAAAAGGAACGAACTGGCACCTAGGCACCTATCGGATCCATTGCTTCGGCTTCCAGGCATCTCTCCTCAGAGGCCTGGATTTCAATAACAGCATATGGCTGTTTCTTGACTCACCCATCAGAACAAATCTCATCTACACATGGGGAACTTGCACGATGGAGCTGTATGAAAGCCTCTCTTTAGGAGAACCCTTCAGGGCTCCAGTGCCACCGCTTCATTCCAAGGTCTCCATAGACACAAAATCATATTAGGACACATCCACGGGAGAGTCCATTTCAACTCAGCCTTCTCGGTTGCTCCCCCAGATCCAACAGATTTAACCTGTCATGTTTCTTGGAGACAATTGGAATGCGAGGTGTGCTACCCCCAGTCATCCATCCTTAGAACCCTGTTCAGAATCGTTGTCCTGGAGCCTACCAACAGGTCTCAATTGTCCTGCAGAAGAATCTCTGCAGTTGGGAGCTTCTCACAAATCCCATCGTGGGAAAACCCCCATGGCCTCGTGATCCACCCCCCCTTCAAGAAGGGGCCATCAGGGACAGAATGTCCAACCTGAGCGATCGTCTGATCCTCGCCCTTACTTCAGATGCACGAGATCTCGATTCAGGTCTGTAGATTGTGCCTGCCATATCCTCACCCAGTAACCTAGGCCTAGCTTGGCTTCTCAGACATCCGTCCTCAGACTACTGGCCCACAAGCCCTCCAGTTTGGCAATCCAGAACTACATGAAGCACTCTGCCTGCCCTCCAGAAGAAAAACATTGCCCTCTGGAGCTACCCAGGAACCCCAAATAAGGATCAACGGGGCACGCCATTCGGCTGTACCCCATATATATAGGCTGACCAGGGCACTAATGCCATTTCTGACATAGCTTGATCCTGGACCTCCTGGCCCCATCCAGACAGCTGGCCGCACACTGAGCCCATCGGACCCGTCATGGCCTTAGTTCGTCATCTCTTGTCAACCTCGGTTTTTAGGCTTCAGAACCTAGACCTTATCTCCAATCACGACCCGGGTTTGAAAATGATGCAGAAATCAGAACTCTTTCCCGATGGCAAGAAACCTTGTGGTAGGCTTGTTGTATAATGTTCAGTGTAGTGGATACCAGTGTGTCCAATGAGGCCCCGCCATTGCTCGCGGGCTACATAGGTGGCAAACACACATTGTGACCCTCAGCCTTAGCCCAGTCCTCAGGTAAGGCCTGTCAGTGGCTGGATGAAGAGACAGCATATTGGGCTTGCCATGCCCCTAGACCCCAATTTTTAACAACAGTTCGGGTTGTCCCTTCACTCTTCCCCAGGGCTCTGCTTTCGAACTCCTCCTTTGGTGGGACACCTGAGGTAACAACCCTGAAAGGAGTACTCCATCCAACAGATTGACGAAAAACAATTGGGATTGGGCCAAATCCACAGAGAGCAAGATTCGTCCATGGCCCATGAGGCCTCCTCAACATTCCACGGCCATCACTGAAACAAAATCCAGAGACAAAAGCCTGAGCAAGCGCCTCAGACTCGCACTATCTTCATATCCTGAAGATGTCTTCTCATGGTTTGTAGATCGGGCCTGCCATACCTACGTCCCCAAACATAAGCTGAGTTTGTGTTTTGAGACTTCTGTCCTCAAAGTCCTGGGCCACACACCATCCAGGCTGGGGACCCTGGAGCCACACTTTAGGACTGTGCCTACCCAATCCATGGGAATTCTGCCCATTCCATTGTCCAAAATCGTACAAATTAGGAGAAACCTCCAAAGTCTCTGAGGCCATCCCAATAGTATAGGTCGCCCGGGACAAAAAAGGTCAGTCTGTCGCCAGCTGAGCATCTACCTCCACTCATACCCTAGATGGATGTCCCCAGAGAAGAAGATTGAACCAGACAGGACCCTAGGCCAAAATCGGATCCATTGCTTAGGTTTAAAGGCATGTCTCCTCAAAAATCCTGGATTCCAATACCAGCCTTGGGGTTTTCCTGAGGCACCCATCAAAACAAACCTCGTCTCCACAAGGAAACTTGTGCATGGGAGCTATGTCAAAAGCTTAGGAGAATACATCAGGGTCCCGGTGCCACCGCCCCATTCCAAGGCCCTCATGGACACAAACACACATTAGAACCATCCTCAGGAAAGTCCATTTCAACTCAGCCACCCCGGTTGCTCCCGCAGAGCCATCAGATCTAAACTGTCTTGTCGCTAGGAGACAATTGGAATGCGAGGCGGGCTTCCCAGGCATCCATCCTCGAACGTTGGTCTGGACTCATCCATATGGGATGTCCTGGAGCTGTCCAACAGGTCTCAATTGTCCCGCAGAAGGAATCCTTGGAGGGGGCATCCCACAACTCCCAACGTGGGAAAACCTCCACGGCCTCGAGATTCGTCTCCCTTTATGAAGGGGCCGTCATGAACAGAAAATCCAAGCTGAGCCAACGTCTGGTCCTCGCTCTGACTTCAGATGCATGAGATATTGCTTCAGATCTTCAGGGGGTACATGCCGTGCCCTCGCCCTGAAACCCTAATCTAGCTGTCCCTAGGACCCAATTTTAACCAGATTTCTGGTTGTCCAATCGCCCCTCCCCAGGGCTCTACTCTGGAATCCCTCATTTGGTGGGACCCCTGAGTTTGAAAAACAAAACAAAACAACAACAACAACAACAAAAAACCGAATTCTTCCGTCCCACAGAATGACCCCAAACTCTTTGGATTGGGCCAAACCCCCAGGGAGTAAGACTCGTCCATTTCCCATGAAGTCACCCGGAAATTTCATGAACATGAATGGCATGATATCCAGAGATAAATACTTGAGCAAGAGCCTCACACTCGCCCTTTTTTCATATCCTGAATAGTTCTACTCATGGACTGGGGATCAGTCCTGCCATACCTATGACCCGAAACATAAGCCGAGTTTCTGTTTTCAGACAACTGTACAAACAGCCCTGGCCTACACACCCTACAGGCTCAGGCCCCTGGAGCCAAACCTGACGACTGTGCTTGCCCTGTCCAAGGGAATTGTGTGTGCCCATTCCAATGGCCACAACCCTATTAATAGGATAAACCTCCAAAGTCCCTGAGGCCATCTCAATATTTGTGGCTACCTAGGAAAAACAGGGGCAATCTGGGCCCATCTGAGCACCTACCGGCACTCAGACCCGTAGACTGATGTGCCCAGAGGTAAAAAGGAACGAACTGGCAGCTAGGCACCTATCGGATCCATTGCTTTGGCTTCCAGGCATCTCTCCTCAAGGGCTGGATTTCAATAACAGCATATGGCTGTTTCTTGACTCACCCATCAGAACAAATCTCATCTACACATGGGGAACTTGCACGATGGAGCTGTATGAAAGCCTCTCTTTAGGAGAACCCTTCAGGGCTCTAGTGCCACCGCTTCATTCCAAGGTCTCCATAGACACAAAAACACATTAGGACCCATCCACAGGAGAGTCCTTTTAAACTCAGCGTATTCGGTTGATCCGAGAGATCCAGCAGATCTAACTTGTATTGTTGCTAGGAGACAATTGGAATGCGAAGTGGGCTACCCAGCCATCCATCCTTAGAACCCTGCTCGGAATCGTTAGCCTGGAGCCAACCAACAGGTCTCAATTGTCCTGCAGAAGAATCTTTGAAGTTGGGAGCTTCTCACAACTCCCATCGTGAGAAAACACCCATGGCCTCGTGATCCCCCCCCCTTCATGATGTGGCCCTCAGGGACATAAGGTCCAACCTGAGCGATCGTCTGATCCTCACCCTGACGTCAGATGCATGAGATCTCGGTTCAGATCTGTAGATTTTGCCTGCCATGTCCCCACCCAGAAAATTAAGCATAGCTTGTTTCCTCAATCTGCCTGCTATCCAGAAGAAAAACATTGCCTTATGGGGATACCCAGAAACCCCAAATGAAAATCAACTTGCACGCCATTTGGCTGTACCCAAAATATATAGGCTGACCTGGGCAATAATGCCCTTTCTGACAGAGGCTGAGCCTGGACCTCCTGGCCCCATCCATACAGCTGGCCGCTCACTGAGCACATCGGACCAGCCTTGGCCTAAGGTTGTTATCTCTTCCCAGCCTCGGTTTCAGGATTTAGAACCTAGACCTTATCTCCAATCACTGCCCATGTTTGAAAATGATGCAGAAATCAGAACTCTTTCCCGATGGCAAGAAACCTTGTGGTAGGCTTGTTGTATAATGTTCAGTGTAGTGGATACCAGTGTGTCCAATGAGGCAACGCCATTGCTCGCGGGCCACATAGGTGGCAAACACACATTGACCCTCAGCTGAGACCAGTCCTTAGGTAAGGTCTCTCAGTGTCTGGATGGAGAGACAGCATACTGGTCTTGCCATGCCCCTAGGCCCCAATTTTTAACCATAGTTCGGGTTGTCACTTCACTCTTCCCCAGGGCTCTGCTTTGGATTCCTCTTTTGGTGGGACACCTGAGGTAACAAACCTGAAAGGAGTCCTCCCATCCCACAGATTGACGAAAACAATTGGGATTGGGCCAGGTCCACAGAGAGCAAGATTCGTCCATGGCCCATGAGGCCTCCCCAACATTCCACGGCCATCGCTGATACAAAATCCAGAGACAAAAGCCTGAGCACGCACCTCAGACTCGCTCATTCTTCATATCCTGAAGAGTTCTTCAGATAAGAACCTACACGGCACTCGATTGCACTCAAAATATATAGTCTAACCTGGGCACTAATGCACTCTCGGACAAACTGAGCCCGGACCTCGTTACCAACACCCAGACAGCTGACCGCACACTGAGCACATCAGACCCGCCATGCCATGGCCTTAGGTCATCATATCTTCCCTACCTCAGTTTTCAGGCTTCAGAACCTAGACGATATCTCCAATCACTGCCCAGGGTTGACTGTGATGCCGAAATCAGAACTCTTCCTTACCCATGGCAAGAAACCTTGTGGTTGGCATGTTGTCCAATGTTCAGTGTAGGAGAAAGCAGCATTCACCCTGAGGCCCCGCCCATTCTTGAGTGCGACGAGGGCATAAACACACATTGTGACCCTCAGCGGGAGTCCTGTCCTCTAGTATGTCCGCACAGTGGCTGGACCATGATATGTCATAATGGGATTGACATGTCCCGAGTCCCTATTTTTAACTAGATTTCTGGTTGTCCAGTCGCCCCCTCCCCAGGTCAATACTCTGGAATCCCTCATTTGCTGGGACACCTGAGGTTGAAAAAAAAAAAACAAAACAAAAATCAACAACAACAGAACAACGGACTTCTTCCAACCCACAGAAGGACCACAAACTCTTTGGACGGGGCCAAACCCCCAGAGAGTAAGACTCGTTCATTTCCCATGAAGTCACCCGGAAATTTTGACGACCATGAGTGACACGATATCAAGAGAGAAAAACTTGAGCAAGAGCCTCACACTCGCCCTTTTTTCATATCCCCAAGAGTTCTCCTCATGGTCTGTAGATCAGTCCTGCCATACCTATGACCCGAAACATAAGCCGAGTTTGTGTTTTCAGACAACTGTCCAAACAGCCCTGGCCTACACACCCTACAGGCTCAGGCCGCTGGATCCAAACCCGACGACTGTGCTTGGTCTCTCCAAGGGAATTGTATTTGCCCATTCCAATGGCCACATCCCTACTAATAGGATAAACCTCCAAAGTCCCTGAGGCCATCCCAATATTTGTGGCTTCCCAGACAAACAGGGGCAATCTGGGCCCATCTGAGCATCTACCTGCACTCTGACCCGTAGACTGATGTCCCCAGAGGTAAAAAGGAATGAACAGGCCCCTAGGAAACTATCGGATCCATTGGTTTGGCTTCCAGGCACATCTCCTCAGAAGCCTGGATTTCAATAACAGCATATGCCTATTTCTTGACTCACCCATCAGAACAAATCTCATCTACACATGGGAAACTTGCACGACGGAGCTGTGTGAATGCCTCAATTTGGGAGAACCCTTCAGGGCCCCAGTGCCACTGCTTCACTCCAAGGTCTCCATAGACACAAAATCATATTAGGACACATCCACGGGAGAGTCCATTTCAACTCAGCCTCCTCGGTTGCTCCACCAGATCCAGCAGATCTAAACTGTCTTGTTGCTTGGAGACAATTGAAATGCGAGGCGGGCTAACCAGACATCCATCCTTAGAACCCTGCTCGGAATCGTTGTCCTGGAGCCAACCAACAGGTCTCAATTGTCCTGCAGAAGAATCTTTGCAGTTGGGAGCTTCTCAGAACTCCCATCTTGGGAAAACCGCCATGGCCTCATGATCCACCCCACCTTCAAGAAGGGGCATCAGGGACAGAATGTCCAACCTGAGCGATCGTCTGATCCTCACCCTGTCTTCAGACGCACGAGATCTCGATTCAGGTCTGTAGATTGTGCCTCCCATGTCCTCACCCAGAATTCCAGGACTAGCTTGGTTTCTCAGACTTCCGTCCTCAGACTACTGGCCCACAAGCTCTCCAGTTTGGCAATCCAGAACTAAAATGTAGCACTCTGCATGGCATCCGGAAGAAAAACACATGCCCTCTGGGGCTACTTAGAAACCCCCAATGAGGATCGACCTGCACGGCATTTGGCTCTACCCCAAATATATAGGCTGACCTGGGCACTAATGTCCTTTCTGACACAGCTTAAACCTGGACCTCCTGGCCCCACCCAGACAGCTGGCCGCACACTGAGCACATCGTACCCGCCATGTCCTTAGGTCGTCATCTCTTCTCAACCTCGGTTTTCAGGCTTCAGAACCTAGACCTTATCTCCAATCACGGCCCAGGTTTGAAAATGATGCAGAAATCAGAACTCTTTCCCCATGGCAAGAAATCTTGAGGTTGGCGTGTTGTCCAAGGTTCAGTGTAGTTGAAACCAGTGTGGCCCATGAGGCCCCGCCCATGCTTGCGGGCCACATTGGTCACAAACACACATTGTGACCCTCAGCCTGAGCCCAGTCCTCAGGTAAGGCCTCTCAGTGCCTGGATGGAGAGACAGCATATTGAGCTTGCCATGCCCCTAGGCCCCAATTTTTAACCTTAGTTCAGGTTGTCCCTTCATTCTTCCCCAGGGCTCTGCTTTGGAATTCCTCTTTTAGTGGGACACCTGAGGTAACAAACCTGAAAGGAGTCCTCCCATCCCACAGATTGACGAAAAACAATTGGGATCGGGCCAAATCCACAGAGAGCAAGATTCGTCCAAAGCCCATGAGGCCTCGCCAACATTCAACGGCCATTGCTGATACAAAATCCAGAGACAAAAGACTGAGCACGCGCCTCAAACACGCTCATTCTTCCTATGCTGAAGAGTTCTTCAGATAAGAACCTACACGGCACTCGAATGCACCCAAAATATATAGTCTAACCTGGGCACTAATGCACTGTCTGACAACCTGAGCACGGACCTCGTGACCAACACCCAGACAGCTGACCGCACACTGAGCACATCAGATCCGCCATGGCCTTAGGTCATCATATCTTCCCTACCTCAGTTTTCAGGCTTCAGAACCTAGACCTTATCTCCAATTACAGCCCAGGGGTGACTGTGATGCAGAAATCAGAACTCTTCTTACCCATGGCAAGAAACCTTGTGGTTGGCATGTTGTCCAACGTTCAGTGTAGGAGAAACCAGCATTCAGCCTGAGGCCCCGCCCATTCTTGAGTGCGACGAGGGCATAAACCTGCATTGTGACCCTCAGCGTGAGTCCTTTCCTCTAGTACGTCCTCTAAGTGGCTGGATCATTAGATGTCATAATGGGCTTCACATGTCCCTAGGCCCCAAATTTAAACCAGATTTCTGGTTGTCCAATCGCCCCTCCCCATGGCTCTACTCTGGAATCCCTCATTTGGTGAGGTTTGAAAAATCAAACCAAACAACAACAACAAAAAAAAAAAAAAAAAAACGGACTTCTTACATCCCACAGAATGACCCCAAATTCTTTGGACGGGGCCAAACCCCCAGAGAGTAAGACTCGTCCATTTCCCATGAAGTCACCCGGAAATTTCACGACCATGCGTGACACGATATCCCGAGAGAAAAACTTGAGCAAGAGCCTCACACTCGCCCTTTTTTCATATCCCGAAGAGTTCTCCTCAAGGTCTGTAGATCAGTCCTGCCACACCTATGACCCGAAACATAAGCCGAGTTTCTCTTTTCAGACAACTGTCCAAACAACCCTGGCCTACAGACCCTATAGGCTCAGTCCCCTGGAGCCAGACCTGACTACTGTTTTAGCCCTTTCCAAGGAAATTGTATGTGCCCATTCCAAGGCCACAACCCTACTAATAGGATAAACCTCCAAGTCCCTGAGGCCATCGCAATATTTGTGGCTTTCCAGGACAAACAGGGGCAATCTGGGCCCATCTGAGCACCTACCTGCACTCAGACCAGTAGACTGATGTCGCCAGAGGTATAAAGGAAGGAACGTGTCCCTAGGCACATATCGGATCCATTGATTTGGTTTCCAGGCATCTCTCCTCAGAGGCCTGGATTTCAATAACAGCATATGGCTGTTTCTTGACTCACCCATCAGAACAAATCTCATCTACACATGGGAAACTTGCACGATGGAGCTGTGTGAAAGCCTCTCTTAGGAGAACCCTTCAGGGCCCCAGTGCCACCGCTTCATGCCAAGGTCTCATAGACACAAAATCATATTAGGACACATCCATGGGAGAGTCCATTTCAACTGAGCCTCCTCGGTTGCTCCCCCAGATCCAGCAGATCTAACCTGTCTTGTTGCTTGGAGACAATTGGAATGCGAGGTGGGCTACCCAGCCATCCATCCTTAGAACCCTGCTCGAAATCGTTGTCCTGGAGCCAACCAACAGGTCTCAATTGTCCTGCAGAAGAATCTTTGCAGTTGGGAGCTTCTCACAACTCCCATCGTGGGAAAACCACCATGGCCTCGTGATCCACCCCCCCTTCAGGAAGGGGCCATCAGGGACAGAATGTCCAACCTGAGCGATAGTCTGATCCTCGGCCTGACTTCAGATGCACGAGATCTCGATTCAGATCTGTAGATTGTGCCTGCCATATTCTTACCCAGAAACCTAGGCCTAGCTAAGGTTCTCACACTTCCGTCCTCAGACTACTGGCCCACAAGCCCCCCAGTTTGGCAATCCAGAACTACAATGCAGGACTCTGCCTGCCCACCAGAAGAAAAACATTGCCCTCTGGGCCTACCCAGAAACCCCAAATGAGGATAAACATGCACGCCATTCGGCTGTACCCCAAATATATAGGCTGACCTGGGCACTAATGCCCTTTCTGACACAGCCTGAGCCTGGACCTCCTGGCCCTACCCAGACAGCTGGCCGCACACTGAGCACACCGCACCCGCCATGGCCTTAGTTCGTCATCACTTCTCAACCTCCGTTTTCAGGCTTCAGAATAGACCTTATCCCTAATCACGGCCCGGGTTTGAAAATGATGCAGAAATCAGAAATCTTTTCCCATGGTAAGAAACCTTGTGGTTGGCATGTTGTCCAAGGTTCAGTGTACTTGAAACCAGTGTGGCCCATGAGGCCCAGCCCATGCTTGTGGGCCACATTGGTCACAAACACACATTGTGACCCTCAGCCTGAGCCCAGTTCTCAGGTAAGGCCTCTCAGTGGCTGGATGGAGAGACAGCATATTGGGCTTGCCATGCCCCTAGGCCCCAATTTTTAATGATAGTTCGGGTTGTCCCTTCACTCTTCCCCAGGGCTCTGCTTTCGAATTCCTCTTTCGGTGGGACACCTGAGGTAACAAACCTAAAAGGAGTCCTCCCATCCAACAGATTGCCGAAAAAAAAAAAATTGGGTTCGGGCCAAATCCACAGCGAGCAAGATTCATCCATGGCCCATGAGGACTCCCCAAAATTCCACGGCCATCGCTGATACAAAATCCAGAGAAAAAAGCCTGAGCGTGCACCTCAGACTCGCTCATTCTTCATATCCTGAAGAGTTCTTCAGATAAGAACCTACACGGCACTCGATGGCACCCAAAATATATAGTCTATCCTGGGCACTAATGCACTGTCTGACAACCTGAGCCCGGACCTCGTGAACAACACCCAGACAGCTGACCGCACACTGAGCACATTAGACCCGCCATGGCCTTAGGTCATCATCTATTCCCTACCTCAGTTTTCAGGCTTCAGAACCTAGACCATATCTCCAATCACTGTCCAGGGATGACTGTGATGCAGAAATCAGAACTCTTCCTTACCCATCCAAGAAACCTTGTGGTTGGCATGGACAACGTTCAATGTAGGAGAAACCAGCCTTCACCCTGAGGCCCCGCCCATTCTTTAGTGCGACGAGGGCATAAACACGCATTGTGACCCTCAGCGTGAGTCCTGACCTCTAGTACGTACTCTCAGTGGCTAGACAATTAGATGTCATAATTAGCTTTACATGTTCCTAGGCCCCAATATTTAACCAGATTTCTGGTTGTCCAGTCGCCCCTCCGCAGGGCTCTACTCCGGAATCCCTCATTTGGTGGGACACCTGAGGTTGAAAAAAACAAAACCAAAAAAATCAACAACAAAAGAAAAAACGGACTTCTTCCATCCCACAGAATGACTCCAAACTCTTTGGACGGGGCCAAACCCCCAGAGAGTAAGACTCGTCCATTTCCCATGAAGTCAACCGGAAATTTCACGACCATGAGTGACACGATATCCAGAGACAAAAACTTGAGCAAGAGCCTCACACTCGCCCTTTTTTCATATCCCGTAGAGTACTCCTCATGGTTTGTAGATCAGTCCTGCCATACCTATGACACGAAAGATAAGCTGTGTTTGTGTTTTCAGACAACTGTCCAAACAGCCCTGGCCTACACACCCTACAGGATCAGGCCCCTGGAGCCAAACCTGACGAATGTGCTTGCCCTCTCCAAGGGCATTGTATGTGCCCATTCCAATGGCCACAACCCTACTAAGAGTATAAACCTCCAAAGTCCCTGAGGCCATCCCAAATTTGTGGCTTCCCAGGACAAACAGGGGCAATCTTGTCCCATCTGAGCACCTACCGGCACTCTGACCCGTAGACTGATGTCCCCAGAGGTAAAAAGGAACGAACAGGCCCCTAGGTACCAATCGGATCCATTGGTTTGGCTTCCAGGCATCTCTCCTCAGAGGCCTGGATTTCAATAACAGCATATGGCTGTTTCTTGACTCACCCATCAGAACAAATCTCGTCTACACACGGGAAACTTGCACGATGGAGCTGTGTGAAAGCCTCTCTTTAGGAGAACCCTTCACGGCCCCAGTGCCACCGCTTCATTCCAAGGTCTCCATAGACAAAAAATCATATTAGGACACATCCACGGGAGATTCCATTTCAACTCAGCCTCCTCGGTTGCTCCCCCAGATCCAGCAGATCTAACCTGTCTTGTTGTTTGGAGACAATTGGAATGCGAGGTGGGCTACCCAGCCATCCATCCTTAGAACCCTGCTCGGAATCGTTGTCCTGGAGCCTACCAACAGGTCTCAATTGTCCTGTAGAAGAATCTTTGCAGTTGGGAGCTTCTCACAACTACCCTCTTGGGGCCTCGTGATCCCCCCCCCCCTTCAAGTAGGGCCATCAGGGACAGAACGTCCAACCTGAGCGATCGTCTGATCCTCGCCCTGACTGCATATGCACGAGATCTCGATTCGGGTCTGTAGATTGTGCCTGCCATTTCCTCACCCAGAAACCTAGGCCTAGCTTGGGTCTCAGATTTCCGTCCTCAGACTACTGGCCCACAAGCCCTCCAGTTTGACAACCCAGAACTACAATGCAGCACTCTGCCTGACCTCCAGAAGATAAACTTGTCATCTAGGGCTACCCAGAAACCCCAAATGAGGATCAACCTGCAACCCATTCGGCTCTACCACAAATATATAGGCTGACCTGGGCACTAATGCCCTTTCTGACACAGACAGATCCTGGACCTCCGGGCCCCACCCAGACAGCTGGCCGCACACTGAGCACATCGGACCCGCCATGGCCTTAGGTCGTCATCTCTTCTCAACCTTCGTTTTCAGGCTTCAGAACCTAGACCTTATCTCCAATCATGGCCCGGGTTTGAAAGTGATGCAGAAATCAGAACTCTTTCCCCATGGCAAGAAACCTTGTGGTTGGCATGTTGTCCAAGGTTCAGTGTAGTGGAAACCAGTGTGGCCCATGAGGCCCCGATCATGTGTCCTCTCAGTGGCTGGACCAGTAGATGTCATAATGGGCTTGACATGTCCCTAGGCCCCAATTTTTAACCATAGTTCGGGTTGTCCCTTCACTCTTCCCCAGGGCTCTGCTTTGGAATTCCTCTTTTGGTGGGACACCTGAGGTAACAAACCTGTAAGGAGTCCTCCCATCCCTCAGATTGACGAAAAAAACTATTGGGATTGGGCCAAGTCCACAGAGAGCAAGATTCGTCCATGGCCCATGAGGCCTCCCCAACATTCCACGGCCATCGCTGATACAAAATCCATAGACAAAAGCCTGAGTACGCACCTCAGACTCGCTCATTCTTCATAGCCTGAAGAGTTCTTCAGATAAGAACCTACACGGCACTCGAATGCACCCAAAATATATAGTCTAACCTGGGCACTAATGCACTCTCGGACAAACTGAGCCCGGAACTCGTTACCAACACCCCAGACAGCTGACCGCACACACTGAGCACATCAGACCCGCCATGGCCTTAGGTCATCATCTCTTCCCTACCTCAGTTTTCAGGCTCAGAACCTAGACCATATCTCCAATCACTGCCCAGGGTTGACTGTGATGCCGAGATCAGAACTCTTCCGTACCCATGGCAAGAAACCTTGTGGTTGGCATGTTGTCCAACGTTCAGTGTTGGAGAAAGCAGCATTCACCCTGAGGCCCCGCCCATTCTTGAGTGCGACGAGGGCATACACACGCATTGTGACCCTCAGCGGGAGTCCTGTCCTCTAGTATGTCCGCTCAGTGGCAGGACCATGAGATGTCATAATGGGATTGACATGTCCCGAGTCCCTATTTTTAACTAGATTTCTGGTTGTCCAGTCGCCCCTCCCCAGGTCAATACTCTGGAACCCCCATTTGGTGGGACACCAGAGGTTGAAAAACAAAACAAAACAAATCAACAACAACAGAACAACGGACTTCTTCCATCCCACAGATTGACCCCAAACTCTTTGGACAGGGCCAAACCCCCAGAGAGTAAGACTCGTTCATTTCCCATGAAGTCACCCGGAAATTTGACGACCATGAGTGACACGATATCCAGAGATAAAAACTTGAGCAAGAGCCTCACACTCGCCCTTTTTTCATATCCCCAAGAGTTCTCCTCATGGTCTGTAGATCAGTCCTGCCATACCTATGACCCGAAACATAAGCCGAGTTTGTGTTTTCAGACAACTGTCCAAACAGCCCTGGCCCACACACCCTACAGGCTCAGGCCCCTGGAGCCAAACCTGATGACTGTGCTTGGCCTCTCCAAGGGAATTGTATTTGCCCATTCCAATGGCCACAACCCTACTAATAGGATAAACCTCCCAAGTCCCTGAGGCCATCCCAATATTTGTGGCTTCCCAGGACAAACAGGGCAATCTGGGCCCATCTGAACATCTACCTGCACTCAGACCGGTAGACTGATGTCCCCAGAGGAATAAGGAATGAACAGGCCCCTAGGCAACTATCGGATCCATTGGTTTGGCTTCCAGGCATCTCTCCTCAGAGGCCTGGATTTCAATAACAGCATATGCCTTTTTCTTGACTCACCCATCAGAACAAATCTCATCTACACATGAGAAACTTGCACGACGGAGCTGTGTGAATGCCTCAATTTAGGAGAACCCTTCAGGGCCCCAGTGCCTCCGCTTCACTCCAAGGTCTCCATACACACAAAATCATATTAGGACACATCCACGGGAGAGTCCATTTCAACTCAGCCTCCTCGGTTGCTCCACCAGATCCAGCAGATATAAACTGTCTTGTTGCTTGGAGACAATTGGAATGCGAGGCGGGCTAACCAGACATCCATCCTTAGAACCCTGCTCGGAATCGTTGTCCTGGAGCCAACCAACAGGTCTCAATTGTCCTGCAGAAGAATCTTTGCAGTTGGGAGCTTCTCAAAACTCCCATCTTGGGAAAACCCCCATGGCCTCGTGATCCGCCCCACCTTCAAGAAGGGGCATCAGGGACAGAATGTCTAACCTGAGCGATCGTCTGATCCTCGCCCTGACTTCACACGCACGAGATCTCGATTCAGGTCTGTAGATTGTGCCTCCCATGTCCTCACCCAGAATTCTAGGACTAGCTTGGTTTCTCAGACTTCCGTCCTCAGACTACTGGCCCACAAGCTCTCCAGTTTGGCAATAGAGAACTAAAATGCAGCACTCTTCCTGGCCTCCAGAAGAAAAACATTGCCCTCTGGGGCTACTTAGAAACCACCAATGAGGATCTACCTGCACGGCATTCGGCTCTACCCCAAATATATAGGCTGACCTGGGCACTAATGCCCTTTCTGACACAGCTTAAGCCTGTACCTCCTGGCCTCACCCAGACAGCTGGCCGCACACTGAGCACATCGGACCCGCCATGGCCTTAGGTCGTCATCTCTTCTCAACCTCGGTTTTCAGGCTTCAGAACCTAGACCTTATCCTCAATCACAGCCCGGGTTTGAAAATGATGCAGAAAGCAGAACTCTTTCCCCATGGCAAGAAATCTTGTGGTTGGCATGTTGTCCAAGGTTCAGTGTAGTTGAAACCAGTGTGGCCCATGAGGCCCCGCCCATGCTTGCGGGCCACATTGGTCACAAACACACATTGTGACCCTCAGCCTGAGAACAGTCCTCAGGTACGGCCTCTCAGTGGCTGGATGGAGAGACAGCATATGCTGGCCCTCCAGAAGAAAAACTTTGCTCTATGGGGATCTCCATAAACCCCAAATGAGGATCAACCTGCTCGGTTCTCGACCTCACCCCAATTGGATTGTTCGGATTGTCCATTCATCCCTCCCCAGAGCTCTGCTTTGGAATCCCTCTTTTGGTGGGACACCTGAGGTAACAAAACTAAAAGGACTCCTCCCATCCTTCAGATTGACCCAACACAATTGGGATTGGACCAAATTCACGGAGAGGAAGTCTCGTCCATGGCCCATGAGGCCTCCCCGAGATTCCCCAGCCATCGTTGACAACAAATCCAGAGACAAAAGTCTGAGCAAGCGCCTCACACTCGCTCTGTTGTCGTATCCCGAAGAGTTCTCCTCACGGTCTGTAGATCGGGCCGGCCATACCTACTTCGCAAACCTAAGCCGAGTTTGTGTTTTCAGACTTCTGTCCCCACATTCCTGGCCCACAGACCCTTCAGGCTGGGGCCCCTGGAGCCACACATCAGGACTGTGCCTGTCCATACCACGGGAATTCTGCCCAATCCATTGTCCACAATCGTACAAATTAGGAAAAACCTCCAGAGTCCCCAAGGACATCCCAATAATGTAGGCCGCCCAGGACAAACAAGGGTCATCTGAAACCAGCTGAGCATCTAGCTCTACTCAGCTGAGCATCTACATCTACTCAGAGAAGAAGATTGAATCAGACAGTCCCCTAGGCCTGAATCAGATTCATTGCTTTTGGTTACAGGTATCTCTCCTCAGAGGCCTGCTTTCCAATATTAGCATATGGGGATTTCATGAGGCAGCAATCAGAACAAATCTCTTCTCCACATGGGAAAATTATCCTTTGAAGATGTCTCAAAACCTCCAGTTAGGAGAATCCTTCAGGGCCTGTGTGCCACTGCCCCATTACAAGGTCTCCATGGACAGAAATCCACATTAGAACCCATCCGCAGGAAATTCCATTTCAATTCAGGTCCCTTGCTTGCTCCCCCAGAGCGAGCACACTGAACCTGTCTTGACTAGGAGGCAATTGGAATGCGAGGCGGGCTGCCCAACTATCCAACCTTAGAGCTCTGCTCTGGCGTCGTATGTGATGTCCTGGAGCCATCCAACAGGTCTCAAATGTCCAGCAGAAGGAATCCTTGAGTTTTGGTGCATCTCACAACTCCCAACCTGGGAAAATCTAGATGGCTTTGTGATGCCCCCCCCCCATTTATGAAGGGGAAATCATGGACAGGAACTCCAACCTAAGCCAACGTCTGATCTTCACCCTGAATTCAGATGCACGAGATCTCGATGCAGCTCTGCAGAGTGTGCTTTCCTTGCCCTCGCCCTGAAACCTATGACTAGTTTGTGTTCTCAGACTTCCCTCCTCACACTCCTGGCCCCAAGCCCTCACATTTGGAAATTCGGGACACAAAATGAAGCATTCTGCCTGCCTTCCAGAAGAAAAATTTTGACCTATGGAGTGTCTCACATAACCCAAGTGAGGATAGACATACACGGCACTCGAATGTACCCAAATTAGATAGTCTAACCTGGCCACTAATACACTTTCTGATACAGAGTGAGCCCGGACCTCCTGACCAAAACCGAGACAGCTGACTGCACACTGAGAATATCACACCCGCCATGGTTTAGCTCGTTATCTCTTCCCAACCTAACTTTTCAGGCTTCAGAACTTAGACCTTAACTCCAAGACCTGACAATGGTTGAATGTGATGCAAAAATCAGAACTCCTCCTTACCCAAGGCAAGAAGCATTGTGGTTGGCATGTTGTCCAACGATTAGTGTAGGAGAAACCAGCATTCACCCTGAGGCCCCGCCCATTCTTGAGTGCGACGAGGGCATAAACATGCATTGTGACACTCAGCGTGAGTCCTGTCCTCTACTAAGACCTCACAGAGGCTTGACCATTAGATGTCATAATGGGCTTGACATGTCCCTAGGCCCCAATTTTTAACCATATTTCTGGTTGTCCAGTCGCACCTCGCCGGGGCTTTACTCTGGAATCCCTCAATTGGTGGGACACCTGAGGTTAAAAAACAAAACAAAACAAAACAACAACAACAACAATCAGACTTCTTCCATCCCACAGAATGACCTCAAACTCTTTGGACAAGGCCAAACCCCAGAGAATAAGACTCATCCATTTCCCATGAAGTCACCCGGAAATTTCACGAACATGAGTGACACGATATCCAGAGACAAAAACTTGAGCAAGAGCCTCACACTCGCCCTTTTTTCATATCCTGAAGAGTTCTCCTCAAGGTCTGTAGATCAGTCCTGCCATACCTATGACCCGAAACGTAAGCCGAGTTTGTGTTTTCAGACAACTGTCCAAACAGCCCTGGCCTAAACACCCTACAGGTTCAGGCCCCTGGAGCCAACCTGAGGACTGTACTTGCCCTCTCCAAGGGAATTCTGTGTGCCCATTCCAATGGCCACAACCCTACTAATAGGATAAACCTACAAAGTCCCTGAGGCCATACAAATAGTGGTGGCTTCCCAGGACAAACAGGTGTAATCTGAGCCCATCTGAGAACCTACCTGCACTCAGACCCGTAGACTGATGTTCCTAGAGGTAAAAAGGAACGAACAGGCCCCTAGGCCCTAATCGGATCCATTGCTTTGGTTTCCAGGCATCTCTCCTCAGAAGCCTGGATTTCAATACCAGCATATGGCTGTTTCTTGACTCACACTTCAGTACAAATCTTATCTACACATGGGAAACTTACACGTGGGAGCTGTGTCAAAGCCTCTGTTTAGGAGAACCCTTCAGGGCCCCAGTGCCACCGCTTCATTCCAAGGTCTCCATAGACACAAAAACACATTAGGACCCATCCACAGGAGAGTCCATTTCAACTGAGCGTATTCGGTTGCTCCGCGAGATCCAGCAGATCTAACTTGTCTTGTTGCTAGGAGACAATTGGAATGCGAGGTGGCCTACCTCGCCATCCATCCTTAGAACCCTGCTCAGAATCATTGTCCTGGAGCCAACCAACAGGTCTCAATTGTCCTGCAGGGAATCTTTGTAGTTGGGAGATTCTCACAACTCCCATCGTGAGAAAACCACATGGCCTCGTGATCCCCCCCCCTTCATGAAGGGGCCATCAGGGACATAGGGTCCAACCTGAGAAATAGTCTGATCCTCACCCTGACTTCAGATGCACGAGATCTCGATTCAGGTCTGTATATTGTGCCTGCCATGTCCTCACCCAGAAACCTAAGCCTAGCTTGTGTCCTCAGACTTCCGTTCTCAGACTAATGGCCCACAAGCCCTCCAGTTTGGCAACCCAGAATTACAATGCAGCACACTGCTTGCGCTCCACAAGAAAAACATTGCCTTCTGACGCTACCCAGAAACCACAAATGAAGATCAACCTGCACGCCACTTGGCTGTACCCAAAATATATAGGCTTACCTGGCAATAATGCCCTTTCTGACAGAGCCTGAGCCTGGACTTCCTGGCCACACCCAGAGAGCTTGCCGCTCACTGAGCACATAGGACCAGCCATTGCCTTAGGTCGTTATCTCTTCCCAACCTAGGTTTTCAGGATTCAGATCCTAGACCTTATCTCCAATCACTGCCCAGGTTTGAAAATGATGCAGAAATCAGAACTCCTGCCCAATGGCAAGAACCTTGTGGTTGGCTTGTTGTCCAACGTTAAGTGTAGTGGAAACGTGTTTGTCCGATGAGGCCCCGCCATTGCTCGCGGGCCACATAGGTGGCAAACTCACATTGTGACCCTCAGCCTTAGCCCAGTTCTCAGGTAAGGCCTCTCAGTGGTGGGATAAAGAGACAGCATATTGGGCTTGCCATGCCCAAAGGCCCCAATTTTTAACCATAGTTCGGGTTGTCCCTTCACTCTTCCCCAGGGCTCTGCTTTGGAATTCCGCTTTTGGTGGGACACCTGAGGTAACAACCCTGAAAGGAGTACTCCATCCAACAGATTGACGAAAAACTATTGGGATCGGGCCAAATCCACAGAGAGCAAGATTCGTCCATGGCCCATGAGGCCTCCTCGACATTCCACGGCCATCGCGGAAACAAAATCCAGAGACAAAAGCATGAGCAAGCGCCTCAGACACGCACTATCTTCATATCCTGAAGATGTCTTCTCATGGTTTGTAGATCAGGCCTGCCATACCTACGTCCCCAAACATAAGCTGAGATTGTGTTTTCAGACTTCTGTCCTCAAAGTCCTGGGCCACACACCATCCAGCCTGGGGACCCTGGAGGCACACATTAGGACTGTGCCTACCCAATCCATGGGAATTCTGCCCATTCCATTGTCCAAAATCGTACAAATTAGGAGAACCTTCCAAAGTCTCTGAGGCCATCCCAATAGTATAGGTCGCCCGGGACAAAAAAGGTCAGTCTGTCACCAGCTGAGCATCTACCTCCACTCATACCCTAGATGGATGTCCTCAGAGAAGAAGATTGAACCAGACAGGACCCTAGGCCAAAATCGGATCCATTGCTTTGGTTTACAGGCATGTCTCCTCAAATCCCTGGATTCCAATACCAGCATTGGGGTTTTCCTGAGGCACCCATCAGAACCAAACTCGTCTCCACAAGGAAACTTGTGCATGGGAGCTATGTCAAACCTGAGAGGAATACTTCAGGGTCCCGGTGCCACCGCCCCATTCCAAGGCCCTCATGGACACAAACACACATTAGAACCATCCTCAGGAAAGTCCATTTCAACTCAGCCACCCCGGTTGCTCCCGCAGAGCCATCAGATCTAAACTGTCTTGTCGCTAGGAGACAATTGGAATGCGAGGCGGGCTTCCCAGGCATCCATCCTCGAACGTTGGTCTGGACTCATCCATATGGGATGTCCTGGAGCTGTCCAACAGGTCTCAATTGTCCCGCAGAAGGAATCCTTGGAGGGAGAATCCCACCACTCCCAACGTGGGAAAACCTCCACGCTCTCGAGAATCCGCTCACTTCATGAAGGGGCCGTCATGAACAGAAAATCCAAGCTGAGCCAACGTCTGAGCCTCGCTCTGACTTCAGATGCATGAGATATTGCTTCAGATCTTCAGGGGGTACATGCCGTGCCCTCGCCCTGAAACCCAAGTCTAGCTTGTGTTCTCAGACTTCCATCCTCACACTCCTGGCCCCGAAGCCCACAAATTTGGCAATTCCGGACCATCATTGCAGCACTATTCCTGCCCTCTAGAAGAAAGATATTGCCTAATGAGCTGTCCAGGCATCTGAAATGAGAATAAACCTAAAAGGCACTCGAATGTACCCAAATTATAAAGTCTAACCTGGGCAATAATGCACTGTCTGACACAACCTGAGCCGGGACCTCCTGAGAAACACCCAGACACTGAACGCACCATGAGCACATCAGAACCGCCATGGCCTTAGGTCATCATCTCTGCCCTACCTGAGTTTTCAGGCTTCAGAACCTAGACCTTATCTCCAATCACTGCCCAGGGGTGACTGTGATGCAGAAATCAGAACTCCTGCTTACCCATGGCAAGAAACCTTGTGGTTGGCATGTTGTCCTACGTTCAGTGTAGGAGAAACCAGCATTCACCCTGAGGCCCCGCCCATTCTTGAGTGCGACGATGGCATAAAAACGCATTGTGAACCTCAGCGTGAGTCCTGTCCTCTAGTACGTCCTCTCAGTGGCTGGACCATTAGATGTCATAATGGGCTTGACATGTCCCTAGGCCACAATTTTACCCAGATTTCTGTTTGTCCAGTCGCCCCTCCCCAGGGCTCTATTCTGGAATCCCTTATTTGGTGGGACACCTGAGGTTGAAAAACAAAACAAAACAAATCAACAACAACAAAAAAACGGACTTCTTCCATCCCACAGAGTGAGCTGAAAATCCTTGGACGGGGCCAAACCCCAGAGAGTAAATCTCGTCCATTTCCTATGAAGTCACCCGGAAATTTCACGACCATGAGTGACACGGTATCTTGAGACAAATCTTGAGCAAGAGACACACACTCGCCCTTTTTTCATTTCCCAAAGATTTCTCCTCATAGTCTGTAGATCAGTTCTGCCATACCTATGACCTGAAACATAAGCCGAGTTTGTGTTTTCAGACAACTGTCCCAACAGCTGTGGCCTACAAGCCCTAAAGGATCAGGTCCCTGAGGCCAAACCTGACGACTGTGCTTGCCCTCTCCATGGGAATTGTATGTGACATTCCAATGGCCACAACCCTACTAATCGGATAAACCTCCAAAATTCCTGAGGCCATCCCAATAGTTGTGGCTTCCCAGGACAAACAGGGAAATCTGAAACCATCTGAGCACCGACCTGCACTCAGACCGTAGACTGATATCCGCAGATGTAATAAGGAATGATCAGGCCCCTAGGCACTTATCGGATCCATTGCTTTGGTATCGAGGCATCTCTCCTCAGAGGCCTGGATTTCAATAACAGCATATGTCTGTTTCTTTACTCACCCATCAGAACAAATCTCATCTACACATGGGAAACTTGCACGATGGAGCTGTGTGAAAGCCTCTCTTTAGGGGAACCCATCAGGGCCCCAGTGCCACCGCTTCATTCCAAGGACTCCATAGACACAAAATCATATTAGGACACATCCACGGGAGAGTCCATTTCAACTCAGCCTCCTCGGTTGCTCCCCCAAATCTAGCAGATCTAACCTGTCTTGTAGCTTGGAGACAATTGGAATGCGAGGTGGGCTACCCAGCCATCCAGCCTTAGAACCCTCCTCGGAAATGTTGTCCTGGAGCCATCCAACAGGTCTCAATTTCCTGCAGAAGAATCATTGCAGTTAGGAGATTCTCACAACTCCCATCGTGGGAAAACCCTCATGGACTCGTGATCCGCCCCCCCCCTTCAAGAATGGACCATCAGGGACAGAATGTCCAACCTGAGCGATCGTCTGATCCTCGCCCTGACTTCAGATGCACGAGGTCTCGATTCAGGTCTGTAGATTGTGCCTGCCATATCCTCACCCAGAAACCTAGGCCTAGCTGGGTTCTCAGACTTCCGTCCTCAGACTACTGGCCCCAAAGCCCTCCAATTTGGCAATCCAGACTACAATGCAGCACTCTGCCTGCCCTCCAGAAGAAAAACATTGCCCTCTGGGGCTAACCAGAAACCCGAAATGACGATCAACCTGCACGCCATTCGGCTGTACCCCCCAAATATATAGGCTGACCTGGGCACTAAAGTCATTTCTTACCCAGCCTGATCCTGGACCTCCTCGCCCCACCCAGACAGCTGGCCGCACACTGAGCACATCGGACCCGACATGGCCTTAGGTCGTCATCTCTTCTCAACCTCGGTTTTCAAGCTTCAGAACCTAGACCTTATCTCCAATCATTGCTCGGGTTGAAAATGATGCAGAAATCAGAACTCTTTCCCCATGGCAAAAACCTTGTGGTTGGAATGTTGTCCAAGGTTCAGTGTACTTGAAACCAGTGTGGCCCATGAGGCCCCGCCCATGCTTGCGGGCCACATGGGTCACAAACACATATTGTGACCCTCAGCCTGAGCCCAACCTCAGGTAAGGCCTCTCAGTGGCTGGATGGAGAGACAGCATATTGGGCTTGCCATGCCGCTAGGCCCCAATTTTTAACCATATTTCGGGTTATCCCTTCACACTTCCCCAGGGCTCTGCTTTGGAATTCCTCTTGGTGGGACACATGCGGTAACAAACCTGAAAGGAGTCCTCCCATCCCACAGATTGACGAAAAACAATTGGGATCGGGCAAAATCCACAGAGAGCAAGATTCGTCCATGGCCCATGAGGCCTCCCCAACATTCCATGGCCATCGCTGATACAAAATCCAGAGACAAACGCCTGAGTACGCTACTCATACTCGCTCATTCTCCATATCCTGAAGATTTCTTCAGATAAGAACCTACACGGCCCTCGAAAGCACCCAAAATTAATAGTCTAACCTGGGCACCAATGCACTGTCTGACATCGTGAGGCCGGACCTCTGCCCAACACCCAGACAGCTGACCGCACACTGAGCACATCAGACCCGCCATGGCCTTAGGTCATCATCTCTTCCCTACCTCAGTTTTCAGGCTTCAGAACCTAGACCTTATCTCCAATCACTGCCCAGGGGTGACTGTGATGCAGAAATCAGAACTCTTCCTTACCCATGCAAGAAACCTTGTGGTTAGCATGTTGTCCAACGTTCAGTGTAGGAGAAACCAGCATTCACCCTGTGGCCCCGCCCATTTTGAGTGCGACAAGGGCATAAACACGCATTGTGAACCTCACTGTGAGTCCTGTCCTCTAGTACGTCCTCTAAGTGGCTGGAACATTAGATGTCATAATGGGCTTGACATGTCCCTAGGCCCCAATTTTTAACCAGATTTCTGGTTCTCCAGTCGCCCCTCCCCAGGGCTATACTCTGGAATCCCTCATTTGGTGGGACACCTGAGGTTGAAAAACAAAAAAAACGAATCAACAACAACAAAACAACGGACTACTTCCATCCCACAGAATAACCCCAAACACTTTGGACAGGGCCAAACCCCCAGAGAGTAAGACTCGTCCATTTCCCATGAAGTCACCCGGAAATATCACGACCATGAGTGACACGATATCCAGAGACAATAACTTGAGCAAGAGCCTCACACTCGCCCTTTTTTCATATCCCGAAGAGTTCTCCTCATGGTCTGTAGATCAGTCCTGCCATACCTATGACCGAAACATAAGCCGAGTTTGTGTTTTCAGACAACTGTCCAAACAACCCTGGCCTACACACCCTACAGGCTGAGGCCCCTGGAGCTAAAACTGACTACTGTGCTTGCCCTCTCCAAGGGAATTGTATGTGCCCATTCCAATGGCCACAAACCTACTAAGAGGATGTACCTCCATAATCCCTGAGGCCATCCCAATATTTGTGGCTTCCCAGGACAAACAGGGGCAATCTGGGCCCATATGAGCACGTACCTGCACTCAGACCCGTAGAATGATGTCCCCAGAGGTAAAAAGGATCGAACAGGCCCTTAGGCACCTAATCGGATCCATTGCTTTGTTTTCCAGGCATCTCTCCTCAGAGGCCTGGATTTCAATAACAGCATATGGCTGTTTCTTGACTCACCCATCAGAACAAATCTCATCTACACATGGGAAACTTGCACGATGGAGCTGTGTGAAAGCCTCTCTTTAGGACAACCCTTCAGGGCCTCAGTGCCACCGCTTAATTCCAAGGTCTCCATAGACAAAAAATCATATTAGAACACATCCACGAGTGAGTCCATTTCAACTCAGCCTCCTCGGTTGCTTCCCCAGATCCAGCAGATCTAACTATTCTTCTTGCTTGGTAACAATTGGAATGCGAGGTGGGCTACCCAGCCATCCATCCTTTGAACCCTGCTCGGAATCGTTGTCCTGGAGCTACCCAACAGGTCTCAATTGTCTTGCAGAAGAATCTTTGCAGTTGGGATCTTCTCACAACTCCCATCGTGGTAAAAACCCCATGGCCATGTTATCCACCGCCCCCTTCAAGTAGGGGCCATCAGGGACAGAATGTCCAACCTGAACGATCGTCTGATCCTCGCCCTGACTTCAGATGCACATGATTTCGATTCAGGTCTGGAGATTGTGCCTGCCATATTCTCACCCATAAACCTAGGCCTAGCTTGGGTTCTCAGACTTCCGTCTTCAGACTACTGGCCCACAAGCCCCCCAGTTTGGCAATCCAGAACTACAATGCAGCACTCGGCCTGCCCTCCAGAAGAAAAACTTTGCCCTCCGGGGCTACCCAGAAACCCCCAATGAGGATCAACCTGCACGGCATTCGGCTCTACCCCAAATATATAGGCTGACCTGGGCACTAATGCCCTTTCTGACATAGCCTGAGCCTGGAACTCCTGGTCCCACCCAGACAGCTGGCCGCACACTGAGCACATCGGACCCGCCATGGCCTTAGGTCGTCATCACTTTTCAAACTCAGTTTTCAGGCTTCAGAACCTAGCCCTAACTCCAATCATGGCCCGGGTTTGAAAATGATGCAGAAATCAGAACTCTTTCCCCATGGCAAGATACCTTGTGTTTGGCATGTACTCCAAGGTTCAGTATACTTGAAACCAGTGTGGCCCATGAGTCCACGCCCATCCTTGCGGGCCACATTGGTCACAAACACACATTGTGACCTTCAGCCTGAGCCCAGTCCTCAGGTAAGGCCTCTCAGTGGCTGAATGGAGAGACAACATATTGGGCTTGCCATGCCCCTAGGCCCCAATTTTTAACCATAGTTCGGGTTGTCCATTCACTCTTCCCCAGGGCTCTGCTTTGGAATTCCTCTTTTGGTGGGACACCTGAGGTAACAAACCTGAAAAGAACCCTCCCATCCCACAGATTGACGAAAAACAATTGGGATCGGGCCAAGTCCACAAAGAGCAAAATTCGTCCATGGCCCTTGAGGCCTCCCCAACATTCCACGGCCATTGCGGATACAAAATCCAGAGACAAAAGCCTGAGATTGCACCTCATATTCGCTCATTCTTCATATCCTGAAGAGTTCTTCAGATAAGAACCTACACTTCACTCGAATGAACCCAAAATATATAGTCTAAACTGGGCACTAATGCACAGTCTGACAACCTGAGCCCGGACCTCGTGACCAACACCCAGACAGATGACCGCACACTGAGCACCTCAGACACGCCATGGCCTTAGGTCATCATCTCTTCCCTACCTCAGTTTTCAGGCTTCAGAACCTAGACCTTATCTCCAATCACTGCCCAGGGGTGACTGTGATGCAGAAATCAGAACTCTTCCTTACCCATGGCAAGAAACCTTGTGGTTGGCATGTTGTCCAACGTTCAGTGTAGGAGAAACCAGCCTTCACCCTGTGGCCCCGCCCATTATTGAGTGCGACGAGGACATAAACACGCATTGTGACCCTCAGCATGAGTCCAGTCCCTTAGTACGTCCTCTCAGTGGCTGGACCATTAGATGTCATAATGGGCTTGACATGTCCCTAGGCCCCAATTTTTAACCAGATTTCTGGTTCTCCAGTCGCCCCTCCACAGGGCTATACTCTGGAATCCCTCATTTGGTGGGACACCTGAGGTTGAAAAACAAAACAAAACAAATCAACAACAACAGAACAACGGACTTCTTCCATCCCACAGAATGACCCCAAACTCTTTGGACGGGGCCAAACCCCCAGAGAGTAAGACTCGTCCATTTCCCATGAAGTCACCCAGAAATTATGATGACTGGTCTCAGGCTGAGGGTCACAATGTGTGTTTGTGACCAATGTGGCCCGCAAGCATGGGTGGGGCCTCATGGGCCACACTCTCTTCAACGACACTGAACCTTGGACAACATGCCAACCACAAGGTATCTTGCCTTGGGGAAAGAGTTCTGATTTCTGCATCATTTTCAAACCCGGGCTGTGATTGCAGATAAGTTCTAGGTTCTGACGCCTGAAAACCGATGTTGAGAAGAGATGATGACCTAAGGCCATGGCGGGTCCCATGTGCTCACTGTGCGGCCAGCTGTCTGGGTGGGGCCAGTAGGTCCAAGCTCAGGCTGTGTCAGAAAGGGCATTAGTGCCCAGGTCAGCCTATATATTTGGGGTACAGCCGAATGGCGTGCAGGTTGATCCTCATTTGGGGTTACTGGGAAGCCCCAGTGGGCAATGTTTTTCTTCTGGAGGGCCAGCAGAGTGCTGCATTGTAGTTCTGGATTGCCAAACTGGAGGGCTTGTGGGCCAGGAGTCTGAGGACGGAAGTCTGAGAACCCAAGTTAGGCCTAGGTTTCTGGGTGCGACCTGAGTTGAGATCTAGTGCATCTGAAGTCAGGGCGGGGATCAGACGATCCCTCAGGTTGGACATTCTGTCCCTGATGGACCCTTCATGAAGGGGGGGTGGATCACGAAATCAAGGGGGTTTTCCCATTATGGGAGTTGTGAGAAGCTCCCAACTGCAAAGATTCTTCTGCAGTACAATTGAGACCTATTGTATGGCTCCAGGACAACGATTCTGAGCAGGGTTCTAAGGATGGAAGGCTGGGTAGCCAACCTCGCATTTCAATTGTCTCCAAGCAACAAGACAGGTTAGATCTGCTGGATCTGGGGGAGCAACCGAGGAGGCTGTGTTGAAATGGACTCTCCCGTGGATGTGTCCTAATATGATTTTGTGTCTATGGAGACCTTGGAATTAAGCGGTGGCACTGGGGTCCTGAAGGGTTTTCCTAAAGAGAGGCTTTCACACAGCTCCATTGTGCAAGTTACCCATGTGTACATGAGATTTGTTCTTATGGGTGAGTCAAGAAACAGCCATATGCTGTTATTGAAATCCAGGCCTCTGAGGAGAGATGCCTGGAAACCAAAGCAATGGATCCAATATGTGCCTAGGGGCCTGTTCGTTCCTTTTTACCTGTGGGGACATCAGTCTTCGTGTCTGAGTGCAGGTAGGTGCTCAGATGCGCCCAGATTGCCTATGTATGTCCTGGGAAGCCACAAATATTGGGATGGCCTCAGGGACTTTGGAGGTTTATCCTCTTAGTAGGGTTGTGGCCATTGGAATGGGCACATACAATTCCCGTGGAAAGGGCAAGCACAGTCGTCAGTTTCGGCTCCAGGCGCCTGAGCCTGTAGGGTGTGTATGCCAGTCCTGTTTGGACAGTTGTCTGAAAACACAAACTCGGATTATGTTTCGGGACATAGGTATGGCAGGACTGATCTACAGACAATTAGGAGTAGTCTTCGGGATATGAAAAAATGGCGAGTGTGAGGTTCTTGCTCAAGTTTTTTTTTCTGGATATCGTGTCACTCATGGTCGTGAAATTTCCGGGTGACTTCATGGGAAAGGGACGAGTCTTACTCTCTGTGGGTTTGGCCCCGTCCAAAGAGTTTGGGGTCCTTCTGTGGGATGGAAGAAGTCCGTTGTTCTGTAGCTGTTGATTTGTTTTGTTTTGTTTTTCAACCCACGGTGTCCCACCAATTGAGGAATTCCACAGTAGAGCCCTGGGGAGGGGCGACTGGACAACCAGAAATCTGGTTAAAAATTGGGGGCCTAGGGACATGTCAAGCCCATTATGACATCAATGGTCTAGCCACTGAGAAGACGTACTAGAGGACAGGACTCACGCTGAGGGTCACAATGCGTGTTTATGCCCTCGTCGCAATCAAGAATGGGCGGGGCCTCAGGGTGAAAGCTGGTTTCTCCTACACTGAACGTTGGACAACATGCCAACCACAAGGTTTCTTGCATGGGTAAGGAAGAGTTCTGATTTCTTCATCACAGTCACCCCTGGGCAGTGAGTGGAGACAAGGTCTAGGTTCTGAAGCCTGAAAACTGAGGTAGGGAAGAGATGATGACCTAAGGCCATGGCGTGTCTGAGGTGCTCAGTGTTCGGTCAGCTGTCTGGGTGTTGTTCACGAGGTCTGGGCTCAGGTTGTCAGACAGTGCATTAGTGCCCAGGTTAGACTATATATGTTGGGTGCATTCGAGTGTAGTGTAGGTTCTTATCTGAAGAACTCTTCAGGATATGAAGAATGAGCGAGTCTGAGGCGCGTGCTCAGGCTTTTGTCTCTGGATTTTGTATCAGCGATGGCCGTGGAATGTTGGGGAGTCCTCATGGGCCATGGACAAATTTTGCTCTTTGTGGACTTGGCCCGATCCCAATTGTTTTTCGTCAATCTGTGGGATGGGAGGACTCCATTCAGGTTTGTTACCTCGGGTGTCCCACCAAAAGAGGAATTCCAAAGCAGAGCCCTGGGGAAGAGTGAAGGGACAACCCGAAATATCATTAAAAATTGAGGCCTAGGGGCATGGCAAGCCCAATGCTGTCTCTCCATCCAGCAACTGAGAGGTCATACCTGAGGACTGGGCTCAGGCTGAGGGTCACAATGTGTTTGTGACCAATGTGGCCCCGAAAGCATGGGCGGGACCTGATGGGCCACACTGTTTCAACTACACTGAAACGCCTCGCATTCCAATGTCTCCTAGTCAAGATAGGTTCTGTGTGCTCGCTCTGGGGAGCAACCAAGGGAGCTGAGTTGAAATGGAATTTCCTCCGGATGGGTTCTAATGTGGATTTCTGTCCATGGAGACCTTGTAATGGGGCAGTGGCACACAGGCCCTGAAGGATTCTCCTAACTGGGGGTTTTGAGATATCTTCAAAGGATAATTTTCCCATGTGGAGAAGAGATTTGTTCTGATTGCTGCCTCATGAAATCCCCATATGCTAATATTGGAAAGCAGGCCTCTGAGGAGAGATACCTGTAACCAAAAGCAATGAATCTGATTCAGGCCTAGGGGACTGTCTGATTCAATCTTCTTCTCTGGGGACATCCATCTACGCTGAGTAGAGGTAGATGCTCAGCTGGTTTCCGATGACCCTTGTTTGTCCTGGGCGGCCTACATTATTGGGATGTCCTTGAGGACTCTGGAGGTTTTTCCTAATTTGTACGATTGTGGACAATGAATGGGCAGAATTCCCGTGGTATGGACAGGCACGGTCCTGATGTGTGGCTCCAGGGGCCCCAGCCTGAAGGGTCTGTGGGCCAGGAATGTGGGGACAGAAGTCTGAAAACACAAACTCGGCTTAGGTTTGGGAAGTAGGTATGGCAGGCCCGATCTACTGGATCTACTGGAGGGCCAGCATAGGGCTGCATTTTGGTTCCAGAATTCCAAGTCTTGAGGACATGTTTGCCAGGAGTGTGAGGAAGGAAGTCTGAAAACACAAGGTAGCACGAGGTTTGGGCCCACTGTGCAGAGGCTGAATCGAGATCTCCTGCATCTGAGGTCAGGGCGAGTACCAGATGTTGCCTTAAGCTGGAGTTTGTGTCCATGACGGCCCCTTCCTGAAGGGGGTGGGGGCGTCATGAGGCCAGGGAGGTTTCCCTACACTGGGAGTTGTGAGCTGCTCCAAACTTCAAGGTTTCCTTCTTCAGGACAGTCGAGTACTATTGGATGGTTCCAGGATGCCCCATACAGAAAGACTTGAGAGCAGGGGCCTAAGCATGGATGCCGAGAAACGCCAACTCACCTTCCCATTGCCTGGTCGAGACAAGGCACGCTCAATCTGCGGGCTCTTGGGTGAGCTACCCAGAAGGCTGAGTTTAAATGGACTTTCCTGAGGATGAGTCATAATGTGGGTTGGTGGCCATGGAGACCTTGGAATGTGGCAGTAGCTAAGGGACTCTGCAGGATTCTCCAACCCGAAGGGTTTGACACAACTCCAACAAGGAAGCTTTCCATGTGGAGATGAGAGGTGTTCTGTCTGGTGCCTCAGGATAGCCCCATATGCTGGTCTTCGAACCCAGGCCTCTGAGGAGTGATACCTGGACACCAAAGCAAGAGTTCATAATAGGGCCTAGGGGCCTGCCTGGTTCAATCTTCTGTCTCTGCGGATATCAGTCTGTGTGTCTGCATGGAGGAAGTAGTTGCTCAGCTGGTGTCATAATGCCCCTGTTTGTCCAGTGCGGCTTGCGGTAGTGGGTTGTCCTTGGGGACCTTGAGGTTTCTACTATTTTGTAGAGTTGTGGCCAATGGAACGGGCAGTTTCTTAGGAGAGAGCAGGCACAGTTCTGTGGTGTGGCTCCAGAGACCCCAGCCTGGAGGCGGTGTGGGCCACGGCTGTGCAGACAGACATCCAAAAACCCAAACTCAGCTCAGGTTTGGGGCCGAGGTTATGGCAGGCCTGATCTACAGTCCGTGAGGGGAGCTCCTCTGGATATGAAAGAAGGGTGAGAGGGAGGCAGTCGCTCAGTCTTTTGTCTCTGGATATTTTGTCCACAATGGCCGTTTAATGTAGGAGTTGCCTCATGGGTCGTAGAAGTCTCCCTCTCTGGTAGTTTGTCCAGCCCCCAAGAGTTTGGGGTCATTCTGTGGGAAGGGAAGAGTCCTGTTTTCTGCTTCATGTGTCCCCCCAGTAGAGGGATTCTGGAGCATAGCAGTGGGTACTGACAACTGGAATACTCGCTCTCTGGTTAAGCCTGGTGGCCTATGGATATGACAAGCCCCATATGCAGAATCTTGGTCCAGCCACTGAGAGGCGTTACTTTAATATGGGACTCACGCTACAGGTCACAATGCATGTCTGTGCCCTAGGCGGCCCTCAAGCACTGGCCTGGCCTTTCCAACAATGCAAGTTTTCCCACATTGAACGTTGGACAACATGCCAACCACAAGGTTTCTGGCCATGGGGAAGGAGGAATTCTAATTTCTGCATCACGTTCACCCCTGGGCAGTGATTGGAGATAAGGTCTAGGTTCTGAAGCCTGAAAACCGAGGTTGGGAAGAAATGACGAACTACAGCCATAGCGGGTCCCTTTTGTCCAGGTTGGAGCCAGCTGTCTAGGTGTCGTTTGGGATGTCTTGTCTCAGGCTGTGCCAGACAGGGCATTACTATTCAGGGTAGGCTGTATAATTGCTTTACAGTCGAGTGGCATGCATTAGATAATCATTTGGGGTTTCTTATTAGCAGCATAGGGCAAAGTTTTTCTTCTGGAGGGCAGGCAGAGTGCTGCATTGTGGCTTCGGAATTCCCAAACTGGAGGGCTTGTGGGCCAGGAGAGTGAGGACGGAAGTCTGAGAACACAAGCTAGGCTTAGGTTTCAGGGAATGGACATGGCAGGCACACTCTGCAGAGCTGAATTGAGATCTCATGAATCTGAAGTCAGGTCGAGGATCAGACTTTGGCTCAGGTCGGAGTTTCTGTCCATGTTGGCCCCTTCATGAAGGGGGGGGCATTATGAGGCCATGGGGGTTTTCCCACTATTAGAGTTGTGAGATGCTCCAACCGCAAGGATTCCTTCTGTGGGACAATTAAGATTTGTTGGATGGCTCCAGGACGTCTCCTAAGGTATTTTTCCAGAACAGGGTTCTAAGTATGGATGCCTGGGCAGACAGCCTCAATTCCAATTGTCTCCTAGCAACAAGAAACGTTTGATCTGCTGGCTTGGGGTAGCATCAGAGGGGGCTGAGTTGGAATGGACTTTCCTGAGGATGGTCTTAAATGAGTTGAAATGGACTTTCCTGAGGATGGTCTTAATGTTGGTTTGAGTCCATTGAGACCTTGGTATGGGGCAGTGGCACCAGGGCCCTGAAGGATTCTCCTAACCAGAGGTTATAACAAAGCTCCAATGAGCAAGTTTTCCATGGGGAGACGAGATTTGTTCTTATTGGTGCCTCAGGAAACCACCATTTCCTGGTATTGGAAATGAGGCCTCTGAGGAGAGATGCCTGGAAACCAAAGCAATGGATCTGATTAGGGCCTAGGGCCCTGTCCGGTTCAATATTCTTCTCTGGGGACATCTTTTTTCTGAGTGGAGAGGAGAACTCTTCGGGATATGAACAAAGGGCGAAAGTGAGGTGCTTGCTCATGCTTATTTTTTTCTGGATATGTGTCACCGATTGCCATGGAATGTCCGGGTGTCCTCATGGGCCATCGATGAGTCTCCCTTTCTGGGGATTTGACCCAATCCCAAGAGTTTGGGGTCATTCTGTGGGAAGGGAGGAGGTCTTTCTTTTTTTTTTTTTTTTTTTTTTTTTTTTTTTTTTTTTTTTTACCTCAGGTGGACCACCAAAAGAGGGGGATTCCACAGCAGAGTCCTGCGGAGGCGCGTCTGGACAACCAGAACTCTGGTTAACATTGGGACCTAAGAACATGGCAAGCCCCATATGTGGGCTCTTGGTCCAGACACTGAGAGGCCTTCCTTGAGCATAGGGCTCACATTGAGTTTCACAATGTGTTTTTGTGCCCAAGGAGCCCCTCAAGTCAGGGCGTGGCCTAATGTACCATGCTGGTTTCTCCTACACTGAACGTTGCACAATATGGCAACCACAAGTTTTCTGGCCATGGGGAAGAAGGAGTTCTAATTTCTGCAACACTTTCACTCCTGGACTGTGATTGGATTTAAAGTCTAGGTTCTGAAGCCTGAAAACTGAGGTTGGGAAGAGATGAAGACCTAAGGCCATGGTGTGACTGATGTGCTCAGTGTTCGGCCAGCTGTTGAGTGTGGGTTGGGAGGTGCAGGCTCAGGCTGTGGCAGACAGGGAATTAGTGCCCAGGCTAGACTGTATCATTGGGGTGCAGTCGAGTTTCATGCAGGTTGGTACTCATTTGTGGTTACTGGGTAGCCCCAGAGGGCAACGTTTTTCTTCTGGAAGGAAGACACAGTGCCACATAGTGGCTCCAGAATTCCCAAACAGGAAGGCTTGTGGGCCAGGAGTGTGAGGAAAAAATTCTGAGAACACAAGCCAGACTTAGATTTCGGGGTGAGGGGACGGCAGGCACCCTCTGCAGAGATGATTCGAGATCCCGTGTATCTGAAGACAGAGCTAGGATCAGACGTTGGCTCAGGTTGGAGTTTCTGTCCATGACGGCCCCTTCATGAAGGGGAGGGTGTCACGAGGCCATGGAGGTTTTCCCACGATGGGAATTGTGAAATGCTCCAAACCGCAATGATTCCTTCCGTGGGACAGTCGAGACCTGCTGGATGGCTCCAGGACATCCCACAAGGAAGTTATCCAGAGCAGGGTTCTAAGGATGGATGCCTGGGCAGCCTGACTCCCATTCCAGGTGTCTCATAGCGCCAAGGCAAGTTCGATCTGCTGGATCTAGGGGAGTAACCGAGGCGGGTGTGTTGAAATGGGTGAGTTGAGGATGGGTCATAATGTGCATTTGTGTCCATGGAGACCTTGGAATGGGGTGCTTGATCCGGGGCCTTGAGGGATGTTCATAACCGGAGGTTTTGATGGAGCTCTAAAGAGTACGTTTCCTATGTAGAGAAGAGAATTGTTTTGATGAGGGCCTAAGGAATCTCCCATATGCTGGTATTGGAAACCAGGCCTCTGAGGAGAGATGCCTGGAAACAAATGCAATGGATATGATTAGGGCCTAGGTGCCTGTCCGGTTCAATCTCCTTCCTGGGGATACGTGTCTATGGATCTGAGGGGAGGTAGTTGCTCGGGTTGTGTCAGATCACCCCTGTTTGTCCTGGGCAGCCTATAATATTGGGAATGGCTTCGGGACTTTGGAGTTTCTCCTAATCTATAGGGTTGTGGCCAATGGAATGGGCAGAAATCCCCTGGAGAGGGCAGGCACAGTTCTGAGTTTGGCTCTAGGGGCCCAGCCTTGAGGGTGTGTGGGCCAGGCCTGTGGGGACAGAAGTCTGAAAACACAAACTCCGGTTAGGATCGGGGACATAGGTATGGCACGCCCAATCTACAGACCGTGATAACACTTCGGGATATGAAAAAGGGTGAGTTTGAGGTGCTTGCTCAGGTTTTGTCTCTGGATTTGTGTCAACAATGTGGGTCGAATGCTGGCATGGCCTCATGGGTTGTGGACAGCTTTCCTTCTCTGAGGATTTGACTCAATCCCAAGAGTCTGGGTACATTCTGTGGGATGGGAGGAGTCCTTTCTGTTTTTTTTATTTTATTTTATGTACCTCATGTGTGCCAATAAAAGAGGGATTCCAGAGCAGAGTCCGTGCTAGGGACAACTGGATAACCCCACCTCTGTTTAAGTTTGGCGGCCTAGGGGCATGGCAAGTCCAATATGTGGGCTCTTGATTCAGACACTTAGAGGTCTTCCTTGAGGACAGGGCTCATGCTGAGGGTCACAATGCCTATTTGTGCCCAACAAGGCCCTCAAGCATGGGATGGGCCTCATGGGCCACGCTGTATTCTCCTACACTGAACGTTGGAGAATATGCCAACCACAAGGTTTCCGGCCATGGCGAAGGAAGAGTTGTGATTTCTGCATCACGTTCACCCCTGGACAGTGATTGGAGTTTAGGTCTAGGTTCTGAAACCCGAAAACCGAGGTTGGGAAGAGATGAAGACCTAAGGACCTGATGGGTACAATGAGCTCAGTGTGTGGCTAGCTGTTGAGCATAGGTCTGGAGGTGAGGGCTCATGCTGTGTCAGACAGGGCATTAGACAGGGTAGACTGTATATTTGGGGTGCAGTCAAGTGGCGTTCAGTTGATCCTCATTCGGGCTTCTAGGTAGCTCCATAAGGCAACGTTTTTTCTTCTGGAGGGCAGGCAGAGTGCTGCATTGTGGCCCCAGTATTGCCAAATTGTAGGGCTTTTGGGCCAGGGGTGTGAGGACGGTAGTCTGAGAACACAAGCTAGGCTTAGTTTTTGGGGTGAGGGCACAGAAGGCACACTCTGCAGAGCTGAATCAAGATCTCATGCACCTGAAGCCAGGGCGAATATCAGACGTTTGCTCAGGTTGGAGTGTCTATCCATGATGGCCCCTTTATAAAGTGGAACGTCTCAAGAGGCCATGAAGATTTTCCCACAATGGGAGTTGTGAGATGCACCAGACTGCAAAGATTCCTTCTGTGGGACACTTGAGACCTGTTGGATGGCTCTAGGATGTCCCATATGGAACGACTCCAGAGTAGTGTTCTAAGGATGGATGCCTGGGCAGCCCGCCTCCCATTCTAGTTGTCTCCTAGCAACAAGGCAGGTTTGATCTGCAGGCCCTGGAGGAGAAACCAAGGGGGATGAGTTGACATGGACTCTACCGAGGTTAGATCATAATGTGTGTTTAAGTCCATGGAGACCTTGGAATGGGGCGCTTGATCCGGGGCCCTGAAAGATCCTCCTAAACAGAGGTTTTTATAGAGCTCCAAAGAGTACATTTCCTATGTGGAGACGAGATTTTTCTATGAGTGCCTCAGTAATCCCCCTTATGCTGGTATTGGTAACCAGGCCTCTGAGGAGAGATGCCTGGAAACAAAAGCAATGGATCTGATTAGGGCCTAAGTGCCTGTCCAGTTCAATCTTATTCTATGGGGATATCTGTCTCTGGGTCTGAGTGGAGGTAGTTTCCTAACTTGTGAAAGATCATCCCTGTTTGTCCTGGGCAGCCAACACTATTGGGATGGCCTCGGGGAGTTTGGAGGTTTCTCCTAATCTATAGGGTTGAGGCCAATGGAAATGGCAGAATTCCTCTGGAGAAGGAAGCCACAGTCCTCAGGTGTGGCTCCAGGGGCCCCAGATTGGATGGTGTGTGGGCAAGGACTGTGGGGATAGAAGTCTGAAAAGACAAACTCAGCTTAGGTTTGGGGATGTATGTATGAAATCTCGATCTACAGACCGTGATTATTTTCCGTGCTATGAACAAAGGGCGAGTATGTGGCGTTTGCTCAGGCTTTTGTCTCTGGATTTTTTGCCTACGGTGGCCGTGGAATGTCGGGGTGTCCTCAAGGGACATGGACAAGTCTTTCTCTGGTGATTTGGCCTGATCCCAAGTGGTTGGGATTATTCTATGAATGGGAATCCTTTCTGTATTTTTTTTTTTTTACCTCAGGTGTCCCACCAAAGAGGGATTCCAGAGCAGAGCCCTGAGTAGGGGTGACTAGATGTCTCTACCTCTGGTTAAGATTGGGTGACTTGGGGCATGGCAGGCCCCATATGCGGGCTCATGGTCCAGCCACTGAGAGGCTTTACTTGAGGACAGGGCTCAAACTGAGGGTCCCAATGTGTGTTTGTGCCCACCGCAGCTCTTAAGCATGGGCAGGGCCTCAGGGACCCTACACTACCCTGAGGGGCCCTACTACTACTCCTGTAGGCCCTACAGGGGTCCTACACTGAACTTTGGATAAGATGCCAACCACAAGATTCTGGCGAGAGGGAAGGAGGAGTTATGATTTCTGCATCACGTTCACCCATGGGAAATGAGTAGAGATAAGGTCTAGGTTCCTGTAGCCTGAAAACCAGGTTGGAAAGAGATGGCAACCTAAGGCCATGGCGGTTCAGATGTTCTCAGTGTACGGCAAGCTGTCTGGGTGTCGGTTGGGATTTCAGGCCTCAGGTTGTGTCAGACAGGGCATTAGTGCACAGGCTCGACTATATAATTGGTGTACAGTTGAGTGGCATGCAGGTTTATCCTCATTTGAGGTTTCTGGGTAGACCCATAGGGCAACGTTTTTTCTTCTAGAGGGCAGGCAGAGTGCAGCACTGAGTCATCGGAAATCCCAAAATGGAGGGTGTGTGGTCCAGGAGAGTGAGGACGGAAGTCTGAGAACACTAGCTATGCTTAGGTTTTGGGGTGAGGGCACAGCAGGTGCACTCTGAAGAGCTTAATCAAGATCTCGTGCATCTAAAGTCAAGGCGAAGATCAGCCCTTGGCTCAGGTTGGTGTTTCTTTCCATGATCCGACTTCATGAAGATTGGGGGCATCTTGTGCCCTTGGAAGCTTTCCATGATATGAGTTGTGAGGTGGTCCATGAACAAGGACTCCTGTGGGACAGTCGAGACCTGTTGGATGGCTCAAGGATGTCCCATAAGGAACGACGCAAGAGCAGGGTTCTAAGGGTTCTAAGGATCTCTAAGGAGAGATGCCTGGAAACCAAAGCAATAGATCCGATAGGTGCCTATGGGCCTGTTCGTTCCTTTTTAACTCTGGGGACATCAGTCTATGGGTCTGAGTGCCGGTAGGTGCTCAGATGGGCCCAGATTGCCCCTGTTTGTCCTGGGAAGCCACAAATATTGGGATGGCCTCAGGGACTTTGGAGGTTTATCCTATTAGTAGGGTTGTGGCCATTGGAATGGGCACATACAATTCCCTTGGAGAGGGCAAGCACAGTCGTCAGGTTTGGCTCCAGGGGCCTGAGCCTGTAGGGTGTGTAGGCCAGGGCTGTTTGGACAGTTTTCTGAAAACACAAACTCGGCTTATGTTTCGGGTCATAGGTATGGCAGGAGTGATCTACAGACCATCAGGAGAACTCTTCGGGATATGAAAAAAGGGCGAGTGTGAGGCTCTTGCTCAAGTTTTTTGTCTCTGGATATCGTGTCAGTCATGGTCGTGAAATTTCGGGTGACACCATGGGAAATGGACGAGACTTACACTCTGGGGGTTTGGCCCCGTCCAAAGAGTTTGGGGTCATTCTGTGGGATGGAAGAAGTACGTTGTTATGTTGTTGTTGATTTGTTTTGTTTTGTTTTTCACCTAAGGTGTCCCACCAAATGAGGGATTCCAGAGTAGAGCCCTGGGGAGGGGCGACTGGACAACCAGAAATCTGGTTAAAAATTGGGGCCTAGGGACATGTCAAGCCCATTATGACATCTAATGGTCCAGCCACTGAGAGTACGTTCTAGAGGACAGGACTCACGCTGAGGGTCACAATGCGTGTTTATGCCCTCGTCGCATTCAAGAATGGGTGGGGCCTCAGGGTGAATGCTGGTTTCCCATACACTAAACGTTGGACAACACGCCAACCACAAGGTTCCTTGCCATGGGTAAGGAAGAGTTCTGATTTCTGCATCACAGTCACCCCTGGGCAGTGATTGGAGATAAGTTCTAGGTTCTGAAGCCTGAAAACTGAGGTGGGGAAGAGATGATGACCTAAGGCCATGGCGGGTCTGATGAGCTCAGTGTGCGGTCAGCTGTCTGGGTGTTGGTAACGAGGTCCGGGCTCAGGTTGTCAGACAGTGCATTAGTGCCCAGGTTAGACTATATATTTTGGGTGCATTCGAGTGCCGTGTATGTTCTTATCTGAAGAACTCTTCAGGATTTGAAGAATGAGCTTGTGTGAGGCGCATGCTCAGGCTTTTGTCTCTGGATTTTGTATCAGCGATGGCTGTGGAATGTTGGGGAGGCCTCATGGGCCATGGACGAATCTTGCTCTCTGTGGATTTGGCCCGAACCCAATTGCTTTTTGTCAATCTGTGTGATGGGAGGACTCCTTTCAGGTTTTTTACCTCAGGTGTCCTACCAAAAGAGAAATTCCAAAGCAGAGCCCTGGGGAAGAGTGAAGGGAGAACCCGAACTATGGTTAAAAATTGGGGCCTAGGGGCATGTCAAGCCCAATATGCTGTCTCTCCATCCAGCCACTGAGAGGCCTTACCTGAGGACTGGGCTCAGGTTGAGGGTCACAATGTGTGTTTGTGACCAATGTGACCCGCAAACATGGGGGGGCCTCATGGGCCACACTGGTTTCAACTACACTGAACCTTGGACAACATGCCAACCACAAGGTTTCTTGCCATGGGGAAAGAGTTCTGATTTCTGCATCATTTTCAAACCCGGGCCGTGATTGGAGATAAGGTCTAGGTTCTGAAGCCTGAAAACCGAGATTGAGAACAGATGACGACCTAAGGCCATGGCGGGTCCGATATGCTCAGTATGAGGCCAGCTGTCTGGGTGGGGCCTGGAGGTCCAGGCTCAGGCTGTGTCAGATAGGGCATTATTGCCCAGGTCAGCCTATATATTTGGGGTACAGCCGAATAGCATGCCCCGTTGATCCTCATTTGGGGTATCTGTGCAGCCACAGAGGGCAATGTTTTTCTTCTGGAGGGCAGGCAGAGTGCTGCATTGTAGTTCTGGATTGCCAAACTGGAGGGCTTGTGGGCCAGTAGTCTGAGGACGGAAGTCTGAGAACACAAGCTAGGCCTAGGTTTCTGGGTGAGGACATGGCAGGCATAATCTACAGACCTGAATCGAGATCTCGTGCATCTGAAGTCAGGGCGAAGATCATACGATCGCTCAGGTTGGACATTCAGTCCCTGATGGCCCCTTCTTGAAGGGGGGGTGGATCACGAGGCCATTGGGGTTTTCCCATGATGGGAGTTCTGAGAAGCGCCCAACTGTAAATATTCTTCTGCAGGACAATTGAGACCTGTTGGTTGGTTCCAGGACAACTATTCCGAGGAGGGTTCTAAGGATGGATGGCTGGGTAGCCCACCTCGCATTCCAATTGTCTCCAAGCAACAAGACAGGTTAGATCTGCTCGATCTGGGAGAGCAACCGAGGAAGCTGAGTTGAAATGGACTCTCCCGTGGATGTGTCCTAATATGATTTTGTGTCAATGGAGACCTTGGATTGAATCGGTGGCACTGGGACCCTGAAGGGTTCTCCTAAAGAGAGGCTTTCAAAAAGCTCCACCGTGCAACTTTCCGATGTTTAGATGAGATTTGTTCTGATGGGTGAGTCAAGAAACAGCCATATGCTGTTATTGAAATCCAGGCCTCTGAGGAGAGATGCCAGGAAACCAAAGCAATGGATCCGATTGGTGCCTAGGGGCCTGTTCGTTCCTTTTTACCTCTGGGGACATCAGACTCCTGGTCTGAGTGCCGGTAGGTGCTCAGATGGGCCCAGATTGCCCCTGTTTGTCCCGGGATGCCACAAATATTTGGATGGCCGCAGGGACATTGGAGGTTTATCGTATTAGGAGGGTTGTGGCCATTGGAATGGGCACATATAATTCCCTTGGAGAGGGCAAGCACAGTCGTCAGGTTTGGCTCCATGGGCCTGAGCCTGTAGGGTGTGTAGGCCAGGGCTGTTTGGACAGTTGTCTGAAAACACAAACTCGGCTTATGTTTCGGGTCATAGGTATGGCAGGACTGATCTACAGACCATGAGGAGAACTCTTCGGGATATGAAAAAAGGGCGAATGTGAGGCTCTTGCTCAAGTTTTTGTCTCTGGATATCGTGTCACTCTCATGGTCGTGAAATTTCCGGGTGACTTCATGGGAAATGGACGAGTCTTACTCTCTGGGGGTTTGGCCCCGTCCAAAGAGTTTGGGGTCATTCTGTGGGACGGAAGAAGTACGTTGTTCTGTTGTTGTTGATTTTTTTTTTTTTTGTTTGTTTTTTTTTCAAACTCTGGTGTCCCGCCAAATGAGGGATTCCAGATTAGAGCCCTGGGGAGGGGCGACTGGACAACCAGAAATCTGGTTAAAAATTGGGGGCCTAGGGACATGTCAAGCCCATTATGACATCTAATGCTCCAGCCACTGAGAGGACGTTCTAGAGGACAGGACTCACGCTGAGGGTCACAATGCGTGTTTATGCCCTCGTCGTACTCAAGAATGGGCGGGGCCTCAGGCTGAATGCTGGTTTCTCCTACACTGAACGTTGGACAACATGCCAACCACAAGGTTTCTTGGATGGGTAAGGAAGAGTTCTGATTTCTGCATCACAGTCACCCCTGGGCAGTGATTGGAGATAAGGCCTAGGTTCTGAAGCCTGAAAACTGAGGTAGGGAAGAGATGATGACATAAGGCCATGGCGGGTCTGATGTGCTCAGTGTGCAGACAGCTGTCTGGGTGTTGGTCCGAGGTCTGGGCTCAGGTTGTCATACAGTGCATTAGTGCCTAGGTTAGACTATATAATTTGGGTGCTTTCGAGTGCCGTGTAGGTTCTTATCTGAAGAACTCTTCACGATATGAAGATGAGCGAGTCTGAGGCGCGTACTTAGGCTTTTGTCTCTGGATTGTGTGTCAGGGATGGTCGTGGAATGTTGGGGAGGCCTCAGGGGCATGGACGAATCTTGCTCTCTGTGGATTTGGCCAGATCCCAATTGTTTTTCGTCAATCTGTGGGATGGGAGGACTCTTCTCAGGTTTGTTACCTCAGGTGTAACCACCTGAGGAATTCCAAAGCAGAGCCCTGGGGAATCGTGAAGGGAGAACCCGAACTATGGTTAAAAATTGGGGCCTAGGGGCATGGCAAGCCCAATATGCTGTCTCTCCATCCAGCCAATGAGAGGCCTTACCTTAGGACTGGGCTCAGGCTGAGGGTCACAATGTGTGTTTGTGACCAATGTGACCCGCAAACATGGGGGGGCCCTCATGGGCCACACTGGTTTCATCTACACTGAACCTTGGACAACATGCCAACCACAAGGTTTCTTGCCATGGGGAAAGAGTTCTGATTTCTGCATCATTTTCAAACCCGGGCCGTGATTGGAGATAAGGTCTAGGTTCTGAAGGCTGAAAACCGAGGTTGAGAACAGATGACGACCTAAGGCCATGGCGGGTCTGATGTGCTCAGTGTGCGTCCAGCTGTCTGGGTGGGGCTAGGAGATCCAGGCGCAGGCTGTGTCAGAAAGGGCATTAGTTCCCAGGTCAGCCGATATATTTGGGGTACAGCCGAATGGCGTGCAGGTTGATCCTCATTTGAGGTTTCTTGATAGCCCGAGAGGGCAATGTTTTTCTTCTGGAGGGCACACAGAGTGCTGCTTTGCAGTTCTGGATTGCCAAACTGGAGGGCTTGTGGGCCAGTAGTCTGAGGACGGAAGTCTAAGAAGCCAAGCAAGGCCTAGGTTTATGGGTGAGGATATGGCAGGCACAATCTACACACCTGAATCGAGATCTCGTGCATCTGAAGTCAGGGCGAGGATCAGACGATCGCTCAGTTTGGACATTCTGTCCCTGATGGCCCCTTCTTGAACGGAGGGTGGATCACCAGGCCAAGGGGGTTTTCCCAAGATGGGAGTTCTGAGAAGCTCCCAACTGCAAAGCTTCTTCTGCAGGACAATTGAGACCTGTTGGTTGGCTCCAGCACAACGATTCTGAGCAGGGTTCTAAGGATGGATGGCTGGGTAGCCCACCTCGCATTCCAATTGTCTGCAAGCAACAAGACAGGTTAGATCTGCTGGATCTGGGAGAGCAAACGAGGACCTGAGTTGAAATGGACTCTCACGTGGATGTGTCCTAATATGATTTTGTGTCAATGGAGACCTTGGATTGAAGCGGTGGCACAGGGGCCCTGAAGGGTTCTCCTAAAGAGAGGCTTTCTCACAGCTCCATCGTGCAAGTTTACCATGTGGAGATGAAATTTGTTCTGATGGGTGAGTCAAGAAACAGCCATATGCTGTTATTGAAATCCAGGCCTCTGAGGAGAGATGCCTGGAAACCAAAACAATGGATCCGATAGGTGCCTAGGGGCCTGTTCGTCCCTTTTTACCTCTGGGGACATCAGTCTCCGGGAATGAGTGCCGGTAGGTGCTCAGATGGGCCCAGATTGCCCCTGTTTGTCCTGGGAAGCCACAAATATAGGGATGGCTGCAGGGACTTTGGAGGTTTATACTATTAGTAGGGTTGTGGCCATTGGAATGGGCACATACAATTCCCTTGGAGAGGGCAAGCACAGTCGTCAGGTTTGGCTCCAGGGGACTGAGCCTGTAGGGTGTGTAGGCCAGGGATGTTTGAACATTTGTCTAAAACACAAACTCGGCTTATGTTTCGGATCATAGGTATGGCAGGACTGATCTACAGACCATGAGGAGAACTCTTCGGGATATGTAAAAAGGGCGAGTGTGAGGCTCTTGCTCAAGTTTTTGTCTCTGGATATCGTGTCACTCATGGTCGTGAAATTTCAGGGTGACACCATGGGAAATGGACGAGTCTTACTCTCTAGGGGTTTGGCCCCGTCCAAAGAGTTTGGGGTCATTCTGTGGGATGGAAGAAGTCCGTTGTTCTGTTGTTGTTTATTTGTTTTGTTTTGTTTTTCAACCTCAGGTGTCCCAACAAATGAGGGATTCCAGAGTAGAGCCCTGGGGAGGGGCGACTGGACAACCAGAAATATGGTTAAAAATTGGGGCCTAGGGACATGTCAAGCCCATTATGACATCTAATGCTCCAGCCACTGGGAGGACATTCTAGAGGACAGGACTCAATCTGAGGGTCACATGCGTGTTTATGCCCTCGTCGCACTCAAGAATGGGCGGGGCCTCAGGGTGAATGCTGGTTTCCCCTACACTGAACGTGGACAACATGCCAACCACAAGGTTCCTTGCCATGGGTAAGGAAGAGTTCTGATTTCTGCATCACAGTCACCCCTGGGCAGTGATTGGAGATAAGGTCTAGGTTCTGAAGCCTGAAAACTGAGGTAGGGAAGAGATGATGACCTAAGGCCATGGCGGGTCTGATGAGCTCAGTGTGCGGTCAGCTGTCTGGGTGTTGGTCACGAGGTCCGGGCTCAGGTTGTCAGACAGTGCATTAGTGCCCAGGTTAGACTATATATTTTGGGTGCCTTCGAGTGCCGTGTAGGTTCTTATCTGAAGAACTCTTCTGGTTATGAAGAATGAGCGAGTCTGAGGCGCATGCTCAGGCTTTTGTCTCTTTATTTTATATCAGCGATGGCCGTGTAATGTTGGGGAGGCCTCATGGGCCATCGACGAATCTTGCTATCTGTGGATTTGGCCCGATCCCGATTGCTTTTCGTCAATCTGTGGGATGGGAGGACTCCTTTCAGGTTTGTTACATCAGGTGTCCCACCAAAAGACAATTCCAAAGCAGAGCCCTGGGGAAGAGTGAAGGGACAACCCGTACTATGGTTAAAAATTGGGGCCTAGGGGCATGGCAAGCCCAATATGCTGTCTCTCCTTCCAGCCACTGAGAGGCCTTACCTGTGGACTGGGCTCAGGTTGAGGGTCACAATGTGTGTTTGTGACCAACGTGGTCCGCAAGCATGGGCGGGGCCTCATGGGCCACACTGGTTTCAAGTACACTGAACCTTGGACAACATGCCAACCACAAGGTTTCTTGCCATGGGGAAAGAGTTCAGATTTCTGCATCATTTTCAAACCCGGGCCGTGATTGGAGATAAGGTCTAGGTTCTGAAGCCTGAAAACCGAGGTTGAGAAGAGATGACGATCTAAGGCCATGGCGGTTCCGATATGCTCAGTGTGACTCCAACTGTCTGGGTGGGGCCAGGAGGTCCAGGCTCAGGCTGTGTCAGAAAGAGCATTAGTGCCCAGGTCAGCCTATATATTTGGGGGTACAGCCGAATGGCGTTCAGGTTGATCCTCATTTGGTGTTTCTGGTTAGCCTGAGAGGGCAATGTTTTTCTTCTGGAGGGCAGGCAGAGTGCTGCATTGTAATTCTGGATTGCCAAACTGGAGGGCTTGTGGGCCAGTAGTCTGAGGACGGAGGTCTGAGAACCCAAGCTAGGCCTAGGTTTCTGGGTGAGGATATAGCAGGCACAATCTACAGACCTGAATCGAGATCTCGTGCATCTGAAGTCAGGGCGATAATCAGACGATCACTCAGTTTGGACATTCAGTCCCTGAGGGCCCCTTCTTGAAGGGGGTTTGCAACACGAGGCCATGGGGGTTTTCACACGATGGGAGATCTGAGAAGCTCCCAATTGCAAAGATTCTTATGCAGGACAATTGAGAACTGTTGGTTGGATCCAGGACAACGATTCCGAGCAGGGTTCTAAGGACGGATGGCTGGGTAGCCCACCTCGCATTCCAATTGTCTCCAAGCAACAAGACACGTTAGATCTGCTGGATCTGGGAGAGAAACCGAGGACCTGAGTTGAAATGGACTCTCCCGTGGATGTGTCCTAATATGATTTGGTGTCAATGGACCTTGGATTGAAGCGGTGGCACAGGGGCCCTGAAGGGTTCTTCTAAAGAGAGGCTTTCACACAGCTCCATCGTGCAAGTTTCCCATGTGTAGATGAGATTTGTTCTGATGGGTGAGTCAAGAAACAGCCATATGCTGTTATTGAAATCCAGGCCTCTGAGGAGAGATGCCTGGAAACCAAAGCAATGGATCTGATAGTTGCCTAGGGGCCTGTTCGTTCCTTTTTACCTCTGGGGACATCAGTCTCCGGGTCTGAGTGCCGGTAGGGGCTCAGATGGGCCCAGATTGCCCGTTTGTCCCGGGATGCCACAAATATTTGGATGGCCGAAGGGACTTTTAAGGTTTATCCTATTAGTAGGGTTGTGGCCCATGGAATGGGCACATACAATTCCCTTGGAGAGGGCATGCACAGTCGTCAGGTTTGGCTCCAGGGGCCTAAGCCTGTAGGGTGTGTAGGCCAGGGCTGTTTCGACAGTTGTCTGAAAACACAAACTCGTCTTATGTTTCGGGTCTTAGGTATGGCAGGACTAATCTACAGACCATGAGGAGAACAATTCGGGATATGAAAAAAGGGCGAGTGTGAGGCTCTTGCTCAAGTTTTTGTCTCTGGATATCGTGTCACTCATGGTCGTGAAATTTCCGGGTCACTTCATCCGAAATGGATGAGTCTTACTCTCTGGGGTTTTTGGCCCCGTCCAAAGAGTTTGGGGTCATTCTGTGGGATGGTGGAAGTCCATTGTTCTGTTGTTGTTGGTTTGTTTTGTTTTGTTTTTCAACCTCAGGTGTCCCAACAAATGAGGGATTCCAGAGTAGAGCCCTGGGGAGGGGCGACTGGACAACCAGAAATCTGGTTAAAAATTGGGGCCTAGGGACATGTCAAGCCCATTATGACATCTAATGGTCCAGCCACTGAGAGGACGTACTAGAGGACAGGACTCACGCTGAGGGTCACAATGCGTGTTTATGCCCTCGTCGCACTCAAGAATGGGCGGGGCCTCAGGCTAAATGCTGGTTTCTCCTACACTGAACGTTGGACAACATGCCAACCACAAGGTTTCTTGGATGGGTAAGGAAGAGTTCTGATTTCTGCATCACAGTCACCCCTGGGAAGTGATTGGAGATAAGGTCTAGGTTCTGAAGCCTGAAAACTGAGGTAGGGAAGAGATGATGACCTAAGGCCATGGCGGGTCTGATGAGCTCAGTGTGCGGTCAGCTGTCTGGGGTTGTTCATGAGGTCCGGGCTCAGGTTGTCAGACAGTGCATTAGTGCCCAGGTTAGACTATATATTTTGGGTGCATTCGAGTGCCGTGTAGGTTCTTATCTGAAGAACTATTCAGGATATGAAGAATGAGCGAGTCTGAGGCGCGTGCTCAGTCTTTTGTATCTGGATTCTGTATCAGGGATGGCCGTGGAATGTAGCGGCGGCCTCATGGGCCATGGACGAATCTTGCTCTCTGTGGATTTTTGGCCCGATCCCAATTGTTTTTCGTCAATCTGTGGGATGGGAAGACTCCTTTCAGGTTTGTTACCTCTGGTGTCCCCCACCTAAGGAGGAATTCCAAAGCAGAGCCCTGGGGAAGAGTGAAGGGACAACCCGAACTATGCTTAAAAAATTGGGCCTACGGGCATGGCAAGCCCAATATGCTGTCTCTCCGTCCAGCCACTGAGAGGCCTTACCTGAGGACTGGGCTCAGGCTGAGGGTCACAATGTGTGTTTGTGACCAATGTGGCCCGCAAGCATGGGCGGGTCCTCATGGGCCACACTGGTTTCAACTACACTGAACCTTGGACAACATGCCAACCACAAGGTTTCTTGCCTTGGGAAAGAGTTCTGATTTCTGCATCATTTTCAAACCCGGGCCGTGATTGGAAATAAGGTCTAGGTTCTGAAGCCTGAAAACCGAGGTTGAGAAGAGATGATGACCTACGGCCATGGCGGGTCCGATGTGCTCAATGTGCGGCCAGCTGTCTGGGTGGGGCCAGGAGGTCCAGGCTCAGGCTGTGTCAGAAAGGGCATTAGTCCCCGGTCAGCTTATATATTTGGGGTACAACCGAATGGCGTGCATGTTGATCCTCATTTGGGGTTTCTGGGTAGCCTGAGAAGGCAATGTTTTTCTTCTGGAGGGCAGGCAGAGTGCTGCATTGTAGTTCTGGATTGCCAAACTGGAGGTCTTGTGGGCCAGTAGTCTGAGGACGGAAGTCTGAGAACCCAAGCTAGGCCTCGGTTTCTGGGTGCGGATATGGCAGGCGCAATCTACAGACCTGAATCGAGATCTCGTGCATCTGAAGTCAGGGCGATGATCAGACGATCGCTCAGGTTGGACATACAGTCCCTGAGGGCCCCTTCTTGAAGGGGGGGTGGATCACGAGGCCATGGGGCTTTTCCCACGATGGGAGTTCTGTGAAGCACCCAACTGCAAAGATTCTGCAGGACAATTGAGACCTTTTGGTTAGATCCAGGACAGGACAACGATTCTGAGCAGGGTTCTAAGGATGGATGGCTGGGTAGCCCACCTCGCATTCCAATTGTCTCCAAGAAACAAGACACGTTCTAGGGGCATGGCCCAGGGGCATGGCAAGCCCAATATCTGGGCCCATCTGAGCACCTACCGGCACTAAGACCCGTAGACTGATGTCCCCAGAGTTAAAAAGGAATGACAGGCCCCTAGGCACCTATCGGATCCATTGCTTTGTTTTCCAGGCATATCTCATCAGAGGCCTGGATTTCAATAACAGCATATGGCTGTCTGACTCACCTGTCAGAACAAATCTCATCTACACATGGGAAACTTTCACGGTGGAGCTGTGTGAAAGCCTCTTTTAGGAGAAGCCTTCAGGGACCCAGTGCCACCGCTTCATTCCAAGGTCTCCAGAGACACAAAATCATATTAGGACACATCCACGGGAGAGTCCATTTCAACTCAGGCTCCTCGGTTGCTCCCCCAGATCCAGCAGATCTAACCTGTCTTGTTGCTTGGAGACAATTGGAATGCGAGGTGGGCTACCCAGCCATCCATCCTTAGAACCCTGCTCGGAATCGTTTTCCTGGAGACAACCAACAGGTCTCAATTGTCCTGCAGAAGAATCTTTGCAGTTGGGAGCTTCTCACAACTCCCATCGTGGGAAAAGCCCCATGGCCTCGTGATGCACTCCCCCCTTCAAGAAGGGGCCATCAGGGACAGAACGTCCTACCTTAGCGATCGTCTGATCCTCGCCCTGACTTCAGATGCACAAGATCTCGATTCAAGTCTGTAGATTGTGCCTGCCATATCCTCACCCAGAAACTTAGGCCTAGCTTGGGTTCTCAGACTTCCGTCGTCAGACTATTGGCCCACAAAGCCCTCCAGGTTGGCAATCCAGAACTACAATGCAGCACTCTGCCTGCCCTCCAGAAGAAAAACATTGCCCTCTGGGGCCACCCAGAAACCCAAATGAGGATCAATCTGCACGCCATTCGGCTGTACCCCAAATATATAGGCTGACCTGGGCACTAATGCCCTTTCTGACACAGCCTGAGCCTGGACCTCCTGGCCCCACCCAGACAGCTGGCCGCACACTGAGCACATCGGACCCACCATGAGCTTAGGTCGTCATCTCTTCTCAAACTCTGTTTTCAGGCTTCAGAACCTAGACCTTATCTCCAATCACGGCCCCGGTTTGAAAATGATGCAGACATGAGAACTCCTTCCCCATGGCAAGAAAGGTTGTGGTTGGCATGTTGTCTAAGGTTCAGTGTCGTTGAAACCAGTTTGGCCTATGAGGCCCCGCCCATGCTTGCGGGCCACATTGGTCACAAACACACATTGTGACCCACAGCCTGAGCCCGGTCTTCAGGTAAGGCCTCTCAGTGGCTGGATGGAGAGACAGCATATTGGGCTTGCCATGCCCCTAGGCCCCAATTTTTAACCATATTTCGGATTCTCCCTTCACTCTTCCCCAGGGCTCTGCTTTGGAATTCCTCTTTTGGTGGGACACCTGAGGTAACAAAACTGAAAGGAGTCCTCCCATCACACTATTGACGAAAAACAATTGGGATCGGGCCAAATCCACAGAGAGCAAGATTCGTCGATGGCCCATGAGGCCTCCCCAACATTCCACGGCCATCGCTGATACAAAATCTAGAGACAAAAGCCTGAGCACGTGCCTCAGACTCGCACTTTATTCATATCCTGAAGAGTTCTTCAGATAAGAACCTACACGGCACTCGAATGCACCCAAAATATATAGTCTAACCTGGACACTAATGCACTGTCTGACAACCTGAGCCCGGACCTCGTGACCAACACCCAGACAGCGGACTGCACACTGAGCACGTCAGACCGCCATGGCCTTAGGACATCATCTCTTCCCTACCTCAGTTTTCAGGCTTCAGAACCTAGACCTTAACTCTAATCACTGCCCAGGGGTGACTGTGATGCAGAAATCAGAACTCTTCCTTACCCTTCCAAGAAACCTTGTGGTTGGCATGTTGTCCAACGTTCAGTGTAGGAGAAACCAGCACTCACCCTGAGACCCCGCCCATTCTTGAGTTCGACGAGGGCATAAACAGGCATTGTGACCCTCAGCGTGAGTCCTGTCTTCTAGTACGTCCTCTCAGTGGCTGGACCATTAGATGTCATAATGGGATGACATGTCCCTAGGCCCCAATTTTTAACCAGATTTCTGGTTGTCAGTCGCCCCTCCCCAGGGCTCTACTCTGGAATCCCTCATTTGGTGGGACACCTGAGGTTGAAAAACAAAAACAAAACAAATCAACATCAACAGAACAACGGACTTCTTCCATCCCACAGAATGACCCCAAACTCTTTGAACTGGGCCAAACCCCCAGAGAGTAAGTCCGTTCGTCCTTTTCCCAGGAAGTCACCCGGAAATTTCACGACCATGAGTGACACGATATCCAGAGACAAAAACTTGAGCAAGAGCCTCACACTCGCCGTTTTTTCATATCCCGAAGAGTTCTCCTCATGGTCTGTAGATCAGTCCTGCCATACCTATGACCCGAAACATAAGCCGAGTTTGTGTTTTCAGACAACTGTCCAAACAGCCCTGGCCTACACACCCTACAGGCTCAGGCCCATGGATATAAACCTGACGACTGTGCTTGCCCTCTCCAATGGAATTGCATGTGCCCATTTCAATGGCCAAAACCCTACTAAGAGGATAAACCTCAAAAAAGTCCCTGAGGCCATCCCAATATTTGTGGCTTCCCAGGACAAACAGGGGCAATCTGGGCCAATCTGAGCACCTACCTACACTCAGACCCGTAGACTGATGTCCCCAGAGGTAAAAAGGAACGAACAGGCCCTTAGGCACCTATCGGATCCATTGCTTTGGTTTCCAGGCATCTCTCCTCAGAGGCCTGGATTTCAATAACAGCATATGGCTGTTTCTTGACTCACCCATCAGAACAAATCTCATATACACATGGGAAACTTGCACGATGGAGCTGTGTGAAAGCCTTTCTTTAGGAGAACCCTTCAGGGCCCCAGTGCCACCTCTTCATTCCAAGGTTTCCATAGACAAAAAATCATATTAGGAAACATCCATGGGAGAGTCCATTTCAACTCAGCCTCCTCGGTTGCTCCCCCAGAACCAGCAGATCTAACCTCTCTTGTTGCTTGGAGACAATTGGAATGCTAGGTGGGCTACCCAGCCATCCATCCTTAGAACCCTGCTTGGAATCGTTGTCCAGAAGCCAACCAACATGTCTCAATTGTCCTGCAGAAGAATCTTTGCAGTTGGGAGTTTCTCACAACTCCCATCGTGGGAAAACCCCCATGGCCTCGTGATCCACCCCCCCTTCAAGAAGGGGCCATCAGGGACAGAATGTCTAACCTGAGCAATCGTCTGATCCTCGCCCTGACTTCAGATGCACGAGATCTCGATTCAGGTCTGTAGATTGTGCCTGCCATATCCTCACCCAGAAACCTAGGCCTAGCTTGGCTTCTCAGACTTCCGTCCTCTGACTACTGGCACACAAGCCCTCCGGTTTGGCAATCCAGAACTACAATGCAGCACTCTGCCTGCCCTCCAGAGAAAAAACATTGCCCTCTGGGGCTACCCAGAACCCCAAATGAGGAAAAATGCGGCACGCCATTCGGCTGTACCCCAAATATAAGGGCTGTCCAGGGCACTAATGCCCTTTCTGACACAGCCTGAGCCTGGACCTCCTGGCCCCACCCAGACATCTGGCCGCACACTGAGCACATCGGACCCCGTCATGGCCTTAGGTCGTCATCTCTTCTCAACCTCGGTTTTCAGGCTTCAGAACCTAGACCTTATTTCCAATCACGGCCCGGGTTTGAAAATGATGCAGAAATCATAACTCTTTCCCCATGGCAAGAAACCTTGTGGTTGGCATGTTGTCCAAGTTTCAGTGTAGTTGAAACCAGTGTGGCCCATGAGGCCGCGCCCATGCTTGTGGGCCACATTGGTCACAAACACACATTGCGACCCTCAGCCTGAGCCCAGTCCTCAGGTAAGGCCTCTCAGTGGATGGATGGAGAGACAGCATATTGGGCTTGCCATGCCCCCAGGCCCCAATTTTTAACCATAGATCGGGTTGTCCTTTCAGTCTTCCCCAGGGCAACAATCATATAAATAACCATTTCATACCTACTTAAAAATTGCATAATACCACACTCCTAGATCCTCTCTGAATGCTCTAAAATAACCCTTAAAGAAATACATTTTTAAAAATAACAGATTTTTTGGCGAATAATTTAATAAAATAAAAGTTTCATTCATCTATGTAGATCATAAAAATTTTTTTAATAAGCATGAAATTATAACTCTGAAGTGTGCTAAAATGAATCCACCTGCTAAGGGTGAGAGAACAAAAATAAACATCATTTTTTTCCAAATAAGAGGAATTTATTACCTTCGAATCAAAGCATGTGGATTTGTTCAAACTGGCATTAAAGGAATATGGAAACACAAACGATAGAGAAAGTCATATTTTAGATTTCTAAATCTTCAAAGTGAAGAGTATACATTTTTTAAATGTTACATAATGCTACATAATGACAAGATGACAGGTTGTGACAAATAGCATTTTAAAAGCTCTACTCATAATGGAACGGAAGGTGTCATTTCCCTATAATTTTATATATGTCATTAATTTACTATATCTGGATACAACATATTACCAAACAGATGTTCATCAAAGACTAAATCATTCTTACTGGAGCATAATAATTTGAACCTACATCTATTAATCATTTTTTTCGATCAAACATTTATAGTCTCACTAAACATTTTATCAGTTGTTGACAAAATTAAAAAACAGTAGGATAAAATGTCGTGATTGGAAAAGTAGATTTTCTTTGAAATTTGCATTTAAATGAAAATATTTGCTGATATTTTAAAAACTTTAAATGTAATTTTATATATATCTGACCTTGCAAATGATATAAAACGTTTGGAGACTTAATATAGTTTGAGGCACATGGTAAGCAATAATCAATTTTTTTGTTGATCCAAGTGTTCTTGTATTATTTTTCTTAATTATTCTATTACCACAATTTATAGTTCTAAGATTTTTCCACCCCCCCCATTTATTTTAAAATCTCTTAAGGTGGCACTCACCTTGCACTTGATGACATATCCTAGTTTAACTGTCAGCATTTCTCTTTCTTAGTCGAACATAAACTATAGTGCATCTTACCCTTGATGAAAGCTAGGATGCAATTAAATACTCTATTATGGTTACGATTCTGATATTTGAAATCCTCCGGTAGCTCCCTGTGCCCACACAGTGTAGAACCTCACCTCCTCGGCATAGTATACAAACCATCTCACCCCCAGTGTTAACCCCGGGGCTCAGCCTCCTTACCCAGGTGAAGCTGCCAGATCAGCTGTCGGTTGTCATGAACTTGCTGTAGTTTCCGGAATGCACTGTGCTGCCTCCTGGCACTTTGAAACTTGACACACTCAGCTCTGCAGAGCTGAAACGAGATCTCGTGCATCTGAAATCAGGTGAGGATCTGACGAACGCTCAGGTTGGAGTTTCTGTCCCTTATGGCCCTCTTCATGAAGAGGTGGGGGATCCCGAGGCCATGGAATTTTTCCCACGATGGGAGTTGTGAGATGCTCCAAACCGTAAAGATTCTTCTGCAGGGCGATTGAGACCTGTTGGTTGGCTCCAGGACTTCCCATACGGATCGATTCCGAGTAGGGTTCTAAGGATGGATGGCTGGGAAGCCCGACTCTCATTCCTCTTGTGTCCTAGTGGCAAGAAGGTTAGATCTGCTGGATCTGGGGGAGAAACTGAGAGGGTTGAGTTGAAATGGACTCTCTTGTGGATGGGTCCTAATGTGGGTTTGTGTCCATGGAGAACTTGGAATGAGGCAGTGGCACAGGGTCCCTGAAGGGTTCTCCTAACCAGAGGCTTTGACACAGCTCCAACGTGCATGATTCCCACGTGGAGACAAGATTTGTTCTGATGGGTGCCTCAAGAAACAGCCATATGCTGCTATTGGAATCCAGGCCTCTGAGGAGAGATGCCTGGACAACAAAGCAATGGATCCGATTAGGATCTAGGGGCCTGCTCATTCCAATTTACCTCTGGGGACATCTGTCCACGGGTCTAAGTGCAGGTAGATGCTCAGCTGGTGTCAGACCGCCCTTGTTTTTCCTGGGCAGTCAACACTATTGGGATGGCCCCGGGCACTTTGGAGGTTTAGCATCCTGGTTCTAGGTTTGTGGCCAATGGAATGGGCAGAAATCCCAGGTACAGTCCTCAGGTTTGGCTCCAAGAACCTGTGCCTGTAAGTTTTGTGGGCCATGGCGGTGGGGACACTTGTCTGAAAACACAAATCTGGCTTAGGTTTCGGGTCGTAGGTATTGCAGGACTGATCTACAGACCGTGAGGAGAACTCTTCAGGATATGAACAAGGGGGCGAGTGTGAGACGCTTGCTCAAGATTTTGTCTCTGGATATTGTGTCACTGATGGCCGTGGAATGTCCGGGTGGCCTCATGGGCCATGGACGAGTCTTCCTCTCTGGGCATTTGGCCCGATCCCAAGAGTTCGGGGTTATTCTTTGAGATGGGAGGAGTCCGTTTTGTTTTGTTTTCACCTCAGGTGTCCCACCAAAAGAGAGTTTCCAGAGCAGAGCCCTGGGGAGGGGCGACTGGACAACCAGAAAGCTGGTTAAAACTTGGGGCCTAGGGGCATGGCAAGCCCATTATGACGTCTAATGGTCCAGCCACTGAGAGGACTTACTAGAGGACAGGACTCACGCTGAGGGTCACAATGCGTGTTTGTGCCCTCTTCGTACTCAAGCATGGGCGGGGCCTCATGGTGAACGCTGGTTTCTCCTACACTGAACGTGGGACAACATGCCAACCACAAGGTTTCTTGCCATAGGGAAGGAGGTTTTCTGATTTCTGCATCACATTCACCCATTGGCGGGGTGTGGAGTTAAGGTCTATGTCCTGAAGAAGACTGAGAAGCTAGGTTGGGAATAGATGACGAGCTAAGGCCATGGCGGGTCTGTTGTGCTCAGTGTGTGGTCAGCTGTCTGGGTGTTGGTCAGGAAGTCCGGGCTCAGGCTGTGTCAGACAGTGTATTAGTGCCCAGATTTGTCGATATAATTTGTGTACAGAAGGGTGCCATGTAGGTCTATCCTCATTTCGGGTGTCTGGGAAGCTCCATAGGGCAACATTTTGCTTTTTATCTGGAGGGCAGGCAGAGTGCTGCCTTGTGGGTCCAGAATTGCCAAACGTGAGGTCTTGGGGGCCAGGAGTGTGAGGACGGACATTGGAGAACAGATGTTTCACATAGGTTTAAGAGCGAGGGCAAGGCCGGCACACTCTGCAGAGCTGCATCGAGATGTCGTGCATCTGAATTCAAGGCGTGGATCAGACGTTGGCTCAGGTTGGAGTTCCTGTCCATGATTTCCCCTTCAGAAAGGGGGTGGGGGCTTCAGAAAGCCATCTCGGTTTTCCCACGTTGTGAGATGCTCCAAAACGCAAGGATTCCTCCTGCAGGACATTTGAGACCTTTTGGATGGGTCCAGGACGTTCCATATGGAACGACGCCAGAGCAGGGTTCTAAGGGCGGAGCCCTGGGCAAGCCACCTCGCATCTCAATCATCTCCTAGCGACAAGACAGGTTCTATCTGCTGGCTCTGGCGGAGCAACCGAGAAGCCAGAGTTGAAATGGACTCTCCTGCGGATGGATCCTAATGTGGGTTTGTGTCCATGGAGACCTTGGAAAGGGGTGGTGGCACCGGGCCCTGAAGGATTCTCCTAACCGGAAGTTTTGACACAGTTCCAGCCTGCTATTTTCCCATGTCGGGACAAGATTTGCCTCCGGAAACCCCCGCATGCTGGTATTTGAAAACATGCCTCTGAGGAGAGATGCCTGGAAACCCAAGCAATGGATCCGATTACGGCCTAGGGACCTGTGAGGTTCAATCTACTACCCTGGTGACATCCAACTACGGTATGAGTGGAGGTAGATGCTCAGCTGTTGTCAGACGCCCTTGTTTGTCCCGGGCGGCCTACACAATTGGGATGGCCTCAGGGACTGTGGAGGTTTCTCCTAATTTGGAGGCGTGTGGGTCAAGGGAATGGGCAGAATTCCAGTGGAGTGGGCAGGCACAGACCTGATGTGTGGCTCCAGGGGCCCCAGCCTGGAGGGTGTGTGGGGCCAGGAGCGTGGGGATAGAAGTCTGAAAACACTAACGCGGGCTTACGTTTGGGGACATAAGTATGGCAGGCCCGATCTACAGGCCCTGAGGAGAACTCTTCGGGATATGAAGAAAGAGTGAGTGTGAGGCATTTATTCAGGCTTTTGTCTCTGGATTTTGTGTCAACAATGGCCGTGGAATGTCGAGGAGGCCTCATGGGCCATGGACAAGTCTTCCTCTCTGTGGATTTGGCACGTACCCAATTGTTTTGGGTCCATCATGGGGATGGGAGGAGTCCTATCAGTTTGGTTACCTCAGGTGTCCCACCAAAAGAGGGATTTCAAAGAAGAGCCCTGCGGAGGGGTGAATGGACAAACCGAACTATGGTTAGTTCCAGCCACTGAGAGGCCTTCCTTGAGGACAGAACTCACGCTGAGGGTCACAATGTGTCTTTATGCCTTCTAAGCGCTCAAGCATGGGCGGGAATCATGGTCCACACTGTTGCTCCTACACTGAACATTGGGCTCCATGACAACCACATGTATTCTTGCCATGGGGAAGTAGTAGTTCTGATTTTTTTTCATCTCTTTCACCGCTGGGCCGTGATTGGATCTAAGGTCTAGGTTGTGTAGTCTGAAAACCGAGCTTGGGAAGAGATGACTACTTAAGTCCATGACAGGTCCTACGTGCTCAGTGTGGAGCCAGCTCGCTGAGTGTTGGCCGGGAGGTTCAGGCCTAGGCTGCGTCAGACCAGGCATTAGTTTTCAGGGTATATTGTATAATTGGGGGAGAGTCGAGTTCCGTGCAGCTTGATCCTCATTTAGCGTTTCTGGGTAGCCCCAAGGGCAACGTTTTTCTTCAGAAGGGCAGGCAGAGTGCTGCTTTGTGGCTCCAGAATTCCCAAACTGGATGCCCATTTGGCAAGGAGTGTGAGGACAGAAGAATGAGAACACAAGTTAGGCGTAGGTTTCGGGACGAGGGCACGGCAGGCACTCTCTGCACATCTGAATCGGGACTTCGTACATCTGAAGTCAGGGAGAGGTTCAGACCTAGGCTCAGATTGGAGTTTCTGTCCATTATGGCCCTTTCTTGAAGGGGGAAGCATCTCGAAGCCATGGAGGTTTACCCAGGAGGGGAGTTGGGATATGATCCAAGCCACAGGGATTTTTTCTGATCAACAATTGAGATCTATTGGATCGCTCCAGATTGTTTCATAAGGAACGACAGCAAAGCAGGGATCGAAGGATGGAACCCTGGGCAGACTGTATCGATTCTAACTGTCTCCCAGTTAATAGACAGTTTTGATATGCTAGCTCTAGGGGAGCAACGGAAGGGGCTGAGTTGAAATGGACTCTACTGCGGATGGGACCTATTGTGGGTTTGTGTGCATAGAGACCCTGGCACGGATCTGTGACACACGGACCCTGAATGCTTCTCCTAACCAGAGTTTTGCATCATCTCCAAAAGGCAAGTTTCCCATGTGGAGACTAGATTTGATCTGATTGGTGCCTCAGGAAAGCCCCACATGCTGATATTGGAAACCAGGCCTCTGATGAGAGATAGCAGGAAACCAAAACAATGGACCCCATTAGGGCCTAGGGCCCTGTCCCGTTCAATCTCCTTCTCTGGGGACATCCATCTACAGTATGAGTGGAGATGGATGCTCAGCTGGTTTCCAGGCAGCCCTTGTTTGTCCTGGGCGTTCTATACTATGGGGATGGCCTTGGGGACTTTGGAGGTTTTCTCCGAGTTTGTATGATTGTGGTCAATGGAAGGGGCAGAATTCCCGTGGAGTTGAGAGGCACAGACCTGATGTGTGGCTCCAGGGTCCCCAGGCTGGAGGGTGTGGAAGCCAGGAATGTGGGGATAGAAGTCTGAAAACACACACTCGGCTTGTTTTTGGGGACGTAGGTATGGCAGTCCCGATCTACAGACCGTGAGGGGAACTCTTTGGGATAGGAAGAAAGAGCGAGTGTGAGGCGCTTATTCAGGCTTTTGTCTCTGGATTTTGTGTCAACGATGGGCGTGGAATGTCGGGGAGGCCTCATGGGCCATGGATGAGTCTTCCTCTCTGTGGATTTGGCCCGATCCCAATTTGGGGGTCAATCTGTGGGATGGGAGGAGTCCTTTCAGTTTGGTTACCTCATTCTAAAGCAGAGCACTGGGGAGGGGCGAATGGACAACACGAACTATGGTTAAAAATTGGGGCCTAGGGGCATGGCAAGCCCAATATGCCATCTCTTGGTCCAGCCACTGAGAGACCTTACTTGGGGACTGGGCTCACGCTGAGGGTCACAATGCGTATTTGTGACCAACGCGGCCCTCAAGCATGGCGGGGTCAAAGGGCCACACTGCTATCAACTACACTGAACGTTGGGCAACACGCCAACCACAAGATTTCTTGCCATGGGGAAGGATTTCTGATTTCTGCCTCATGTTTCAACCCTGGGCAGTGATTGGAGAAAACGTCTAGGTTCTGAAGCCTGAAAACCGAAGTTGGGAAGAGATGACGACCTAAGGCTTCGGCAGGTCCGATGTGTTCAGTGGGAGTCCAGCTGGCTGGGTGTGGGTCGGGAGGTCCAGGCTCAGGCTGTGACAGAAAGGGCATGAGTGCCCAGGGCATCCTGTAGAATTGGGGTACAGTCACATGGAGAAAAGGTTGATCCTCCTTTGGGGCTTCTGGTTAGCCCCAGAGGGTAATGTTTTTTCTTCAGGACGGCAGGCAGAGGGCTGCATTGTAGTACTGGAATTGCCAAACTGGAGGGCTTGTGGGCCAGGAGTTGAGGACAGAAGTCTGAGAACACAAGCAACCTTAGGTTTCTGGGCGAGGGCATGGCAGGTACGCTCTGCAGAGCTGAAACGAGATCTCGTGCATCTGAAATCAGGTGAGGATCTGACGAACGCTCAGGTTGGAGTTTCTGTCCCTTATGGCCCTCTTCATGAAGAGGTGGTGGATCCCGAGGCCATGGAATTTTTCCCACGATGGGAGTTGTGAGATTTTCCAAACCTTAAAGATTCTTCTGCAGGGCGATTTGAGACCTGTTGGTTGGCTCCAGGACTTCCCATACGGATCGATTCCGAGTAGGGTTCTAAGGATGGATGGCTGGGAAGCCCGACTCTCATTCCTCTTGTGTCCTAGTGACAAGACAGGTTAGATCTGCTGGATCTGGGGGAGAAACTGAGAGGGTTGAGTTGAAATGGACTCTCTTGTGGATGGGTCCTAATGTGGGTTTGTGTCCATGGAGAACTTGGAATGAGGCAGTGGCACAGGGTCCCTGAAGGGTTCTCCTAACCAGAGGCTTTGACACAGCTCCAACGTGCATGATTCCCACGTGGAGACGAGATTTGTTCTGTTGGGTGCCTCAAGAAACAGCCATATGCTGCTATTGGAATCCAGGCCTCTGAGGAGAGATGCCTGGACAACAAAGCAATGGATCCGATTAGGATCTAGGGGCCTGCTCATTCCAATTTACCTCTGGGGACATCTGTCCACGGGTCTAAGTGCAGGTAGATGCTCAGCTGGTGTCAGACCGCCCTTGTTTTTTTCCTGGGCAGTCAAACACTATTGGGATGGCCCCGGGCACTTTGGAGGTTTATCATCCTGTTTCTACGTTGGTGGCCAATGGAATGGGCAGAAATCCCAGGTACAGTCCTCAGGTTTGGCTCCAAGAACCTGTGCCTGTAAGTTTTGTGGGCCATGGCGGTGCGGACACTTGTCTGAAAACACAAACCCGGCTTACGTTTCAGGTCGTAGGTATTGCAGGACTGATCTACAGACCGTGAGGAGAACTCTTCAGGATATGAACAAGGGGGCGAGTGTGAGACGCTTGCTCAAGATTTTGTCTCTGGATATTGTGTCACTGATGGCCGTGGAATGTCCGGGTGGCCTCATGGGCCATGGACGAGTCTTCCTCTCTGGGCATTTGGCCCGATCCCAAGAGTTCGGGGTTATTCTTTGAGATGGGAGGAGTCCGTTTTTTTTTTTTGTTTTCACCTCAGGTGTCCCACCAAAAGAGAGTTTCCAGAGCAGAGCCCTGGGGAGGGGCGACTGGACAACCAGAAAGCTGGTTAAAAACTTGGGGCCTAGGGGCATGGCAAGCCCATTATGACGTCTAATGGTCCAGCCACTGAGAGGACTTACTAGAGGACAGGACTCACGCTGAGGGTCACAATGCGTGTTTTTGTGCCCTCTTCGTACTCAAGCATGGGCGGGGCCTCATGGTGAACGCTGGTTTCTCCTACACTGAACGTGGGACAACATGCCAACCACAAGGTTTTCTTGCCATAGGGAAGGAGGAGTTCTGATTTCTGCATCACATTCACCCCTTGGCGGTGTGTGGAGTTAAGGTCTATGTCCTGAAGCCTGAGAGGCTAGGTTGGGAATAGATGACGAGCTAAGGCCATGGCGGGTCTGTTGTGCTCAGTGTGCGGTCAGCTGTCTGGGTGTTGGTCAGGAAGTCCGGGCTCAGGCTGTGTCAGACAGTGTATTAGTGCCCAGATTTGTCGATATAATTTGTGTACAGAAGGGTGCCGTGTAGGTCTATCCTCATTTCGGGTGTCTGGGAAGCTCCATAGGGCAAACATTTTGCTTTTTTATCTGGAGGGCAGGCAGAGTGCTGCCTTGTGGGGGCCCCAGAATTGCCAAACGTGAGGTCTTGGGGGCCAGGAGTGTGAGGACGGACATTGGAGAACAGATGTTTTCACATAGGTTTAAGGGCGAGGGCAAGGCCGGCACACTCTGCAGAGCTGCATCGAGATGTCGTGCATCTGAATTCAGGGCGAGGATCAGACGTTGGCTCAGGTTGGAGTTCCTGTCCATGATTTCCCCTTCAGAAAGGGGGTGGGGGCTTCAGAAAGCCATCACGGTTTTTCCCACGTTGGGAGTTGTGAGATGCTCCAAAACGCAAGGATTCCTTCTGCAGGAACATTTGAGACCTTTTGGATGGGTCCAGACGTTCCATATGGAACGACGCCAGAGCAGGGTTCTAAGGGCGGAGCCCTGGGCAAGCCGCCTCGCATCTCAATCGTCTCCTAGCGACAAGACAGGTTCTATCTGCTGGGCTCTGGCGGAGCAACCGAGAAGCCAGAGTTTTGAAATGGACTCTCCCTGCGGATGGATCCTAATGTGGGTTTTTTCTGTGTCCATGGAGACCTTGGAAAGGGGGTGGTGGGCACCGGGGGCCCTGAAGGATTCTCCTAACCGGAAGTTTTGACACACAGTTCCAGCCTGCTATTTTCCCATGTCGGGGACAAGATTTGCCTCCGGAAACCCCCGCATGCTGGTATTTGAAAACATGCCTCTGAGGAGAGATGCCTGGAAACCCAAGCAATGGATCCGATTACGATTAACGGCCTAGGGACCCTGTGAGGTTCAATCTACTACCCTGGGTGACAGTCAACTAAGGTATGAGTGGAGTGGTGAGATTGCTAAGCTGTTGTCGACGCCATGTTTGTGCCCGGGCTGGCCACACCAGATGGGATGGCACATCAGGGAAGAGTGCTCTTCAGGATCTGAAGAATTGAGCGTGTGATGCCCATTTATTATTCTTCCTTTATCTCTGGATTTATAGCAACAATGTCTATGGAATGGTTGGGTCGGGCCTCATGGGCCACGGACGAATTCTTGGCTCTCTGTGAGTTTGGCATGGGGACCCAATGTTTTTCGTCCATTGTGGGGAGGGCGCGGGAGAGTACTATCATGGGTGGTTACCTCAGGTGTCCCAACAAAAGAGGGAAGTTCAAAGAAGAAGCCCGGCGGAGGGGTGAATGGACAAACCGAGCATATGGTTAGTTCCAGCCACTGAGCGAGGCCTTTCCTTGAGGACGAGAACCTCACGCTGAGGGTCACAATGTGGTCGGTTTATGCCTTCGAAGCGATCAAGCATGGGCGGGCAAGGGAATCATGGTCCACACTGTTGCTCCTACACTGACCGTTGGGCTCCATGCCCAACCACATGTATTCTTGCCATGGGGAAGTAGTAGTTCTGATTTTTTTTCATCTCTTATTAGTTTCCAGGTATATTGTATATATTGGGGGAGAGTCGCGTGCCGTGCCGCTTGATCCGCTTTAGCGTTCTGGGTACCCCAAGGCAACGTTTTTTCTTCAGGAGGGAAGGCATAGTGCTGCTTTGTGGCTCCGGATTCCCAAACGGATCCCCTTTGGGCAAGGAGTGTAGGACAGATGAGAACATCCAGTTAGGCTAGGTTTCGGCGAGTCGCACGGGCGACCTCTCTGCCATCTAATCGGGACTTTGTGCATCTGAAGTCAGGGAGGATTCAGACCTAAGCCCTCAGGTTGAGTTTCTGTCCTTATGGTCCTTTCGTGAAGGGGGGCAGTATCCTCGGTCCATTGAGTTATCCGAGGAGGGAGTTGGGATATGCCCAAGCCCAAGGTTTTCTCTGATCACAATTGAGATCTGTTCGATCGCTATCGCTCCAGGAATGTTTCATACGGAACGACAGCAAAGCAGGGATCGAAGGATGGAACCCAGGCAGACTGCCTCT